>NW_017971438.1:731420-1173503 GCF_001907595.1 Talaromyces atroroseus | reverse complement strand
GGGGGGGGGAGGCAATGCAATATCCATATATACCTTTTCAAAGCCCAGGTAATGAAGATCATCAACAAGGCAAAGGCAAAGCCCAGACCGACGACAATGCCATAGCCAAAGCCCTGCGACAGAGGGGCAGTGAATACTGTTTCGGCCATGCTGAGCCTTTGTGTGTACTATGACTGGAGGCAGAGGACGACGACGCCGCATTTATAAGTCTTTTTTCTTTTCAGTTTTTATAGTTACCCCATTGGGCAATAAACTGCGGCGGAGACAGACTCCGAAATCGCAGCCATCGAGGAGGCATGGCATATGCAGCTATATTGTGGTTGACAGCGATGATTGGGCTGGCTTGGCTTGAAACGCTCGCCTGCTGATAAGAATGTGTCATTGTGATCGAGTCATAGCTAAGCTGCAAGTAATTTTAAATACTAGCATAGAAAGAAGCAAAGCATGGGCGAACGTCAAGTCTGGAGTTATCTGCAGATCAGGGCCCGTGATCTGCGCCCGCTGATTGGTTGCTGGGCGTGCTTATCAGGATACGGCGTCACGTGACCTACATGGGCGGCGCTGATTGGCCGCGCAGGCAGAGATAAGAGCGCGCGGTTACCGAGTAATACTCGCACACCCAAGAACTACAGGCGTATTTGTGTATGGCATATGTAATAGTGCGCAGCTGAGTTCCTATCAGCGCCCGCGCGGCTGTGATTGGCTCTTGGAACGGAAGAGTTAAAAACAACTCCATTGGTTGGAAGCTCATGCGATATAATACAGATTCCAGCTCTCCTTTCGGCCTGGCAATGGCCACACACACAACGAAATAGATTGTAAGCTTCATAACCACCCGATAAACGCACGCACAGTTCCATTTCCGCGTTGGAGAGATGTAAGAGAGAGAAGAAAGAAAAACGGGGGGGGGGGGGTATTGATTGATTGGTAATTGGTACGAGAGGTATTTCACGGAGGCCTATTTCCGGAGCAAGAGTGACCAAGTATTATAGGATCGAAGTGAACCACGAGGGAGGTGTCAACAGGATTCGTATTTTATGAAGAGAAGTTGCGAGTGATCTTGGCAATGACTATAACACGGGACAATGGTTAGCAAACCTTCCCAGTTCCTGCGTTGTCTGTGTCATTTTCTTTGCCATCCACAGGCAAAAAGACCTACCATGCAATCCAACAACAGAAAAGATAAATCCCAAACTCAAAACCAAAACCACAACCGGATCAACCCTGAGACCGGGGCTCTCATCCGTGTAAAGCTTCAACATGGTCCCCGACGAGCCACCGGCGCCCGCAGCACGGGTCGATGCTGGTCGCGCATTGCGCAGCGATTCCTTATGGTCGGCAGCAGCGCGGCGACGGAGTGCAGTGCGAGGACCGCCGGGGGGTGTGGGCGACGAAGGGCGGTTGGCGGAGGATCCAGAGGCGGCTGCAGCGCCCCCAGAGACACCGGATTTACCGTCCGGGCCAGACTCGGCACCTGATGCGAGAGGGGAGGAAGCACGGGGAGAGGCCTATCTCAATCAGCTGTTGCAATCTAATCAATGCGGTGTGGGCGTGCAGGTGGATGATGTATGTTGGGTATCCTGCTGAGCTGGAGCCTCCCATGCAAAAAGGGGAAGTAAATCATACCATTATGAAGGAGGGGGGGGACACTGTATTAAATCCCTTATAAAAAGAATTGAAAAAGAGCGACGAAACAAAGACAACCGGGCGTGTTGGCAAGCAAGCAAGCAACTGTATGGAAGATTAAGGGTGTTGGTTGAATTTGAGGTTGGCAAAAGGCCACGGGTCACGCTCCCGGCACGCTAACCCGGTCTATGCTTAGCTTCTTCCCCCGGCATCTTACTAAGTATCTGTATTTGTATATCTAAGTTATGTTGATTTCACTTGAGATTTAGATTGAATTGACTGATCGAGCTACCAGCATAATGACATAGTACGTAATATAATTGTCCATCAATCCGCTAAATTATAAAAAAACACCATAAACCCTCATTTGTCGTCAGAGAACAATGTTTTGTTCGGTTCTGTCCTGTTTTCTCGGAAATAGTAACAATAATCATGATAAGAACGAATAATAAAAAGTAGCATGTGAAGAAGGGTATAAGTAAGATGGTATCATAGAATTGATTGAATATCCGTCAAGAAGGGCAAGCCGGTTGTCAGACTGCTCATTAAATCTGCAGAGCATTGAGGCATATGTACTTTGTTTCCTCTTCTTTTTTTTATGCACTTTTCCCCCCCGATAATCAGGGCCTGATGAATTACCATACTGCAGATGGTAGGGGGAAAAATAATCTTCTGATCGATCAATCAATCATCATTCGGGCTGGGACGCCCTCTCCAGGCACTCGGGTACTCAGCTCGGTGGCCTTTTCAGCATCACTGCTCTTGCGGGCTCGCACAAGATGCGGCTTGAGTCCCTTGTGAAAATTATGCGTGCACCATATAGCGTTGCCAATGGTCACCAGAATGAGGAGAATGGTGATGACGGCGAAGAAGGTGAGCGATTTTCTTGCTGCAAGATACTCTTGTTCCCTTGACGGCTGGTACATGCGTACGAGTTTGAAGAGGAAGTATGCCAATCCACCGAAATAGAGAACCTAAATATCAATATCGCGGTCAGGACGGACGGAGATGAAATAGGGTCATGATGGTCTAGGAAACTCACGATAATGGCACACATGCCGAGTGTGTTTTCGCGCCGCGTGAAATAAGCAGCAAAGATCAAAATCAGAATGGTAACTGGAATAGCAGCGATCGTCAAAGCAAACTCCACATCCGTCTTCTCGGTGACGATGACAATGAACTGGACTGTGAAGCCCAAGAAGAAGAAGAAATCGAACTTCAGCAGGGCAATGTAAATCTGTTCGTACGTTAGTCTAAAGCGTACTACTCTGAAATCGTTAGTCAGGTGATAACAAACCTGGTACGTCAGATAGCGGCGTTTCATTCGCAAATCGGCACTGATGTGTTTGTAAATCGTCCACGCAAATTCATCGTACAGCTTCCAGGCCACAAACGACATCATAATGGAGGTGCCGGCCAGAATGCAAGGGATCGCAATCAGGATGGCTCTGGTCTCTTTCCAGAGGTTGTTATCCAGAACTCCCTCATCTTCCACGGTCTGTACGGCACCGTAGATGAGAAGGCCAACATTGCAACAGCAGATGCCAATGATTTGAATGGTGTTCTTGAGACGCAATGCATCGTAGACCAGAATCAACTCGTAGATGAAACCGAAGGTATAAAGCGAGAAAAAAGTCGGGATCGTCTTTGTTGTTTGGAAAACTTGGGCTAAGGATACAGAGTGAATCTGGAAATTGGCAAACACGTATCTTTTAGACAAAATGTTAGCTTCGTTTTGAGCGACAGAGAGAGAGAGGGGGGGAAAAAGGACACTTACGATTCAAGACCGAGAATAACAGCTGCCTGAACGACGGCGATAATGACAAACATCCACGTCCACTTCGAGTTAGGAATGTACATTTTGCTCACTCGCGGCGGGCCATAGACCTGCCTGTACCCTTGACGCTCGGGAAACAGACTCGTCGGCGAGCGAAAGGAAGAGTCGTGGGTGCCTCCAAGAAGCGAGGCGCGGGATTGCGACGACGGAATTTTGGAGAATTGCTCCGTCACGGAGCCGGGCTCGTAACGAGAAGCGTCGTCCAACGTGGAGGTAGCCGTTTTGGCGGTGTTGCCCACTGCGAAGGAGTGGGACAGGGTGTCAAGAGTCGCTTTCTTTCGGAGTCGATTTACGGCATTCGCAGCAATCAAAGCTTGTTGGACGTTCGGCGGATTGATGCGACAGCAGCGGGAGGAGATAAAACGAGTGACAGGGACGTGTATGTCTAGAGCACTGCAGGCCTGACCAGTGATGAATAGTAAGCAATAATAATAAAAAATGGAGAAAAGTTTTGGGCTGGGCTGGGGCTAGGGGAGGTGGATAAGGGTCGGGCCCGTTCCTGGAGTCCCAAGCAATTAATGCGGGCCCTGGATGGCAAGTGAGCAATACAGTTGACAGCGACAGGAGAGCTTGCGAAGAATGAATTTATAAAATAGATTGCAATGAAGAGAGGCGATGGCTGGAGGCATTGGTGGCGGAGGCTAACGCTAGAGCATTCTCGCGAATAAGTTCTCGAGCTCTGAGACTAGCGCTGTCAGAGTCAGAGTATGCCTCGTGAGGTAACTATCTAGTGTTGACATAGCCACGGCTAGCTGGATGATCAAGTATCAACCTATGCCATGTCGTTGTTTATTTTTATTTATTTTTTTCCCCCCCCAGAGAATGTAAAAGGTGTTGGTTGTCCCTTCGAGAGCTGCTGCCTGCTGCTGCCTGAGGCACGAGTGTCCAGCGACGTATCTAAGTTCATAGGCTTGCCGAGATGGCGGTCACACGCGGCAGAAAAATAAAGAGAAAACACACAATTTCAAAAACGTTTCCTTCTTCTTCTTCTCTTCTTTCTCTCCAAGCGTCGCCCCCTTCAATGCTGCGTTTCTTTGCTACACACAACAGAAGTGAGAGATGCAATACTCTCTTGACACGCTGTTTTCTTAAACCATACTGCAAATGAGAAATTCGGAGGAATCTTCCACCTATTCCAACCCACGCTCTCTCTCGTTCCCGACGAGAGAGAAGTCGGTACTGCCCGTGAGGGTCCAGCGCGATAGGTAGCGCTCGCAATCGGCATCAGAAACATTCGGGGTCTTCACGGCCCCATGGGAGAGTCATTGCGAAGATTGTGTGTGCGTGGGTATTTTCAATATGCACGTGCGACACTTCAGTGCAATACGCAGCATGCCGGTTCCTATTCTCCTTCGGGATGGGGATGGTATCATTCGATTCCGATTATTCTGTTGGGGGCGACGCTTCACCTTTTTTTCCCTGATGTGAGTGATGTATACTTCTGTTCTTGGAGGCGTTGCCAGAATACTACTAATGATGTGTGTACATATTACGAGGAACCGTCGGTATATCTAAATTTCGAGGGGAATACACAGGAACGGATATAATCATTAGTATTTAAAAGAAGAATAGTCTCTAATTACTTTACTCAAGTGTACGAAAAAGAAAAAAGAAAAGAAAAAAAGGCCTCGCAAAATTCAAATATGTCATTGCGCTCGCAATAATCACACAACAAAAAAAAAAGCTGTTGAGCTTGAATGAACCTAGTTTGGATCGCAAAACGGACGATCCCCTTGCATGCATAGACAGAACACCGTAACCCATCCATCCCTATTCATTGGTCTTTTTTTTGTTTAAAAAAAATTCCTTGTCTCGTAGAACAACCATTACGCCAACACGGATCGAGGGTAGGAAATTAATCTTCGTCGCCGATCTAATTTGTCCAACAGGAATCGATTAGTATTTACACACGTCGTAAAAAGAAAGGGGAATGACCGACCTTAGGAGCAAGGAAGAAGCGCAGATGACCACTGCCTAGACCATATTCCACTTGCAAAGGCACCTCCTGAGAAAGGCAGAGCTTAACCTGGGTCGACAGAGCAGTGGCTTTGCAAAAGTTGACCAAATACTTGAGCGAGAACGTCAGGGCGACCGGCTCACTGAGTTCGATGGACACGTTATTATCAGGCTTCTCGACATTGGTGTGCTGGCGGACGGTCACGGAGCCGTTGCCAATGTCACCCTGGCAGGAGAACTTGACGCCTTCTTTTGTAGCCTCGATGACAACTATCGACAAGGGAAAAAAAATAACGTCAACACAGGGGCTGTATTGGCAACACTTCGATAAAAGAAAAGAGAAATAACATACCAGACTCAGAAAGCGCATTCAAATCCCGACAAATACGCTGAAACTCGGCCGACGGCATTTTAACTGTAGCAGAATACTCGGTATCCGGAATAGCCAAGTGCTCCTGATCAATATCCATAAGCTTAATATCATACTCGCTGAGACGATCGGTCTCGGCGCTCTCAAACATGAGGTTGACCACGTCCGGGGAATCCTCCGCCTTCAATGTCAGGATATCCTCGTTTTGAGCCGCGCGCAGAACCTTGGTCAGCGACACCAGATTGATGCCCAGTGCGACGGTGCGGTCGCAGCGGTACGGCGAGAAGGCTTCTGCGTTCAGCATCATAGAGACCAAGGCAACGTGCGAGTTGTCCATGGCTTGGAGGGCGATTCCGGAGTCATTGCAGTCAAAATTGCAATCCTGGACGAGGTCTTTGATGGCGTCGACGACCTGTATGTATAAGATGGAGTGTCAGTTCTGGTCAGTACTCAAAAGGGCATGGAGAGGTCACATACCCGCTTGAGCAGGCCGGCTTGTTCTAGGCGAGCTTCAAACACTACAAATGGCAGTCAGTCGTGAAGCTGTGAATTGACTGGACGAGAATTTGCAACTGACTTGTGAATGCTATGTGGTGATTATACAGGGTATTGCAAGTGAACGAGAGAGAAAGAGAGAGACAGAGAGGTATGTGTGTAGCTTCGAGTTTGCAGTCTTAGCATAAGAAAGGAACAAAATGGAAAACGTGAGGGGCGCGTTTCTTGGTGGGGAAACAAACGCGTTTTCGCGTCCCCATGATGCCTGTTTGGGCTTGGTGTCGTTTGCTGCCGTGGCCAATCAGAAGCCAGCAGTTTAACTATAATTTGTGATAGAGCTATCTGTATTCTTTTCACGAATATATAGAAGTACGCGCATCGAATACATGTGAATCAATCACGAAAAGGTTTCTTCAAGGATCACGAACGCTCGTAGCAGATCCCAGTTTGCGAAACCTGACTTCTAGCATCCGCAACGGTAGGTAGAAAAGAGCAGTCAAAACAAACGCAACCTCGAAGCCAATATCCCCCGTACACTGCCCGATAGGACCGGTGTACCATGTCTGTGACATTCCGGGGACTACGAGGCCAAAACTGAGCACTGAGGCAGCGAGTGCTGCGATCCCCGTGGGTAAAGCTTGGAATTGATCCCAGCTGCGCAAATCATACCACTCCCAGCTACCCTTTCTGAAGTGCAAGTGTTCCAAGAGAACGACAGCAATAAAACAGGCCGGCCAGTAGCTGATGACACCAAGTAAGTTATTTAGAGATTGGAAAAATTCTGCGGCAACGCGAATGGAAACCGGAATGATGATAGCCATCACGATGATTGTGCAGAGGACGCGAGGGGCGCGAATGCGCATCATACGAAGAAAGGCCTGGAAATTGAGAGTGAGAGCATACACAGAGCCAGTCACGTTTCCGAGCACGCTGAGGCCGAGGAGAGCGAGAAGGAATTTGCCAAACCCCCCTGCTGGCTCCAGCATGGCACCCAGCACTCCTCCTACGCTGCTATTGTTGTAGCCTTCCTGCCAGGAAGGGACGTTTGGAACGGCACCTCCGATAGCCGCTCCAAGGATCATAAGAGGGACACCACCAATGAGAAGTCCAATGTAGGACGGCACAAAAATTGCAGTTCTGAGAGAGCAACGCCATCCGTCAGATTATGGGCAACTATGCAGAAAGAGAGGGAGGGGAACGGCTTACTTTTTGGACTTGGTGTCAAAGTAGACTGTGAAATCACTAGCAACTGCAGACCAAGGGAGGAAAAATCCAGCCACCAAGGCCGCAAATGACAGTATATCCTGAGCAACTACTGAGTCAGGGACAGTTTGCAAGTGAAGATGCTTTCCACCGCATCCGGTAGCCACAAGAATCCCGACCAGCGTGGGGAACCACGAGTACAAATCAAAGATATGCAGCATTCGGACCCCGAATAGAATGATAGCCAGGGTGATCATAGCAATTATTACAATCCCGCCATCCAGTGACAATCTTTCCGGGTTAATCGCGGAAAGCGCTTGCCCACCGAGAATACAGTCAATAATACCATACCCTGCGAGAGTTGCCATGTTTAGGACCAGAGGAACCGACACACCGTAAAGCCTATACAGAATGTAAGTTCCTCCCGAATCCCAAATTCTATACGTAGGAGAGGGGTAATACACACCCGAAAGCGTATCGGGCATGAAGCATCTGCCGGAGACCAAGTTTCACCCCAAGCAGTGACAAATACGGGGCTGAAAGGGCAGTCAGCATGCCAAAGAAAAGAATGATTAACGAGCACTCTTTCAACCCAAGCCCGTAGCTCATTGTGCCTGACATGCCGGTAGAGACCCTAGTGATCAGGAGAAATGTAGTTGAGCTTTCAGGCCAACAGTAGCGTCGAACGGGACTGACCTACGCGATGAGATTGAAGTTCATGGAAAACCACAAAGTAAGCAAAGAGAAGTAACGACGATCGGTCTTCTCGGAAGCTGATACGGGCTCACTTCCCTGCAGTTCGATTCCGAGGAGCGCCGCGGATTTTTCCCATAGTGCAACAAGTCGGTTAGGGCTAGAGATCGTTGTGATGGACATTGGTCGTTCCTCAATGGGCACATCGCCCTTGCCGTCAACTTCACTAGGAGACATGGATCTGAATGCACGAATGGTAGGTTTGGAGCAGTCAATACGAAGAGGAACTGGCAGGTTTGATTTATAGTGGTCTGTTCAACACTTGATTTTATTTTGCTTCCATCTTTTCTTATATCGTGGGTACGCTTATCAGCCTTTGGAGGGAGCGTTCATTGGCCTGCCTCAGAGTCATAGCTCCGTGGACTATTCTCGAAAGAGAAAGTATAGACCAGGCCTCATGCCTATGGAAGAGATAAGAAAATAATGATATAGTTCGCAACAGATGGCTTGTAGACTGTTAACTATTTGGTGTGAAGAATGACGGTTTATCTTATCGCCAGCCAGGTTAATCGGACTGCCTGGTCTATTCTTTCCTTTTTCGGTATAGTCGAAGAAGATAAGAAAGAACGAAAGAAAAGCCCTACTCGGAAGAGGACAGAATTGCCGAATAGGGGCGAGAATGATCTATGTGAATATATAAACAAGGAGATGGTCCGGCGTAGGGGTCTCGTTTATAGTCACAAAGTTTTGCTGTGCCCAAATTCTCGACCATGTCTCGGATCGTCATTTACAACGCTAGCATTCTAACACTAGACGAAGACGACAATTTCTATTATCCAGGATCAGTTGAGATAGAGAATGACCGGATTGTTAAAATATACAGCGGCAACCCAACCGATGAGGTCCTAAGTGATCCATCAATAACTCTCCTTGATGGGACAGACAAGCTGATCATGCCCGGACTGGTTGATTTGCATTTTCACACTTCTGTGGCCAAGGTAGGCGCATTCTACTGAAATTGTCTTTCCATTCAACCCTCCGTAACCTAGAGGATGCGAATAGGCAAAAGAGAGAGGGGAGATAAAGAGAGACTGACGGATTGACTAATTAGGGATTCGGAGATGAGCTTCCATTGAAGGAATACTTAGAGGAAGTATGGTACCCAAGTGTTCGAGCCTTGAATGCAGAGCGCGCATACACAGCTGCAATGCACTCCTATTGGACCGCTGTCAGATCTGGAACCACCACCGTCAACGATATGTACCGCTTCGTGGGTTCACTCGCCGATGCAGCGAGCCGTATCGGTATTCGGGCCGTTCTCAGCAACGAGGTGGCGCTCGAAGAACATGGACTGGACGCCATTGCCGATAACATCGCTTCTTTCCATCAGCACAACAACAGAGACTCTGGTCGCATTAAAGTTTGGATGGGCCATGAATGGATGTGTACTTCAAACCTTGAGCTGATGTCTCAGGTAGGCGAAGCCATGAAAACTCTGGGAACAGGCCTCCATATCCACCTTTCGGAATCCCAACAAGAGGTAGATGAAATAAGAGCCAAGTATGGCAAGACGCCAGTGGAAATTGCTTACGAAAGCGGTTGTCTTGGTCCCAGCACCGTTGCTGCGCATTGCGTGCATCTCACCGAAAATGACATTGCATTGCTGGCCAAAACAGGCACCTCGGTTTCCTACGACCCTGGTTCAAATGCAAAATTGGGCAACGGTATCGCGCAACTCCAGGTTTTGAATAAAGCAGGTGTCAATGTTGGCATGGGAATTGATGCTTTCGAGTGTGAGAACAGTCCTGACATGTTTGAGCTTATGAAGTTCGGTTCCCTGATTCAACGAGCTTTGCATCAAGATGCATCTTTGGGTAAGCCGTACGACATTCTTCGTATGGCGACTCTTAACGGAGCTATGGCCCTAGGAATAAATGCCGGGGTAATTGGCATCGGGAAGAAGGCAGATTTGATTGTGATTGATCTGAAAAAAAATCAAATGTTCACGCCGCTTTTGAAAGACCGCCAAAGTCGTAAAAAAATGCTGGAAAGCCATCTGGTATTTGGATGCAACGGGTCTGCCGTTCAGCACTCCATCATTGACGGTAAAGTGGTGATGAAGGATTATCAGGTACTGGCAGTTGATGAAGAAACCCTACGAACTCAGATGGATTCTTTGTTTGAAGTGCTCTCACAGGATATGAAGACGTTGAGGATAGATACTTGTAAGGGCGATAAATAGTTGCACCTTTCATTCTAAATTCAGCAGCTAGTCGAGCATCCGTTCAGTATAGAATGATATCAGTAGTCCCTTCTGTAATTCAAAGTTTAGCAATCTTGCAAAAGACAGAATTTAAGTGTATGAGAGACCCACCAACGAGTTTTTCCCAGCCTAGATTTGAGGACGATACTTTGTGTAGACTTCCGCCGGACCAGACGTCGTCCAATATACGCATGCAACTCTTGACTGCATCCAGCCGGTACAATTCACTCATCTTAGATAGTATACTTCTGACTTTCAATCTATCGTCTTTCTCCTCTGCCCCGCAACCAGCACAGAACAGAGGGAAAAGCAGCACAGTTCCAGGGCATGGACTATTGCGGAGCGTGATTTCAGGTAAAATGGTCAAGATGCGATGCACAATCTCCTGAATCTCATCGCTTGAGGATGGAAGTCGGAGAACTCTCTGGTAAATCTGTAACATGGCCGCTAGATGATACGTTTCGTTAACCCTCATGTATTCATCTTGCTCAGTGACAGTAGCTATATCGGAAGGTTTGGATGTTGAATGGGCTTGCACAGACTGTAGCATGTTCTGCAAGTGATGCAAGATCTTGAAGGGTTGGTCTCTGCATGTCGAAGCAAGAGTGATGTCGGCGAGAACGGACGTTTGTTGTTGCTCTCTCACAAGAGCGCCGATTTCCAAGAAAACGGGCACCAGCTCAAGTGAGTATGCTAAAAACTCGTCTATGTTGGAACTGTAGCCTTCTGAACTGGCCATTCGAAGAGCCTGCTCAGACACAAATTCTGTTACCGGGCTCCCTGACATATTTGCAAGTGCTACAAGCGAGACGAAACACCTGGCGATGAAAGACCTGGTAGGACTTTGAGAGTTAATTCTCCATATCGATGTGTCTCTGCTAAGTAGAGAAGCGGCGCCATAGAGATGTGACCTCCAGGAGAAGACTTTCTCCGGTCCAGCAACAATTTCAGATAAACAGAGTAAGATGACACTTGCTATGATCGTTTCCGTTGGACGCCCACCGGTTTCTGAAATCTTCATCTGTAATTGTTGAGCAACAACCATTTGAAAAAGCGCAATTTCCTTTTTACTCTGTGACGAGCCGGCATTTGCTCTATGTACAGCAGCTAGATTGAGCACAGAAGCCATCACATGAGAGGTATTGATTGCCATAGGAATGAATGTCGTACAGAAACTGTCCCTTACGTCTTCGTTACAGGAGAAGGCGCTTGCGACGAATGGAAAATAGCTGAACAGGGATTTGTATGTAGGCGGTAACGTAGGTAATGAGGCTGGATTTCTTGTGATGGACAGACATGTATTGTGCGAAATCATTTCCTGAACCTGCGGTTGTGGCTGGTTTTGCTCTTTAGGTACTATATGCGCACTCCTTGAATGGGTTGCTGTTGTCGATGTCTTTGCTCCCTGTTTGGATATTCCGTAGATGAAGGATTTCCCAGGCGGACGAGAGCCTGGTCCCAGACATTAGCAGCCATTTAAATGGCGGTTCAGCAGCCTACTTTACCTTGACTTCCCTCAGGTTCTGTTTGGATTTGAGCGACAGAATCCAAAAGATAGTGACCAAAGGGTGACCGGTGAAATGGCCGACCTCCCCATTTGAGCACGGTGCCATATTGACAGTCTCGTTCATGTTTGGTACAAAGTCCGCACTTGGGGCGTTTTTCATCACATTTTTGATGATGGGCTCGACACTGCAGGCAACCTGAGCGAGTTCTGGGAGCCGAAGTCCTTTTCGGAGCCGATGATCCCATATGAGGGCAAATACGTAACTTTACAGGAAAATTTCAGTCGATGCTGATTAGTCACCGGACACCCTGCAGTTGAGCGAGATATCTCACCCTAGAAACTATACGCTGACTAGACGGTAAACTTCGACTGCTTGAATGAATTTGAACGAAATGCGTGCGTTATGTCAAGTAACTAAGGTGGATGTTGATGTATGATGACTAATTAGGGGGCGTCTTCATTCACGTGTCATGGTTATGTAAGCATAAGAGTTGACGTGAACTACCTCACCTCAAATATCTGTTAGGACAGACATCTTATAGCTGCATTTGCAAAGATTGTCTTTGAACGGGAAAGAACATAAATTCGAATCCGGATACGGAAACGCAACTATATACATGCATCTGCCTTCTTTATATCATCGCCCATACCATGCCATCGAGTCAGCCTCCCCAGTGCTCTGAAACATCGCATCCTCGTCATTGTAATATTCAAAAAGCAAACAAAAAACAAACTGGTTCATATCCTTCATTTTCGTTTCGTAGGTTTTATCTTCGACGCCCTTGCCGAGCTCCTCTGGTTCCTTAGAAGCAAGCGTTTGCACAGTTGACATCAGGAATGCTGTCACATGCTTCACACCATGCCATGAAAGAAGTTGGCTCCCATCCCAAGTCGATATTGTAGCAACCAGAGCCATACTTGACGAGACAGGCGTTGCATTCATCATTATAAGTGATTGCAAAGCAGTTTCCTGGACCGCATGCATCGCCCACTTCAACGAAGTGCCCGCCAGGGAATGTATACTGGGGTGATGTACCCAAGAAGTTCATCTGGAAAGTTTCCTCTCCGCTTGGTGTTCCATAGCACTCGTTGTCAAAGAAGGTCCATTCTGCGCCCGCCGAAGCTGAACCAGAACGCGCAAGGAGAACAGAGAGTCCAACAAGGGTAGCCCAGCTTCCAGCAATCATTTTGATAGATAGATAAATTTCAAATGCGTTTTGATCTGCTATGCCTTTTTATCAGTCGTCGTGGGTTGAGAAACTTTGAAGGTATTATCTTGCACCTACAAGAAATGATATGAATGACGAATTCGTCGAATCTGATACACAGGTAGGAGGAGGTGTTGTGTGTGTTGTTTTGGTGGTTTCGGGACCGTTGATAGTGGTTTTTGTGTTGAGTGAACTGTTTGATGGTGTTTCTGTGATTGCTGATACTTTCGTCCTCCTTTTATACTTCTCTCAACCTTGGCTTATAGCTACTGCTGTTCAGCTTCAGTGGACACTGCCCCAACGGGAACTCAATTTCTGAAGCTGAGGAAATATTTTTGAATTTTCAGCCCTGGAAATTCAAGGACTACTGCTAGACTCCAGCACTAAAATCTTATACGTACTAAATTAGCTAGCAAGGCTTAGGCGTTGACCCTAATGTTTTTAGTCTAAACTCTATACCAAGTAAAGAAACAATTAAAATTATGGCTCTATTTTTATCATACAAATCAGAGCTTTTATTAGCAAAATAAATGAATTCCAAAGACCAATTCTCTACTATAGTGTCTAGTACTCGGTACAATGATTCCGGTTGCAATGTTTTGCATTCCGTAATGTTAGCAGATTTTGGGCTCCACGCCTAAGGTTTGGAAGCTGTCAGATTAGGTATAGGACCATATTGTTGTCATCTATTTTTATTTCATGGAGAGAGGCTGGCGACTCGCGAGCTTACTCTGTTTCTTTTTTTTTTTTTTTTTATCTTCCCAACAGAAGAGCTAGAATTGCTACCTTCCTCGGCCCTATCACTCCAAAGCGATGTCATCCTGTGAGGCACAGGCCGGAGATTTTCCAACACGTGTCTGTGGAGACTGTTCGCTGCTCGGTTGAGTCGGCTCACTCATATTCTCATAAAAAGCTCTATAACATTGTATATATGTCAACGAATACCGCTCACTTTGTATGTAGAACTCGGATAGATGACCGAAAACATATCACCATGTTATCTCTTACTCTAAATTTCCCCAAATAAATAAATATTCATATCTAAGCCGCTTTGTCAATTGGGCTGCCAGTGGTACACTAAAATTCTCAAAACTCGCTAAATTGTCCCAAGTGCCCACTTACCTAAGGCTAGATGAGCAATGGCAGTACCAAGATAGATGCTGGCACCCAAATTTAGTTCTGGAGATGTCAATAATGAATTCCTAGTGTCTAATGTTTTGACGGAGAAGGATGCTTGACGTGGCCCTTCATGGCTATGAAATTCCCCCAATCGGGGTAAGTACTGCCAGCATATCTTCAGCTGTGCTTCTTCATCTGACACTGAAGAAATCGGGCATGTCTAATTGGAACGGACATGGAAAAGTACAGCAACGAGTGAATGTTTTTCTGAATGACTTCGATCTTTCCACAGTTTCTCCTGGGCTTTCTTCCTGTCCTCGCTATTTACGAATGCGGAGACACTGTTTTGCGTACCAGTGTTTGTGTAGTGTCTCCATCATGAAGAGCAGCTCACTGGGATACTTCGCAATTAGACAAGTGTTGTCCGTGCGTTTCTTTTCCACCTTGAGCAGCATGGAGACTTACAACTTCAGCCAACACTGCCCTATGAACTTTTTGGTAGGGTAAGCTGTACGGGCAAGATGAAAAAAGATGAGACAATGATATTTCCTTTTATTTATACTGAAAGTCTCTGCCTCTCTCCCAAAATACGAGCACACACTGCACACCCAAGGTTTTTTTAACGTTTTGAATCAATTAGTGCCTCTTTCCGGTCTTTCCTTCACAGATCTATCATAGTAAAGCACTAGGCAACTGCAACAACTGGCTTGACCTGAGGAGCTGGCTGCACTGGTGTCTGCTTACCCGTGTGTCCCCTGTGTAATATGACTTTATTAATTCTTCCACTCAATAGACATGCAGAGGCAGGCAAAGAAGAACTCAAACTGCTTCTTGATGTGGTTATGGAAGTATTCGCCGCACGTGATGGCAGGGCTGTAGCCAGCTTAGTTAGCAGCGTCATCGTGAGGGGAAAGATTCGGAGCCTTTTTGTAATACTCACTATTTCTTCAGAGGTCCCTGGAACACAAAGTCCTCTCGGCCCATATTGAAATATCCAAGAGAGTATCGCGCCGGCGAGAAGCCCACGGACTTGGCACGAACCCTGTGCCAGTTGGCTTTAAAGCGGTCGTCAGACCACGCCACTGTCGCTTTTAATTAGTCTGAAGTATGAAGAAGCAACTCGAGTTGATCTCCAACTTACTTAGCATGTCACCGATATTCACCACGATAGGACCCATTTTAGCCGGAATTAGGAAGAAGTCATCCCCGTGTATGGCACTAGTATGCGTTTTGCGACCTGGCATAACATCCAGACCGTCCTCTCCATCACGCTGAAAGACTAGTGTCAGACAGCCAATATCAGTGTGGTTTCCGTGGCGCCAGCCACCTGCCGAGTTTTCGACCTCGGGGTAGTAGAGCATGCGAAGTTGGTTTGTGCAATTCGTTCTTTGATACATCCATGGCTTCCTTGAAGTAGTTCTCAGGGAAACCCAGAGCCTTGCCAAGACAGTATACTTGATAGATATTCTGTTAGTGTTTGATGGATTGAACGTATATTTGTCAGTGTTGACGGCCATACAAACTTGGTCTGAGATCAAGGCACATTTCTCCAAGAAGACTCTTGTGCTCTCAGAGAACCCCGGTACATCCTCATCACTTGGCCATTGGGACCTCGGTCAGACGAAAAACGACTCTTTCTGGTCGAAACCAGTGCCTGGTCGATATTGGGCCTTTTTTGCCTAAGAGTTAGCCGGTATGACCAGAATGAATTTCTTCGGCAATAAAGACGTACATTCTTCTCGTATCCTAGACTCGTATTGTTATCATAGGGGATCTCGCGCTTTTTCTCCATGGGCTGCGCAAAGTATTTTTGAGAGACAGCAAACTGCTTCTCGATCTCTTCCACGGAAAGGACATGGTCGACGAGGGTGAAGAACCCAATCTTCTCAGCTGCATCAACCAGTTTCCGTCCGATTTCTTCCTTTCGGTTCTCGAAATCTGATTTTGAAACATGGTAAGCATGAAGTCTTTTACTTATGGTCAAGCTATACCATTACCTCTCATGGAGATCGCGGGGATTGGCCTTTGACCCATGGCAACTGATTGATTGATAGGACAGAGTGCGTTTCTGGTTAGGCAATTGTTTACTGTTTAGTCCGTCCGATGCATGCCAATCTGCGTCCCCTTCCAAATATATCCCGCCATCTCGTGGCCTGAGATAGGACCAAACTGACTTTCGTGTGTGGGTGTACTAGCGACGATATCCGCGGATCACATACATACTCTCTTTATCAGTCTATCAGTCTCGCTCTCTTATCCTTCTCCTATAATCCTAACTACAAGCTAGATATTGCAAAGCTAAACCAGCTTTATCCCATTACGCGTGCACTCGGACATTTCGTGTATATTTCATGCGAGCCCGCGAATAATCAGAATCGCGTAATATGCGTTTGTAATATCGAGCTAGTTTTTGCAACTGAACCACCTAGTTCCTCACCAAGGGTACGGCACCTAGCTATGAGTATGGAGTCAGACAAAGCAGGCGAGGCCAAGCTGGACAGCGGCAATGCTGAGGATATCGAGATTGTAAGAGTTCAACCATCGCCCGAGGGCTTGTTGCAAACACCACCAAATCTAACCCTAGCCATTCATCTGGCAATGCAGGGCACCGCCGAGATCGTTCTTGTCGAGAAGGATAACCGGGTTCTCAACCTCCTCCAGGCAATTGAGGGCAATTTTGACACCAACTCCGAAGAAACGAAGAAGATCGTGAAAAAAAATTGACCTCATCGTCCTGCCGCTGCTCTGCGCTATCTACACCCTGATGTTGATGGACAAGAGCAGTCTATCATTTGGAGCTATTATGGGGATCAAAGAGGATTGCCATCTCACTGGGTTCGAATACTCGTGGCTTGGATCTCTCATTTAGTCAGCACTTCTCTTTCACTTGCCCGCTTTTCTGTTATCTTGCTAAGTTGCTAACTGAATTGCTAATCGTATAGTTTCGGCTACCTTGTTGGAGATGTTCCCGCCATGATCCTCCTCCAAAGATACCCTCTGGACAAGGTTTTCTCTATCGTGGTTGTTGTCTGGGGAGCCATTGTCGCACTCCATGCTGCGTGCGGGCAGTTTGCAAGCTTGGCTGTCCTCAGATTCTTGCTCGGAGTGTGCGAAGTCTTCACTGCCCCAACCGTCATCCAGTTGCTGGCCACCTGGTACACAAAGAAGGAGCAAATCTCTCGATTGCCCATCTAGTACTCCTGCTAATTTGATTCCATACTGATACTTGATCGCCATCACGATGAAATGGACAAAGGCCTATTCCTAGAAATCACTGCTTCAGCTGCTTTTGGAATGATATGCAGCGAAAATGTTGCGTATATCAATGGGCTGCAATTTTATTATCAACCTCTGCGATATAAATAACCGTACCGGGCGATGCATTATGCAGCCCATTTCAAAGCAAAGCTTCTCAAATGTAGCCGAACCTTACGCGTCAGCTAGGTAATACAGACATCTCATTCATACGAGAATAAAAATTTTATTTTGCCGCCTAACTTGCATCACTGCGCTTGACGCTATCTAGCACGTTGAGTTTTGGGAATACATGGATGCTTCTCAATTGCGAGGCCGCCATTTCTATGATCCAACTAGAGCACTTTCCAGGATATATTGGTCCACTTGCTAAGCGTCCAGACTTATACAGTACAATAGTCTATAATAAGCTTGCCGATAGGATGATTGCTAAGACTGTTGAAAATCATCGGCGGAGGATATTGTGGGATAAAAGGCTGCGTTTGTAATCATGGAAACTGTAATTACGCGTATTTACAAAGCCGAAAGACCGGAAATGATGGGACTTTATCAGCTTTACCGCCGTGCTGAATAAGGCTTTGTTGTATGTGATCTGTAAAATTACCGTGATTCTGTAATTGGATTTCATGTAAAAGGTACATGTATGTAATTAATTAAACCAACATTGACTAACGAGTAGCTGCAGGAGACAAAGCAAGCACCAACAGACCTCCAGATGTCGACTTTCAGCTTCGGCAACTCGACTGGATATTTATATCCCTGGGAATCCTCATCTGGGATTCGACATTTTCGTTCAATCATTAATACGACAGCTCATACAGTATGAGGATATCATCACACCGGACAAACAGACCCATGCTCTTGGAGCTGCGGTCTTCGACATGGTCAGAACAAGAGCGACCCCCTAGCCCTCTTTTCTCACAAGCATACAAGACTAATCATTTCCTGATATGGCATTAGGTTCATCACGCTGACTGTTTGCGTCGCCATTTTTGCTGTACGTCAAATCTCCTTTTCCATGCGACTAGATTCCTCTGACTGAAAGATTACGATCAGGACATGTTCTTGTATTCTGTTGTCGTTCCCGTCTTTCCATTTTCGCTAGTCTCTCGGATTCATGTGCCAGAGCAGGATACTCAGCACTGGGTCTCTGTCCTCCTTTCAGTTTATGGTGCGGCGTTGTTATTGGGTGCACCGGTTTTCGGTTTCTTTGCGGATCAGTTGCAAGACCGACGGACGCCTCTCCTCATTGGCTTGGTGGCTCTCACCGGGGCTACAATCGTTCTATGCCTTGCTACCAGTCTT
The DNA here is from genome assembly GCF_001907595.1 of Talaromyces atroroseus. Taxonomy (NCBI): domain Eukaryota; kingdom Fungi; phylum Ascomycota; class Eurotiomycetes; order Eurotiales; family Trichocomaceae; genus Talaromyces; species Talaromyces atroroseus. The sequence continues at coordinate 1,154,666 of NW_017971438.1, read as the reverse complement.
CCGGTTTTGATTATTGGTCGTGTCCTGCAGGGCCTTTCTGCAAGTATAACCTGGGTAAGTCGAGGTAGAATTCTCTCATATACAGCCTGTGATTGATTGTAGGATAGGTTGTCAGTCTCACATTGCTGGCAGAGACAGCAAAAAAAGAATCTGTCGCTCAGTCCTTTGGCTACGTGGGAGCCGCGTCGTCCCTTGGAACGGTAATAGCACCTGTGCTTGGAGGTGTTGTATACCACAGTGTCGGATACTACCCCGTTTTTGCAATGTGTTTTGCATTCTTGGGTATTGATATTCTCCTGCGCTTGGCTGTTATTGAGAAGAAAACTGCTGCTAGATGGTTGCTGCAGCAGACGAATGATGGCACAGAATTATCTGGCATCGAAGCTCCTCCGAATGTGAATCCTGCTGCAATGCAGGATTCTACAATCTTGAACGGCCATGATGCTGAGGTTGCTGTTGATATTGCTGTCCCCAGTCCTCAGTCCCCGTCTCAGTCACAGTCACAGCATAATACGTCTACTAAAGGGATTCCAGCGATTTTCAAACTCTGGAAATCACCTCGCTTGCTGGCCGCTTTCTGGGGAGACTTTGTAACCGCCACGGTCATGGTAGCGTTTGACACAACCTTGGCCTTGTTTGTTAGCCGGGAATTTCACTGGTCGTCACTACAAGCAGGACTGAGTTTCTTAGCACTCCTTCTTCCCACGTTTTTTGGACCTGTCTTCGGGTTTTTCGCCGACAAGTACGGCGGTCGCTGGATATCGGCACTTGGGTTTATCTTCATGGGTCCTCCTCTAATCCTGTTGCGACTCATCACTCACGAGTCTGTCGGCCAGATAGTGCTGTTGTGCGCGTTGCTGTTGCTGGTTGGACTAGGGGCTGCCATGGCTTTGACTGGATTATATGCCGAGTATAGCAAAATCTGCGATGACATCGAGGCAGAGCAACCGGGATCCTTGGGAGCCAATGGGGGTTATGCTCAATGTTATGGCATCTCCGAGATTGCTTGGGCTTTGGCAGGCTTGATCAGTCCGTTAATGTCCGGCGGGATCTATGAGACTGCTAGCTGGGGAACTCTAGGCTGGTCCCTGAGTTTGTTTTGCTTTATCACTGTCATTCCCACTTTATTATTCGTAAATCGTTGATGTAGAGTATTACCTAGATACAGTACATGTTGATAATTCTATAAGTTAGTCAATAACGGCTCCGTTTCTGTGGCTCGGTCAGAATACGCAATTACCACGTAGTACACCCTTGCTCAGTGTTACTAAGACCTACATAAATGAAATGTGTGAGGATAAACGTTCAGTGTCAAGCTGCTTTACGCTCGGCTTTGCCCAGGGATTATTTACCTATCACTTACTGAACAGCTCATTGGGCAGGAGTTGCAGGCTCCTGGTTGATGGCTCAAAGTCCAAGCCGTAACGCAATCTGGCTGGCCGCCATGCTTTCTTGGTGCTAGGTGATTCCTTAAAGAGCTAGCGAATAAATTGAGACATAGTTCGAGCTTAATGATAAAATTAGGCTTCTATAGGTCGTGCTTGTATTTCTAATCAAGAGCACTCCGCCAAGCAAGTAGTTAGGGTTTAGAAGACCAAGCCCTAGACTTCTTATCTGACTTTTCAACTGAGATAATTCCATTCATAATCTACAAACCTCCGGCACTAGGCAGAGATCAGTGGCCAGGATATGGATTCTCAAGATATTTAACTGCATAGTCTAGAACTATGACTCATTTGATGGTCGGTATTATGGAGGGTGCCACTTGTTTTCTTGTTGAGCAGAGAGCGTCCACTCATAAACACAATTTTAAGAAAGCAAGCATGGGCTAAGTATACCTTCAGAGACCCTCTAACCATAATTATGACTTTCCTTATGATCATCCACGGGTTTCTATGACTGTGTTTCCTGGCATCCTACCACACCTTCGAATTACGCGAGAAGCATGATAAGTTGCTAATAACTAGAGGTTTTTTCCAAGTATCAGATGGTTTGAAGCTATGTCATTCAATTGTTCTATGTAAATTGGAATATTCGGTGCATTTACGAAGTGCTTCATGCCTCATAAGTATGCTCTTACCAGTCACCGACAATGTCTGACGCCTCGTCTCGTCATGAGATGGGAAATTGTCGAATTTATAACGCGGTATATAAGCTGGGACACCGTCCCAAAAAAAAACGAGCCATATTCCATCGGGCATCCTTTCGTGTCTATACCTAGGTAATAGACAATACCTACCTCGCCATCAGGAGGGTATATGTGTTGTGTATCCTTCTATCTTGTAAACCCTCTATTAAAGACAGTCAATATCTCGGAATTTTGGAAGAAATGCAAATAGGAAAAAGTAAATGGGAGGGTTAGGAGGAGACGGATATTCAACTTACTGGAATACTTCATTCTAGGATAGATTAAAGTGCTTTCTTCTCTCTGTCTTCACTCATGATCTCGTAGTTCCCGGGACCAGTGGCATTTGTTCTAGTTTGGCGATCATCTTCAAGCTTGGCAGTAATAATGTTTCTGGCTACCTAGGTAGGATCTCGGATAAAGAGGAGGAACATGTTTGAACTTTATGAATTAGGAAGGAATCAAGATCTAGGTTTTGAGAAAGCGAGCAGAGGCAACTTAGAGCTTCTCAGAGGTCCTCTAAGGCTAATTTATGACCCATTTTTCGAATTGTGAGGCCAAGAGACATATAAGTTGTTTACGATGGATTTCATAGGCATCGTTAAAACCCAGACTCCGAGTCCAATATTAGGTTTCTATATGAGTACCGGAAAGAACGACAAAGGGAACATTTTTCCTTTGGCCAATAGCCATGCATCAAATTGTTGTTATTGTGTTGAGATGTGATTGATACAGGTACATGGCCTGCATGCATAAAGGCACAGACCCCACGATTAGTCTAAGCTTCACCAATTCCCATCAACATATTCACGGCAAACCCCAAGGTCCGAAGGTTTTCAATAGTTTATTTAACAGAATATTAAATATGGTTGTCCGCGTGTCTTCCTTTGGCGTCTTCAGCAGTGCACTCTCATCCAGGGGAAAGCGGCTTAAAACTTTTGTCTCAGCTGTCTCTATCTCAATCTCAACCTCAGCCCCAGATATTCACACCATCAGCAGTTCGGCTTTTCGAGAGTAATATATCACATCTTGGCAATGATCATATTGAAGCTATTGTCCCAAATATCGAGTCAACTCCCCTCACCCGTCCTCTAATCTCCTCGCTTAGTCGAATCCTCCCCGGGTCATTATACCAGAGTTAGTCAATCATTATCCCTTTAGCGAGTTCACTGTGTAGAATGCATGACATACATATTCACGGGCTCCTTTCTATTTAGAACAAATGTATGAATCTAAAACTAATGCCAATAAAACTATCGAAAACCTTGTATCGCCAAGCTCATGATTATAGTCTTCAGAAATCACCCTCTCTTACATTCAGCAGCACAGCCAAATCCAGTAAGCGATTTGAGTATCCCCATTCATTATCATACCAGGCAATCATCTTGAAGAACTGTAAAGGGACATGGGTGAGCCTCTCTGCATAAGATCATGCATGACATTAAAAGCAACTTACCTGTGAGTTCAATTCAATACACGCGGCGGCGTCCACAACTGCCGAGCTCGGATTTCCCTTAAAGTCGCTACTGAATAATTCTTCTTCACAGACACTGAGCACGCCTGCTAAGTAGGTTTTTGAAGCTAGTTGGAAGGCATCCAAAATCTCCTTTAACGAGGTGGGCTTTGTAGTGTCCACGGTCAAATCGATCATGGAAACGCTCGGCCTGAGGGGTACTAAGGTCAGCTATATTGACTCTAGAAAGAAAGAGAGAGAAAATAGAAAAAGAGGTTTGGTTAGCCTACGTTGGTACACGGATTGATACACCCGTGATCCTTCCCTGCAGCTCGGGAAGGACAGTTGCAATCGCTTTCGCAGCGCCGGTCGTAGTCGGAATTATATTATCAAAAACGGTGCGTCCTATGAAAGGTGTAAATCGGAGATGATCGTCACGACGACACTAAGCAGTCTCTTACCAAGTCGGGGATTCTTCTTATTATATCCATCCAAAACATTTTGAGACTGGGTGGAAGCGTGAACGGTGGTCAACAAGCCTTGCTCAACGCCAAAGTTATCGTTTAGGACTTTTAGGACGGGCGTGACGCAGTTTGTAGTGCAACTCGCACAAGAAATCACGTTGTTATCCTCATCAGGAAAATATTTATCGGAATTGACTCCGAAAACATAAGCTGAGGAGTCAGAATTGGGCGCCGAGATGATCACTCGCCGAGCTCGGCCAAGTGTAACGTGTTCCAGAGCTGCGCTCCTCTTGGTGAACTTTCCTGTACTTTCCACAACATAGTCAATGCCCAGACTGTGCCAGTCAATGTTCTTGGGGTCCCGTTCAGAAATAAGCCGGATGTGTTTGCCCCCGACAGTGATCAGGTGTTCGTTTTCAATAACGATCCTAATCCCCGGGTGCATGCTTCCCAGTGTGCTATCAAAGCGGATGAGGTGTATCAAGTCCTTGGCTGTTGCGCAGGTGTGATTTATAGCAACAACATCAACATCAGAGCGAAGAAGGGATGCACGAAGCACGTTGCGGCCTAGACATTGTTAGACCAGACCCGGACTGAGGGCAGATGATGCTCACCTATTCGACCAAACCCATTGATGCCTATCTTACTCGCAGCACTGAATCGAAAGTTTGTGCCAGCGACCGTGCTGGGGAAAGAAGGTACGTTGTTGTCAATCAATGGCGCCATGGTAAACTTGGTGGGTCGAAGCCTAAGCAAGTCGTGTTCTGTCGAAAGGATCATACCGCAGGGCGTCCTTTATGAATGTACATATCGGATCCGTGATTCGCAATCTATGATCCTTTATGGACCCTGAATTCGCTGGTTGAAGGTTTTCATGCTCGCAAGCAATCGCAATTAGGGCTTGGGCCGCGCCGGACTATACACGGAAAAGCTCATGTCCGTCCTAGGCTTTGCTTGTCCGGGCCTTGCTTACTCTCCTGACTCCGGAAATGTAAAAATAGGGCGTAAACTGCGTAATTGAGATGCGTCATTTTGCACATACGCGGCTTTCCGGCACTGGGGCAGGGAATTTCCCTTGCATTCGAAGTTGGCGCCGTGGCTGATCCGGAGAAAGCTTGGCCCGCGTGGCCAACCGGGGTTGCTTCCCCAGAAATTCTTCTCCAGATATCTGGGAACAATTCCCCGCAAGAGAGGGGGTCAAAGAGATTTGGCATGGGGAGTCTGTCTGGGCTATAAAAAGCGACTGAGAACATGTTATCCGTACTTTTTCCTTCCCATTTGACAAATTTCCACCATGGCCGTCCACCTCCTGATTGGCCTGACTGGCCGCTCCTTGCAGTTTGCGCTTATTGCTCTCATTGTAGCTCCCTCATTTACACTTTTGGCTATAATCAATCAGGCATGGGGCCGATTTCGAATTTGCAAAGCTGGGTGCATCAATATCCCCAGGTCGACGATGTCAACGCCACTGGTGCGCAAAAGTCTCACAACTCTACGAGCGCCGGTGCTGTGGTTGCCTCTTTCCAACTTGGCGCCCTGATAGGAGCCTTGTCTTGCATTTTCTTTGGGGATCTGCTAGGTCGCAGGAAAACCGTGTTCCTGGGCTCTGTCCTGACCATTATGGGCAACCTTCTCCAAGTTTCTTCGTACAGCTTGCCCCAGTTTGTCGTCGGCCGAATTATTCTCGGCATGGGCGTAGGCCAGTTCAGTGTGACAGTACCAATCTGGCTGTCAGAATGCTCCGAGGCCAAAAACCGAGGCCGCCATGTTATCTTGGCGGGCATCTTCATGTGCCTGGGCTATAGTCTGTGCAATTGGCTGGACTTTGCTTTTACCTTTCTACCATATTCAAACTTGCAATGGCGGCTTCCGTTGGCTCTCTCTTTGCCCCTTCTTCATTGATTTGCCTCACCGTGTTCTGCTTTCCTGAATCCCCTCGGTGGCTTGTCAAAGTCAATCGAACAAGTCAAGCGTCCATCTCGCTCGCAGCATACAAAGGTGTTCCCGAGGCCCATGACTCCATCGCGGCCGAGATTGGCGGCATTGAACTCTCTCTGGAAACAAGCGACAAGAAGATCTCATTGATAGAAATATTCACCCTAAAAGAGGATGCTGATCGGCTGCTTCATCGACTATTGCTTTGCATCGGCCTCCAATTTCTCCAGCAAATGTGTGGCGGAACTCTGATTTCCGTGTATGCCTCGACCATATTCCAAAATAACCTCAATTTGGATTCCGATCTAGCCAAGATCCTAGCGTCATGTGCCCTCACGTGGAAGTTTCTCTGTTGCTTTGTTGCATTCTTTTGCATCGACAGGTTGGGGCGTCGCACTGTCTTCATCGTCAGCGGCACTGGCATGAGTCTTTGCATGGCTGCATTGGCAGTAACGACGAGCTTCAGCACGAGCAACAAAGGGGCAAGCATTGCCTCGGCAACATTCATATTTTTATTCAATTTCTTCTACCCTATCGGCTTTTTGGGAGGGAACTTCCTATACTGCACGGAGATAGCGCCCATTCAACTTCGAACGGCAATGAACTCAGTCTCCACTGCAAACCACTGGCTATGGAACTTTGTGGTTACCATGATTACTCCAGTAGCATTGAATACAATCGGTTACCGCTATTATATAATGTATGCAATCATCTCGGCTTGCATTCCCATTGCCGTTGGCCTCTTCTATCCTGAGACCATGGGTCGGAATCTGGAAATGATCAACCATGTATTCCGTGATGCGTCCTCGCGCTGGACGATTGTGGCCATGGCTAGAAGCGTGCCCAAGGGAGATCTCACCGAAAGTGACATTCTTGAACAGAACAATGAAAAAGAAGATATTTCTATTGAGCAAAGAGAAAATGTCTAGTTGCCTTTTTATAGTACTTGGCTTGGTTTGATTATCATGTCTCATCTGTCTTACGTCCTCCTCATGTATATAGTTTGGCGCGCCCAGAACAGTTTTATGACTGCGACAATATATATTCATTGATATAAACAATTTGCAAGATATGACTCTTGCTCGATGCTATAAGAAGATAGAATATCAAGGATATTATATATTGATGCTAACAGCATGAAGTCTAGGGCTATCATAGACATTCTTATTTCCGACTTACTTGTCTCTCTAGTCTTTGCCGGCTGAGTAGGCCACGCACTTCGCACCTAAAAGTAAAGATTGGATTGTGTACTGGCGAGAATGGAAGCCTTGTCACCGTCTCCTGTCTCGGAGGTCTGCAACTCGCGGGGCAAGGCTTCAGGCTGGTTTGTGTCGATTATTGATGCATATCCTGTATTACCTTCAAAAATATGTTGCTGTCCTACATCCCTATTGATAATGCTTTCAGGAGGTGGTGGTGTTGCAGGCAGGCGCCTCAGATCGTCGTTACTATAACGAAGGTTTCCTCGATAATTCAGTAGGGTGTCTGTTGAGAAGGCAGATGATTGACTCGCTGCTGGTGATTGCGGTGAGGCTCTAGTTTCAAAGTTGAATGTCTTCATTCTCTTCGCGGCATTATTCGTCGCCACCCGTTCCATTGATGGGTTATCGGTTGACATTAAGGAGAACTGAGGCCATGAGTGCTCAGAGCTCTCGTGTATAATGTAGTTCTCGTCTTTAGCCTTCCACCAGGTTTTGATATCAGAAGAATTCCCATCCCGGAGAGGTAGCCTAGTCCATTCTTCCATGCGTGCCTGCTTCCCTTGTCTACTTTCATTTCCAGGCTTCGTCGACGCCTTGGCTAAGGCGAGTTCGCCATGGCCAAGTGAGTGTAGTGTCGCTAATGCTTCGAATAAGGCCAATTCGGTGTCTGCGAGTCGCTGTTCAAGCTGAATGAGATAGCCTAGAGGCAGGCCTCTAATGCCAGGAAAACCATCAGTCTATATTTTAGCCCAATGAACTGAAAGGGGAATTCGTGGCAGTAGGAGATGTATTTCCTCACCTCTTGCCACTCTCTGGATAGTTGCATTTGGATGGCTCTCCTTTGCATTGTGAACAGACTGGTCTATTCCCGTTAAACCATGTCAAGTTTACATCAGCCCTTGTTCGGCCTGACAGAACCTTGAGGTGGTATCAGTGATGCATGCTTACAGCTCACGATCGCACTAGAGTTGGGTGTTCTCGATTAGTATGCTAACGTCGTAACACGAAGCCATCTCAAGATATATATGTACCTTGCACTTTTTCTGCCTGCACGGCTCGCAGGCGATCGGATGTAGAAGTTCCTTCCTAGGAGTACCTAAGGAATTAGCCGTCTACTTCAGCTTCACGTAGCATATTTTATGGATTTGCAACAGTTCGTCCTACCGGTATTCATCTGCGTGAAAATGTCCCTGTTAGCGCTTTCAGGGTCAGGGCATTTTCCTGAAAAAGACCTCAGGTATGCCCTAAGGGAAAGGAAGGAAAAGTCTCACTATGTACTTAAGAAACAGTTTGGTGTACCACATCCTACATGCAATTGGTCCATGTATGAATAATGAGGGACTTTCGGACTTGAGCAATTCCGACACATCATGTGACTGCGAGGCACACGTAATGACTAGGTAGTCCACCCCATTTCTTGGCTTGGGGTAAGAGGTGCACGTGACTTGGGTCAGAGCAACCTCCCTTGCAACGTTCAACCTGAGGTCCGTCGAGCTTCCCGAAGCCCATGCAAAACAATCAATGGCGCATAGCTATGGCCGAAAACGAGGACTTTGATCTCCATCGGGAGATCAAGCGCCGTAGGCGACGCGCTTCTACGACTGGCACTACGCATACGTCGCCTCGCGAGCTAGGCATTATGCGCAAGGATGATACATCCGTCAGTTTTCTTGGCAGCTCCAGTGGCATTCACTTCGTCCGCACCGTCTATCACGCTTTTGCACGTCGCTTCACAGACTTGCGACGGGCAAGAGACGGCCACAAATCCCTCGTTCCTGGCGAAGACGACCACATAGAGGGTGGCCAGGGGAAAACTCACACTGCCCTGTGGAACAAACAGAATCTCGATCCAACCAATTCACCTCTCTCATTTGAGGCCTTGGTGCAATTGACGCAGCATTATTTTGAAGATTGGCATCCCATCTACCCTTTCATCAATGCGCCTCGTATTCTCCATGCCATGGAGCAGGCCTGCCAGAAGGGCCTTGGATCGATCAGTCGGATGGATGCAATTGTTGTTCGATCTATTGTTTCCATCTCTGCCATTGAAAACCAACTGGGTCCGCCACTACCTGCTATCCCGGTGGGCTTGGTATATCAGACAGTTCATGAGGCTATGAGAAATCTATGGGAATTGCAAGATGCATCGTCCTCTATCCCTTTACTACAAGCTGCCTTCAGTATCCAGCTGTTCTTAACTTCTATCCTACACTTAAATGCTGCTTCTCGAGTCGGAGGATTTGTGACCCGCATGGCATTCCACCTTGGTTTGCACCGCTGTCCGGCACGATATTCTTGTTTCACTGATGAAGACGTCATGATGCGCTGTCGTCTTTTTTGGTCGATCTATTGTCTGGAACGATATCTCAACCAAGCACTCGGAGTGCCGCTCAGTATTCGTGATGACGATTTCGACGTTTGCTATCCCCAGACGGAAAGACATATAAGAGGCGGAGAGATCCCTCGTTTTGATGTAGGTGTGTCTTCCCCCTTCCCTCGACTAAACAAAAAGAAAATTTTCAACTAACATACATGATGTCGAAACAGGAAGTAGCCGCCTCAGGCTTTTGAGCCACTTAGCAAAGTTTGCGCGATTACGAGGGATGATTTCGGAGTTACGGAATAAATCGGTCATGCATAGCCAAGAAAACTTGGCAGATGCGGCCGAGGTGGACAGTGTACTTCTGCAATGGTGGAACGAAGTATACGATGATGTATACCAAATCGATTTTGACTCGCATTCGGCTCTTCAGCCTTATCATGCGCTGCTGTTGATCGTATCGAGGCACGAGGCTATCATTGCGTTGTACCGTCCGCTACTCGCGGCGCATAGTCTCATCGCTGCAGACTACAAGACAGCTATCCAGACCTGTATCAATTCTGCGAGGTCCTTGCTAGTCGCACTCTACGACTATATAAACCCTAGTTTGAATATAAATCGTCGTTCTGTCGGAATACATTCTACGCAGCGACGTGCTCCCCTTACGTCACCGTCATTTACATCAGCCGTATGGATGTCGTGCATGATTCTCATATATGCCGCCTGGACCGGTTACTTTACCAACAACGGCGCTTTACGATATGCTCGCATTGGCATTTCTGTACTTCGCAACCTTGCCTTGAGAGAACGTGATTGGCCACAGACATGCATCGAGGCTATAGAGGATCTTTGCTCCGCCATGGAGGGGAACCCACATAATGACTTGACCCCATCGGTCAGGCAAGACGCTCACTTAGCGAACAATACACCATCCGGTGACAATGGCACATACTTACACGCATCCACGCCGCTTTCGCATCAAGACCCGCGACTAGGACTCCCGGATCGTCATCAAGATCCGCTCCTAGAGTCAAATAAACACTCTACCCCCCATCGAGAGCGATGTTCTCCGTCCCCTATAGATCGGCCGAGAGACTCGATCGGTGGCTATCGGGAGAACCTCGCGAACCCCCCATACAACAGTACCCCTTTGGGCGCTGGAAGGAACGATTCTTACAATCCAGCAAGCATGGTGTTCGGGGACCTAACGGGAAACGGGCTTTCCTATGATATGATCCCTGACCATCTCTCTTTCTCAAACTCGAAGGGGCTTTCGATGAACGAAGGCTGGACTGTAGCCGATGCGCCATGGCTCATCCATGGCGACTTCGGCATTTTATGACGAAACGTAGTATATGTTGTATGATACATGGCGGTTCCCCAGGAGTATTGCGGAATTTGTGACGTCTGAATGATCTATTGCGACGAATATAGTATATAAGAACATGAAGTGGATGTTTTATCAACGTCCTCCTGATATTTGATAACATAAAAACATATAATAGACACTATACGGGTCTTATTTCTTCGCCAGCTTCTGGATTTCTGCAACAACTGCCGCTGTGACTTCCTTGGTAGTGGCCTTGCCACCCAAATCCTTGGTCAAAACGCCCTGCTCGCAAACATTCTCAACAGCTTCAAGTAGCTGTTTCGCTGCGTCGGTTTCACCCAACCAGTTGAGCATTTCCACTCCTGTCCAGAAGGTTCCGACGGGGTTGGCAATACCAAGACCCGTGATATCGAAGGCGGAGCCATGGATAGGCTCGAACATGCTAGGGTGCTGGCGTGTAGGATCCAGATTCGAGGTTGGAGCAATACCAATGGAACCAGCCAAAGCCGCCGCGAGATCGGAGAGAATGTCGGCATGCTAAGTAAAGTTAGTATCTGCGTTGTTTTTCTTTCAGCAGCTCAGAGACAGGGGGAGTGATACCAGGTTAGTTGCCACAATAGTGTCAATGCTCTCCGGTTTGAGAACCATACGTGTGGTCATTGCATCGACAAGCATCTTGTCGACGGTCACATCAGGGAAATCTTGCGACACCTCCTTGGCAACCTCATCCCAGAGCACCATGCCATTACGCTGGGCATTACTCTTCGTCACCACTGTCAGCAGTTTGCGAGGTCTCTGCTGAGCCGTCTCAAAGGCGAAGCGCATAATGCGCTCAATGCCATGGCGGGAGAAGATGGCGGTCTCAGTACCAATCTCCCAGGGGCGACCCTGGTGCGAACGACCACCCTGGCCAGCATATTCACCCTCGCTGTTTTCGCGGATGATGACCCAGTCAAGATCGCCAGTGGTGCAGTTACGTAGAGGGGACTCGGTGCCACGGAAGATCTTGGTAGGTCTCACGTTGGCGTATTGCTGTAGAGGCTGGCAGATGGCCAGTCGAAGTCCCCATAGTGAGATATGGTCAGGAACATCTGCCTCGGCCTATGAGTCTCAATTCCCAAGATCTAGAAGATATATCACTTTACTTACCAGGAGCACCTACAGCACCAAAGAGGATAGCGTCGTGCTTTTTCAATTGATCCAAGCCGCCATCGGGGATGTATTTGCCGGTCTTCTTGTATGTATCGGAGCTCCAGTCATAATGCGTAAAATCAAGTTGGAAAGTCTTGAGGGTATCAGCTAACGCATTGAGCACTGTAATACCTGCATCAATGACTTCCGGGCCGATTCCGTCGGCGGGGATGGAAGCAATGCTGTAGCTGGGGATACCGGGATTTTGGGCGGGCGACATGTTGGCGGATGAAGTTCTATTCTGAGCTAATCAGGATTAAGTGCTGAATATGACTAGATGGGCTTTATATATTTGCTGACCGTGACGTGAAAAGCATGTCAGACCGGAGGGTTTCTTGGGTCGTTGGCGATGGCGGAGGAACAAAGCTCCGCCGTGGACAAAGACATCTCCGGCGCCACTTCTCCATTCAGATGTTGGCTTAGATCGAACGCATATCTATTCCCAATTTTCCACCGGGCCATAGCATGCATAGCATGGAACAGCACAAGCACAGATGGACCGCTGCCGACTACTACCATGATTGCACAAGAAAATATAGACGATCTAGTAGGGCATATCCTCCCATACATCACCCAACATGCCGACCGGCTAGAAAGGCAAAGGCCGTTCCTACTAGCCCTTACTGGCCTGCAGGGGAGCGGCAAGACAACATGGGCATCAGCAATAGTGCGCACGTTGAATGAAAAACACAAAGTCAAGACTATTGGCGTGTCACTAGACGACTTCTACCTAGACCATGACGGCCTGGCGCGAGTTCGCGAGGAGAATCCGAGCAATAAGTTGCTCCGAGTGCGAGGCCAGCCAGGAACTCATGATACAGCCCTGGTAATGGAATTCCTCCGCAGCCTTGTTACGACGGCAGCGTCCCCTCAAGAAGTCCTCATTCCGGAATTTGACAAGAGCAAATTCAACGGCGAGGGTGATCGTGTTCCTAGAGATCATTGGAAGAAAGTCACAGTATCCACGACGTCAACCATCGACGTCGTCGTTCTGGAAGGCTGGTGTTTCGGATTTCAGCCGCTCAGTGAGTCGGCAATTGAGGAGAAATGGAAGGAGGCCAAGAATGGGCAGACTTCTTTGAATGATGGTAATGATGCAGAATTCCCGACCAGAACACTGCAGAACCATGCACTCTCTAGTTACATTGAGATCAATCGCAACTTGAGAACATACTGTGACATGTTCATGGGCCCGCAGCATGTAGACTTCCTGGTCCATCTTGACACGCATGACTTGATGAATGTGTATCGATGGAGGTTGGAGCAGGAGCATGCCCTTCACAAGAGCAAGAATAGGGGAATGTCGAATGACCAAGTAATTGAATTTATCAAGTGTTATATGCCAGCATACGAGCTGTATCTGGATGCTTTGCGCCGGGGATTCTTTAGCAGACTACCGGAGGATGCGGGGGCACAAAAGGAGCACAAGAGGGTCATTCTAGGGAGAGATAGGAGGATAGTCGGGATAGTCACTTGTGGCTAGTCAAGTAGAGTCATACGTCTTTTTCTTGCTCTCAAAAATATTTTGATATCATATAATATTCCCTTTTCAAGTAGAGCGGAGATAACTTCTAGGCATACGAGGCAAAAACAGCCAAGCAGCCAACACAGCAATCAGCAAGCCCAAAACAAAAGGCTGCAAGACCTGCACGCCTTTCGCCTGCGCAATAGCTCCGACGGCAAACGGGAAAATAGCAGCCCCCGTGCCTCCCAGCGCAGCTGCAAATCCGATCGAGGATACATGGAGATGTTTCGGCAGCAACTTTGTAGCCGCAACCACTGCGGCGGGGAACAAGGGGCCAAGGAAGAAACCCTCAATGGCGATAGCAACAGCAGAGACATAAAATTGAGGAATGAGCCAGAATATGAGCTCAAACGCCATGGCTGAGGCTAGATAGGCTATAATGGCGAGTTTCTCGCCTATTCGAGGCGTCACAAACCCCAGCACTACTCGGCCAACAGTAATCCCTATCCAGAAACCAGTTGCCGTCATTCCACTAGCAAAAGCACCCCCATCACGCACGCGCATCATAAATGTCACAATCCAGCCTCCCAGGGCGACTTCAGTGCCTACGTACCCGAGCAAAAAAGCGGCACAAAGCCATGTCACGCGCGCGGCAGCTTTGGAGAAAAGAGCCTGCTTCAACCGATTATCTTTCTGATTATCGGCACTGTAGGCAGTGCGTTTCCGGAAATCGTGCTTGTCTGCAGATCGGAATGCAGCAAAGGTCACCACCAGCTCAATTGCGGCGCCACCAATCTAATTCATTCACCCATTTAGCAGGTTTGATTCGATAAAATGGGGGCGAGAACGTACCATCAAATAATAAAAAGAAAACCACGGCCAATCCGCCTTCGTGATCAAAGACGTAGCAATAAGTGGACTCAACACAGCGCCCAAGCCATAAAACCCATGCAAAAGTCCCAGGAGTTCATTCGCATTGGCGAGATTCGCAATCCACGCGTTCCAGGCTGAGTCTGCGAGGCCATTACCCAAACCAGCGAATATGAAAGAGACGACGAGAACGGGGTAGGGTGGATGGACTGAATTTATGATATAGGCCAGTAGGTGAAACGAGGAGCTCATAGCTGCAATGCCGCGCTGGCCGAAGTGCATGTGGATCGCGTTGTTGAGGAGCGCTGCAGCGCCGTAACCGGCGAGGGGGGAGAGGAAGACCAGTGAGACGACTGTGTAGCTTAGATTGTAGTATGTTTCAAGCTGGGGGTGTTAATAGGTCATCATCATCGTCATCACAGAATCTACTCACATATGGGATTAACGCCCACATAGTGAATTCTCATTAGCTATGATCTTAGGGGGAAATAAAGGGACCCGCTTACTCCATAAGCAGCATCATTCGCACCCATTACTACAAAGGCCCAGAATGTAGCAAATAATCGGTATATATTCACAGCTGGATCATTCCATCTCTCGAGAGCATGCACAACCACAGCTGGTTGCTGCCCCGAAGACGAGGTCTCAAGATCCGGCACTTGTCCTTCTTTCGCCAGTGTTGAGCCTGATACACTCTGATAGGATTTCTGTTCATTGGCTTTGCTTCTTTCCTGGACTGGTTGAAGCTCTAACTCGATAATGGCGGTAGAGGATGCCATCATCTCAAAGCTGGGGCGGGTGGGGGGCGCTTCTAAACCTAGTTATAGGAGGAGTTCAGATGCGCTTTTGAGGATCCTTGCACTCGTATGGAAAAGATGAGCCACGAGAAAATAATTGCCTAATAATGATCAAGATATCCAGATAGATCAGAAGGTGATTTAGTGCTAGTAAAAGGAATGTGGGGTCTCCACATAACTAGCGGTTATCGATAAGGAATAGCTTATATTGGCATCATGATTGATCAGAAACTGTTCGAAGGAAATCTTCATGTAGTGATATCATTAAAAAATAGTCCAGACTGAGTAGATATAAAACTGACTTCAAAGGAGGGTATCTTGTAGCTGGTTAAATCATACAAAAAAAAGAATGTGTACAAATGAAAGGATCCCGACCTGCAGGCAAAATCATACACAATCCATCAATAATATCTCTTGCTCTTCTTCGATGTGTTCGTTTGCATCATTTTCTTCATTCTATGCTCTCTCCAACACTTCACAATCACAGTTTTTGCCCATACAATGCGTTCTCGTGTGTTAACAACAGCCGCACATTGCTCGGCAATGTCCTTCTTAATCATGCGGCGGCGAAGATTCTCCTGAGATGATATTCGTCGCCATGCTTGCTGGATGGTAATAGCAGCACGGATACACTTCGATGAGGATAAAAGGCGGGAACATAGGAAAGTTAAAGCTCCAAGCACAAAGTCCCGATCAAATATTCGGGAGCTAGAAGTTGACCCAGCGACAAGCGATGCTAAAGAAAATTAGTAATTTGTTCTAAGAAGTAAGAGAGGGGGGTTCATCTACTTACCAAACTGAGAACTGCAGCCTAGCGCTTGCAGCCGGGATTGCAATGATCCCTTATCAGTCGCGTGCAGCTCCGTGCTCGAGTCTCGCCCTAGGAGGAAAGCTTCATATTCGGATACAATGCTTTCGAATATCTTGCCATCCGCAAAGCTAGTTGTGAGGTTGACAAGCTGTAGTCCTTTGAGTTGAGCGATCACCGAGGCCCACCTTACGAGCAAGTCCTCATGTGATTCATAGACGATTGTGTCTTTTAACTTCTGCACTTTGCTATCTTGACCGCCTTGATCCAGGGCTAGCTTCTTCTGCAGACGCACAATTTCATTCCTTGCATCATCCCAGTCCACAATCTCCGACAAGCCCCATTTGCCGGCCAGTAGCCATAGTAGGGCAATCGTTTTTTCGCGGTACCCATCAACTATGTGGTCTGCACAAAGTTCCTTGGCAACTTGGTTGATGCCAGTAACTTTTTTGAGGGCGCCGAGCGCAATTTGCACGTTGAAAATCTTGCATGCTCTACTGACGCAAGGAAATTTGAGTTTCTGAGAAAGCGGATATTCAGTTGCTTCATCTCCTGAGAGAGACGTTTCGTCTGTAACACCAATACTCTCTCTCCTAGCGTGAAAACTAGAAGCACTAGGATAAAGCAAGATTTCCACGATTCTCGTCAAAATAACGCCATCACGCAAATCCACTGCTAAATTATGTATCCGGAAGTCGTAATCCTGTAGCTGATGTTGCTTGTAAGATAGGTCGAAGTCTAAATGGCTTACTTGACGGTTAATGTCACCCATTGAAGGAAGCAGCAGGTTGGCTAGTGCTTGCAATGCCGCCGAAGATGATTTATGGGGAGAAGAACTGTTGAACAAACACCGTGGTAGAGAATTTCCCGGTATACGACGTGCTTTGTCAAGAAGGGCGATGATCATGATACTGCGGAGAAGTGTTCGTCGGTATGGACCTCCTGCAACATCATTTCGCATATCTCCATTCTCTTCCTTGTCCATATTTCGAATAACGAAGGTATCCAGAAACGCCTCTACGGCGCGCTTCAGCACCTTCTGCTGCTTAGCAGATGAATCTGACGACCCAACGCTTGTTCGGATTGGCTGTAAAGTCATTTTGCGTCCAACTACTGTCTCAGCTGCTCCTCTTAAAGCGTGCAAATCATAAGTATCCAACCAGAGATTTAGGAACGACTTTTTCAGGCCCAGATCGTCGGGAAGACGGGAACCTCGGCGGAGTACGTCCTTAGGCGGAGCCAGAGCGCCGTACAGAATTGAAGCCTGAAGGCGCTTGTAAAGTAGAAGAAAGGCATTATTCTGGTAGATATGAAGGAGTTCATGTCGCAGCACTTCCGGATCTTGACCATGCTGCTCTCCCCCTACAGAATCAAAAAGACCATTTACTAGCTGGGTTATGACAATTTCTTGATGTGAGAGCCAGTCATCCTCGTACATGACTGTATTCGAAATATCATTGTTGAATCGAGGATATTGCTGATCGATATTCACCGGGCGCACCTTAGGAACAGAGAGATGAGTAGGAGCGGCCGAACATTTTTCTGTCAAAATAGATTCCTTCGAAGGTCGTGAACTCAAATCTGCGCGATTCTTGGCAATGCTTCGTTTGACCTCTTGCTTTTTTGATAAGGACCCATTTATGTCCTTTATACCAGTCCTGGTCATTAACATCTCTGAGGACTTCTCGCCGATGAGCTTGCACGCTGGCTTCTCATTTCCCCGCGCTTGGACCACCTTCGTTTTCGTGCTGTGAATTGCCTGTTGTGTCTTCTTCAGTGGCTCCTTTGATAAGACCTCCAATTCGGGAGGTGGTCGTTTTTCTCTCGAAGACTCCTTCCCTTCTATCAGATAGCCTGGCGGAACGTTCTCCTTTCCTCCATTCCTACCCACAACATCCCTGACTATTGCTGATTGTTGAGTGGCTTTTTGGGTCTGTTGGAGTGGTGCCCTTTGAGGCTTCCCCGCGGGAGGCATCCGGGATTTCTTCTTCGCCGCAATACGTTCCTCTAAGCTGTAGATGGGTACTGTCTCGTCGGCGGATGCTGTATTGATATTGCTGCTCGTGTGCGCATCCATCAATTTCAGCGGGCTAAACAAACTCATGAAGACTGTTGGCACAGTTGTATCTTCCGTGGGAATGTACACCGTACGACGTCGAACATCCTTCTTTAAGCCATTGTTTTCCGAAGGCTTCTGGCTGCTTCGTGACTTGGGCTCTGTGTTATTCTCTGGCTGCTTTGCAGTGTTGTCAATAACCTTCCGAGGCCGTGAGGAAGCATTGCTCTGTACTTCTGCAAAACTGACGCGTGGACGCTGGAAGCGCTGGGCTGGTTGAGCAAGGATAGACAAACCGCGATCTTGCGTCTTCCGCTTCAAGCTGCTCTGTCTGGCTGTTGCAGTGGTACTGTTCGGTCTGTTATCTTCGTGAATGGTGAAAGATGGCGCTTTTGATGCTCGTCGAGGCTTTGCTTTCGTCAGTGAGGAGGCTCGTGGCTCTGGTGGGAAGTCGATTGCAGCTGTGTATTCGAGATTATGCAGAGTGTCATCATCGTTCCAAGCACCAGCCAGGGTAAACTGCTCGTTGCCAAAGCTGGACCTAGACCCGGGGCAAGGGCTGTCGAGCTGATTGTTCATTGTAGTATTTTCAGTATCGGGTCATCAGCATCCAGCTCCTTCAGTTCTTGCGCTCTATGTGGATGATGCTGCTCGTGTGGTAGCGGGAGTTGAATCAGGCTCCTGGTAGGTATGCTGGTGATTATACTTGTAATTGAGCAATGTTTCTTTCAACCTGAGCTTGAATGAGATATGGTGTCTGGTGTAACTTCTCTCGCTCAAGCAGTAAAGAGTTGTTTGCGAGTTGACCAATCGGGACGTGTTGACGCGGTTGCCCCCGCAACACTCGCTCTGCTGGCAGGCGCCACTTTCCTTTAGCAGAGCCCAGGCTCTTTCTTCTTGTATAACTATTTCTTGTCTATGCTACGACGTACATGTGCCTTAAGACGGAATATTCCAGCGTTGGCCATACAGCACCAAAGGGAGAATTAATTTCGCGAAGCACAGGTCGAAAGCAAGGGCCACGCAATTAATAAGGACGGGAATCTCGCCGGCAAGGGGCTACAAGATATCTGGCGCTCGTTTGAACGAGAACGAGCGTTACAAGGAAATTAAACATATAAAATACAAGGACAGAATCAACTCACAGAGATGCTGAGGTACTCCGTATGTGCCTGAGGCTCCAAGGATCTGCGCACGTGGCCACCTTCCGTATCGTACGGTATGTATCGTAGGCTTTCGCCTCTTCATGATGTAATTCGTCGAGAGGAGCGACAAAAACAGAAAGTATTCAACTATTAAAATCCACTGGTCCTCTCCTCCTCCCTCGCACTTCTTACGCCCGCCGTCTCTCAGCGTGTTCCTGTTTCACCTTGCACCTTTGCAGCTCACACGAGTGGCCACGCCGTGGTATCTCGAGACCGACTAGTCCGGTTTCAGCTAGCCGGCCCCGACGACTCCTTAACTAGTCACGCCTAAACTGACTGACTATTGGTGGTTAGTTCAGCACTGCCTGCGTGTTCTAAACGCCTCAGTTCCAGTCAACCATATCAAAGAAAGGGTGGGCGATCGTCTCAGATCTCCCGTCTTTTGTAGCCCTTCCTTTCTTCGCTCTTTCAGGCGCTCCCCAAAATATTCGTGCTTGTTCATGGTAGCTACAACGTCGGTTCCGTCGATGTCCATGGGCCATGGAATCCCTGGTCTACGAGAACTCGCCGTTGGCAGATTATCTTGAAGGTACGTACCTTCAACGCCCCCGCGGATACAGTGGGATAAGAAGACAACTAACCAAGCTTCAAAATCCATAGGCGAAGGTGAACGCGACCAAGACTGGACACCGCAGGAAGTCAATGCCAATACCATTACACCACAAAACTTCGCTCCAAAAGGAGTGCCGTCGTTACACAGTCGCACCCGAGATATATTTGTGGAGAAGAAGAGTTCGCTCCAGGAGGCGGGAACTGGGGCTTTTGACCGAATTCATCGTGCATGCTCCGTATGTCCTACAAATCTTGGAAACGTGTCTACTTGCAGTGAGCTCATTGAGTTGAATAGGCAGCAATCAGTTCTCGCATCGGCAAGCGAGAAAATGACAGGTTTCTAGAGCAATTCGGCTACGTGATAATTGCATCCCATTTGCTAGACGAGTATAACGCTACATCTCATACGACGGCCGTTGCGAGGGACGCCGCGCAATCGAATGTTCCCGTGTATGAGGCGGCATCCTTCTCGACGACTGTCGGCCTGGGTGGAAGTATCATTACCGCAGCGACGTCGTTTTCCATTGTCGGGTTAATCCACTGGAGTCGGTCACGAACAGGTGCGGGCTTTAACCCGCGCAGGATAGTAGTGCTGTTGATTGTGTTGCCACTGGTTGGGGTCGTGTTCTATGCATTTGCCAGACGGCAGTGGCTGAAGTTCGTGAGGCATCACGCACTACATGGCGCGTCTGGGTTTATCGATAGCGCTCAAAGATTCGACTCGTTGGTTTCATCGTCAGTTCTTTTCATACAGGAGGTGGAGCTGGTTTCACGGGGGTATAGAATGTAAGCTCATTTCTCCCTTCGTCATTGTGGGTTTCAATTCTGACTGGCTGTTTTATAGAAGCACACCCTTGCCCCCAATTAGTCGATTAGAAGAAACAACCCAGGTACGGCGCTGCATGAGACTGCGCCGCGCTGTCTCGGAGAGCCTATCTAATGTGCTGGAGAGGTATATTCAAGCACAACACACCATTGGACTGCTCACAGATCCCTCTAATTTAGAAAAGTACTATGATATTTACGAACTATCCATGGAAGAGCTGGCTGAGGCTCGTTCCGCATCTTTTGAGGCCGCAGTAGAAGATCAATATTCGCTGAAATTTCTCCGTGTTTTATTCAGCCGGCTGTATACCGTGCGAAAGAGCATCTTATGCTGCTTGTTAGCAATCAAGGCCGACGGACGCGGTAGCGATATTCCTCCGTGGACTTCTGCAGCTGATGAAATGCGACAGTTGGCTACAGTGACGGGCGAAGCTGCCAACAAGATTGCAAATATTTTGAATGAAAAAGACCGTGAGTGTGACCTCATAGTCACTTTTGTACCGTTGGCCTAACTTGAAACAGGAACTGTTACTCCGTTAGCACCTTCACCATCTGCATCAACCGGACGCGACACTCTTCGAGCTCAGGCTAGACGCCTGAATTCGCTATCACAAGGCATCCGCGCGCTTCATGCAAAAATGCACGTGATGAGAGAAGAATCAGACGAGAGCTTGACGCAGGACACGGGCGAGCCCGACATTGACGCGTCCCTAATGGCACAGTACGAATCCATTGGTGACGATATACGAGGCCTTCTACAGGAATGGGAGGCGGGCAAATCGGCGCTTCTCAACTCTCTGGAACAGCAGCAATCATCATCGTCATTGACATTCAATAGGTCTTCACGGGCATCATCGTCGTCGACAAACGATTT
This sequence comes from Talaromyces atroroseus, assembly GCF_001907595.1. Taxonomy (NCBI): domain Eukaryota; kingdom Fungi; phylum Ascomycota; class Eurotiomycetes; order Eurotiales; family Trichocomaceae; genus Talaromyces; species Talaromyces atroroseus. The sequence continues at coordinate 1,133,194 of NW_017971438.1, read as the reverse complement.
AAAACTACCGCTGTCGCCAACGAGCAGCCTCGGTGGCGTTACAGCAGTAGACGGCAGTCCGTCTGCGGCATTGATGGCGTTGAATGGCGAAACGCAGGCTCTCAACAACCTCGCAGTCGTTGATGCTGATGCAGAAGAGATCTTCGAAGCAATCGTCATGCCATCGTCCCGCAAACGACAGTCCCTAACGCGAGAGGAGCGGATTGCGCGGGTCAAAGAGGACCGGGCGCGACAGGCAGCTGCGCGCGAGAAATCGGACGCGAGCACGAATATGCTACGGGAGCTCGAAACCGTTATTAAGCACCGGCCACGTTCAAGCAACAAGCCTCACCGAATTACCAGCATATAACTAATCCTTTGACGTTTCCTTTCTCACTTTCATCTTTTGCTTGATACAGGCTATTGTACTGCTACATATAAATATCCCTTTCTTCTCGGCGTAATTGTTGTCAGTCGACGTTTATCCTGTACATACATTTTCCCAAGTCGGGCGTTCCCAGGTTTTGTTTCTTTTGTACTATCAAAGCAGGTTCGGTTGTATTTTGGGCGTGTACCATAGCAAATTTGTCATACTGTCAATTATCATTGTGCATATATCACCTATTTTCCATCAATTCACGCTTAACCAGTAACATGCTGTTGAGTATGATGTCAAGCTCGTCTCCCCCCTCCATTGATCCTTGCTCTGGTAAGTATATGTCAAGTCATATATGCCTAGGGTTGTTCGGGAAGTGATGTCAGAACAATATACCTGGTAGCCCTAAACAGCTTCCCTCGGGCATGCAAAGAATGATCTACAACACAAATTCTATACCAGTGTGCTGGAACTATCTCTTGACAGTCAATGTACTTAGCACAGACATTTTAGACAATTTTAGTATCTTTTATTTAGGTTACAAGGTAAACGTGCGTGTGTCACATGCCTGTCTTGACTAAGTCTTAGTAAGAACTATCTGACTATCCCTCGAAGTGTATGCTAGTTATACACTTTGCAAGGCGAATGAGTAGTATGTAGCAGAATTCCGTGAACTAAGGTTACCTATAGTATAGCTGTCGCATCATGCAAGATACATGTATGATGCATGCAGTCTCAGCGCGGACCTGCCTAAAACGGCAGCACATGCCCTTTTCTTGCAAACTTCACTTTTTGCATTCCATTTGCAATTTTGTAGCCCGCCAGGCCGCCTTACTTAGTACGTACTAGCTAAGTATCATTTCTAGTAACTATACTGTACTAGGGATATACTAGGGACCTGGACAAAAATCCCTCACCCAACAGCTCAACAAGGCTCTGCTTAGTATTAGGTAAAGGCCCTCTCGTCCGAACGCTAGTTACTAGTAAAGCTAGTAACTACTCATGCACGTCGCTTAAGAGGGATATCCGTTTTGCTTTTGTACTAACTATTGTAGCAATGTTGCGTGGTCTGTGCTATTTCAAATTTGCCTGACTGACTATATTAGTTAGCTGATGAAGATGAGAAGGTTGTACAAAACTGCAATGTAAAGGACTTGGCTTTTCGGTTGTTCTTCCGAATTGCTTTTTGGTTGTCTAATATAAATTTTCTTCATGGCGTTCGTTCCTTGGATCAAGCTCGGTGGAGTTATTTACGGCTTGGTACCCTTCATTCACATTTCCGGGTTCAACTTCCTACTTTGTTTAGTAAAATCCTGAAAGTATTATATTATTATTCACATGTTTACAACCTCAACAATAATTCCCCTCACTTGCGCGAGCCGTCTTGACATACAGCTAGGCATAAGCTTCGCCGCGATTGGTCCGTTCCATGCACAACATGATTGATCGCTGCTAATTGTGCACCGTCGCCTGTTAGCTTCCTCCAAGCTCCAAAGTTCTCACTAACTTAGCACGTAACTTAGCTGTCCGTAGTACGTAGTCGATGTGTTGTCATGCTTAGACGCTTAGAATAATGTTCCGGTGCATGCATGGCCGAGTTCTATTATTATTTATTAGAGGGGTTTGAATCGTTCTTCGTTGTTTCGATATCTATCTTTTCTGAGTCTCGGTGAAGAGTAAGCATGTCTAATTCAGCATGCTCTTGTTTCAGTAGATTGACCGCTCTTCCACTACCACCACGACTAGTTATGTAGTTACTACATGTACGGTACTATGCAGTGCTACCGTCTACTCCGTAGTTTACTAGCCTAGCCAGTACGTAACTACTGACCGCAATTAGAGTACAAGCTTCATGCAAAATAAATATCAAACAATCCGAAAGCGCTCCATGCCCGTGCGCTCTGAAGCTCTCTTCATCATCGAGATCAATGCCTCATGATGTCATGTATCCCATCGTACTCTTCGCGATATTAGGGATATAAAGATTGAGCATTGACTACATACTGACGTCTCAGACAGTCCAAATGCAACTGTTTCACAGGTGTACCAGTTGAAACATCGTCGGGGTAAGAATACAGCCGTTCCGCGAATCACAGCCCGCCGTGGCGGTAATATTTCGCGGCATGACGGGACGGAGCACGGCAATGCGTATGCGGACTAGCGCGACGCCGAGGACAGCCCGGCTTCGGCAAAGTCACGTGATATATACAGAGGACATGACGATATGTTTTGTAGGATTGCACTGCCTCCTGGCAGTAAATGCTGGTAGTAAGCTTATGTCTGCCGCGGTAGCTGCATCTGCACTATAAACGGCGAAACAACAAGGGAAAAAAGGAAAAAGGAAAAGGCAAAAAGAACACCGAATGAAGGAACAAACAAAAGTGGACAGACAGACACGGCTGGCAAACGAGAAAAAAGCCGCATACAAAAGTTGAACGCACAGCAATACGCTAATACCCGCAGTACGGCCGTGGAGCGCAGGGCGGCGGCGCGATTACGGTACCAATACGCCCTAGCCGCATTAGGCTCGCTGCAGAAGTTTTGCACCACGAGACAAAGTCAGTCAGGGTGGCGATCCGCCGGCCTTGGTCTCACTGCTCCGTATACCTCCTACCACCACGCATTATTAATATTTCCAACCCACTTTCTCGCCCTGCTCTGCTCTGCTCTGCTCTGCTCTCTTAGCCCTACAACTTACAACACATCCTACAACTCATCGCCTTGATTTCCACTATCCCTCTCGCCCCCCCCCCCATCGCGTCCACTTCAACCACCCCCCCCAAAAGTCTCGCCAATATGTCGCCCTCCATACTTTGACAATTTGCGTCCTGCTCGGGACACCTCAAATAACCCTCTGTCGGGACTGCCGCTCCTAGCTAGAGCGCGTCTGAGACGATCCATACTCTCTTACTCACCTTGACAGACACCAATCGACCGCTTCGTTTCGTTTCGACGGACTCTCCGGACTCTCCGGACTTCATACATGCCATGGCTCACCACCAACACCGTGACCACCAAGTACCCAAGCTGCAAACCATTCTGAGGATGGTCTTTTCTTCAGATCAGCCCTCGCTTTCCGCAGACCAGGACGTCGAAGTGGTAGACGACGGTGACGAGCCCCCGGATCATCCTAACAACCACCGCATATACATGAAATCGCCTCCGGCAATGGCCGAGAAGAAAGAGTCGTTGCTCACTCGAGCTCTGTTGAGGAGCCCTGACCTCACCCCAGCAGACCGTGCCCGCAAAGTCGCCTACCCGGTCAGCAACGCAAGTGGTCATTCCAGCGCCGAGCTGACTAGCGATGGTGACCTCACCAGCCCTGCCTACTCCAACACCTCCAGTCCGCCACACCTGTCCACACTTCAACTCACTGCTCCCGCTCTAGAACCAAGGATAGCTTCGCCCCCTTCAGATCCCAATGAATCGAAAGTCGAGGCAGATCTCGGACGCAAGCGTTGCATCAGCTTTGCCTGTGCACGCCAACCGGCCCCGCCAAAGGAACCCGAAAAGAAGAGGACACCATCCGAGAATGCTGCTGCTGCTGCTACGTCTAAGCCCCCACAACGCAAGACGACACTAACTTTCGCATGTCCGATACGCCAAAGTGAAGACAGACCTGCCAACAGAAGAACTTCCTCGTACACGTCGCGGTCTAGTCGGTCGCCTGCACCGCCCTCCCGCCGTCCCTCTCAAGACTCCTCCACGAAGAATACTGCAGCACTAGTAACAGGGCCAGCGCCCGCTGCTCCATCGAACAGAAAGCCCGGTGGTTTCCACGTGACTGGGTTGGGTGATTTCAAGCCCTCTGAAGAGACCCGATTTCACGAGTTCGCTAGCTCTCTCGACGAGGTCGATGAGTGGGTTGCGCGGTCGACGGAGCATGAACAGAAAATTACATTGGCTGATTGCATGAAGAAAGAGATGGCCATCCGAAAATTAGGAGAAGAAGCCGAAGCCGAAGCCATTGCGGAAGAGGAAGCAGAAGACGAGGAAGACAAGGAGGAAGACGACGACGAAGACGACGATGATGAACAGGATGAAGACGACATCGATGATGATGCCGAAACAGTCCATGATTCGTCCTCGGACGGCGGCAATGAATCCGATAATGAGGCTGGGTTTGCTGATTCAGATGACGAGAGCGATGGCAACCCTGAATACGAATTTTGGGCACCGTCGACGACTACTGCGGCAACCAGTGCTGACAATTTGGATCTTGTACGCTTGGCAGCCGAACGTCGTAATTCTAATACCTCCATCGACTCTCTTAAGCACGAAGGTAGCCAGGGTCTGCCATCGCCTGTGGGTTCGAAAAGCAAAAGTCGCCGCGCCATCAACATCCCCAGAGCACCTACTCCGGATCTGCCGGATAGCACTGATTTCGTGTGCGGAACCCTAGATGAGGATCGTCCGCTGGAAGCTGCTTACCTGTCATGCATTGAGGAAAGACGTCGCAAAAAGCATGTCCCTGTTCCACAGGACATTGACCCCAGCTTCCCTACTACGGATCCAGAAGACAATGATGATGATGACGACGACTTGGAAGTGGACGAAGCAGAGGACGATGTAGCAACTGCTGCTCGGATAGAGGAAGATCTTCTTCGTGGCAGGTCGAAGGGGAATAACAAGAAGACGTCCCGTACTTCTCCCCGACGACTGCATTACCCTCCACCACGGGCACATGCACATATTTCGCCTAAGCGGGTGAAGTCGCCGGCGCCTCCTAAAGCTAGGAATGTGCTGTCCGCTGGTTTGCCTTCGATTCAGATCCCCGTTCCAGCTGCCACGGGAGTCAACATCACAGGTCCCGTGCAGCGTCCTTACTACAGCCGGACCAAGTCTCTGCCGCGCACTCCGAATCCGTTTTTCATTCGTCTCGAAGGGTCAAGACATCATTATCATCAAGCTTCGTCGGTGAACTCCACAGAAGGAGCAGTGTCTCGCAGTCGGGAGCCTCACACGCGTGGGCCGATTGACATTATTCAAGGGCTTGAACGCAAACGACAAAAGCGCAAGGAAAAATTCTGGCGACAACAGTGTCGCAAGGCTGCAGCCAAGGAGCAATCAGAGCGTCGTGCAGCGCGCGGAAAAGGCGCAGAGCGCATGAAAGAGCTCGGGCTCGAAGTGGCTGAGCGATTTAAAGCATACGGTGTTAACAAAGATACCCAATTGATGTTGTCTGTTTAGACTGATTTCTTCATGGATATATATATTTATTTTACTTCTGCTTTGTACATACTTGAAGCAATATTCCATTTAAAGCTACTTCAGCCTACTTACAGCTGCGCATGGCTTGCATATCATAGCATTACAGCGCCAATGATGACTGCTTAAATCCATGCATACATATATATAACATATACATTTCTCATAAAATCTCAGCTGCAAAAATGTCCGTCCATAGATTATATATGAACAACGTGACTATATTCGTAGCACGGTAGTGGCGAGTAGACCCGAAGAAACCCCGGCGAGGTAAATGGCCTAACGTAATCCCTGCCTGAATCCGCAGGCACAAACGCATCACGAAGCTAGTACGTATTCTGATTCTGCCAAATGGACGTCCGACACCTCGCTCCGACAACACCTTTTTCATCAGAATCGCACGATCACGATACCACGACAGCCCATCACATACGTACACCCGCCCTTGTCTAGGAAGAGCGTTTCTACTTGTTGGATTGGGATCTATCAACTTGATCGCTTCAGCCATGTGGATTATTAACTGGTGTAAGTTTACCACCAACCGATCGACCTGTCCGATCGACCCATATGCATCACGGCGACAACGACTTCTCTTCTTTTCTCTACTTGACGAAAGAAAAACCAAACAACGGCTGACTTGACATGTAAACTAGTCTACGATGTCCTGGCATCCCTGGGCCTTCTCAACAAACACGCCAAACTTTTGTTCCTTGGACTTGATAATGCCGGAAAGACTACTTTGTTGCATATGTTGAAGGTGCGTCCATCTCTTCTACGAACCTTGCTAAGGGAATGAATGATGATAAGCTAATGCAGTATATGGAATAGAATGACCGAGTGGCCATTCTGCAGCCTACTGCTCATCCGAGTATGCACCTTCAGACGAACAGCAGAATATGATATCGATCGATATAGGAAGCAACTAACCAGACGCCTTAACAACAGCATCGGAGGAACTGGCCATTGGAAACAACCGATTCACCACCTTTGATCTCGGTGGTCACCAGCAGGGTACGCCCTTTTCTTTCTCTTTCTATACCTATGTACAGGCCCGCCCCTAACAAGCAGTGATCAAACAGCCCGTCGCCTCTGGAAAGACTACTTCCCCGAAGTCAGCGGCATCGTCTTTCTGGTCGACGCCAAGGACCACGAGCGCTTCCCCGAATCCAAAGCCGAGCTCGACGCGCTCCTAGCCATGGAAGAACTCTCCAAGGTCCCCTTCCTGATCCTCGGCAACAAGATCGATCACCCGGATGCAGTCAGCGAGGACGAGTTGCGCCATCATATGGGTCTGTGGCAGACAACGGGTAAAGGCAAAGTGCCGCTAGAGGGCATTCGGGCTATTGAGGTTTTTATGTGTAGTGTTGTTATGAGACAAGGTTTGTTTTCCCCGACCTTCTCCTTACTCAAAGTACAATGCTAATCGATTCCCCATAGGATACGGAGAGGGTATCAGATGGCTCTCTCAATATGTCTGATCTATGTGCCCCTTTCTGCTTGCTATGTACTAACTACGTGAGTTGAATTGATATATTCAACTATCCAACCACGCACGCACCTTACTGCAATCGAACTCTGCTGGCTGTATCGATCGAATCAACCACAACAAATACCAGTATCAATATCAATATCAAACTGAGCCCTATAATTTTAGATACTTTTCTTTTCTTCTGTTGCTCTCTTCCTCTGCAAGTTATTCATAGTCCTAATATCATCCTACGACTATTATTCAATTACCTGCTCAGTCTTAATTATCAATGTGTATAGGTGATGCCTAAGTTAGGACTACAGCTTTATTTTGGAAGCATTAGTCATGGTCAAGGAATATCATGACATTGCATGACAATACATACATACACACACGAGGGAAAGAAGAGAGAAAAAGAAAAAGGCACCCAACGGAAAAACGAAGAACAAAAAAAGACGGGGGAAAGAAGAAGAAAAATGCTAAGCATGAAATGGAGAACATCGACAATCAAGTTTGAAATGAAAGGGAAAGAAAAGAAGGGGAAAAAAAGCAACTCTTCCTCGTTCAATATCCTAGCCTAGCCTAGCATAAACCATACCATACCGTACCATGTTTCTGTGCATCAACGACAAGCAATGAATGCATATTTAAGCCATTCCCTTCCATCCACTGAATGTTCCAACATACAATATGGCGAGAATTCAATGGTCCCCATTTCGTCGTTCGCTCGTTCATTTGGCTCGTTCGTTCGTTCGTTCGTTCGTTCGTGCTCAATAATCATGACTGGATTGGTTTTTTTCATTGGAAATAACAAATCCAGCGATCGATCGTTCATGACAAGACCAGACTGTAATAGCGAGAATAGTAGTACAACGGGATTATTAATAATGTGAGAAATTGGTGGGTTGGTCGAGAGACGATCGGCGGCGTAGATTGTTCCTGTAGGTAAAAAAAAGGTTCAGGGTAAAAAGGAGACCCAGTCGATCAGAATGAGAATTAACGGAATATTTCGGAGTTGAGTATTGTTCTGGCTTGTCGAGTCGATCATTCAAACTGCTGTTCTATTTCCGTCCGAACCTGCTGCACATGGAAAAGCTCGTATTTCTTCTTTACTTCTTTTTCTGCTTTCGCGGAGGAGTGATGGGTCTGCCTGTGCTTATACCCCCGGTAACGTACTTTTGTTTCTTTTCGGCTGGTTTAAGAATCTGAGCATACAAATATTAGCATCGGTCATTCGATAGATGAAAGGACTCGGTCCACAAACCTGGAATGAGCAAAGCAAACTCTCGTCCACACTCATCATTGCCCCCGCATTGTCAAACTCTCCGCAATAATTTGGCGCACTAAACAGCGTCACTAACTGTCGTTTCGAGAAAAACTCGTACCCGTCCTCGACGACTTGGTGGGCTCGGCAGATGAGGTCCATATCGTGTTTTTGGAGGAATCGTGACACCACGTCCGGTCCAAACGTAAACGAAACACCTCGGTCATTCTCGCTCCAGCCGGTAATGTCTTTGTCGGGATCAGACCACAGCAAATCGCAGAGCAAACCGCAATCGGGAATCTATTATCAAGTTAGCGGGTTAGATTGAGCTACAAGCTCGATTTCCTTCGTTTCTTCTCTTTTGTTTTCCCATTCCGCTAAACAAACGCAAAATAGCATACTTACATCAGTGGGACGCATCACACGACGAATCTGCTCCATCGAATTGAGATCCGGACTCAAGCCTCCGTGCATCGTGAAGATCTTCTCATCAATTATAGCGGCAATCGGCAAGCAGTTGAAGCAGTCGGTAAATGTTTTCCATAGCTTGATGTTGTATCGGCGTTTGCATTCGTCGTAGAATCCGTAAATTCGGTTGATTGATGCGCACTCGTGGTTGCCGCGGAGAATGAAGAAATTTTCAGGATACTTGATCTTGTACGCTAACAACAAGCAGATAGTCTCAAGCGATTGTTTGCCACGGTCAACGTAATCGCCGAGGAAAAGGTAGTTGGCTTCAGGAGGGAAGCCGCCGTATTCGAACAAACGTAGAAGATCGTAGTATTGACCGTGAATATCACCACAGATCTAAAATCATCAGCGTGTGCCAAACAATAGGGGGGGGGGAAAGGGATTACCTTGATAGGGGCCTCAAGCTCGAGGAGAATGGGCTGTGAAATGAAGATTTCCCGTGCCTTGGTACACAAGTGACGAATCTCCGACTCCAGCAGCTGCACTTGTTTTCCTGGCCGACTACCCCTCACCTCCAACAATCTATCAATGATAGAGTCCAAATCGATCTCTTGATCAGCCATGACGATGTGCTGCCGTGAAGGCTAGCGGAAGGATTAGGCGGGGAAGGGAGAGAAGAGGAAAGGGGAAAGAGAAAGAAAGGACGGAATTAAGTGAGGGTGTCGCTCGACCGATTTTTAAGCTAAATTAGTAGTATTTCAGCGTTAGCAAGAAGAAAATGCTGATCAAACGAGATGGTGCATGCGTGTGACGGAACACGAAGCGACGCGTTCTGATGCAACACCCGGTGAGCAAGGACAAACTTCGTAACTCACCTCGTAAGGAAAAAATTGATTTGAAAACTGAATCGAAGCTCCCAGATGTCTGTGGAGTCGAAGTAACTTTGGGGTTTGAAAAAAACCGTCGGCAGAGATAGGCCAGTAGGCCTCGACGATAGAAATTTCCGACTCCCTGAAAAATGGAAAGAGGTCTCGATCGAATTGAGCTAGATTAGCTGGGCTCTGCGACAGAGATGTCAATGACGACGCCCGAAGAGACGATGGGAAAAAAAAATTTTTTCTTTCGTCGAATTGATTAAGTAGAATCAATCGATCGTGGCGCCGAAGATGTGTAAGCTTCGTCGAGAAAAATCGGTCGAATCCGGGGGAGCAGGCAAAAAGGCAAGAAAAAAAGAACACTAAAAACTCTATGACCACGCCTTTCTTTTCTCAATCCCAATAAAATAGAAAAAAATGCGATGGCTTGACAGTCGCGCAAATAGCAGAGGCAGGTTGTAACGAAAAAAAAATTGGCTGCCTTCTCTTCCCTTTTTTTTTTCCCCTTCGCTCTTTTTAAGGGTGATGGTTAACAAGGAGGAAAGCCAAGGTAGCGAAGTCGTAGCGGTATTCAAGGGCGGGATTCGGGAGCAGCAGACAGACAGACGCGAAGCGAGAGCCGATTGATCGATGAATATTGAGCGTTCGTGAAGAGAGACACAGATGCAGGCGCAGACTAAAAGCAAAAGATGGAGTTGCGATGGAAGAGGAGGAAGAGAGAGAAAAGGCAGCGAGAGGAGGAAGCTGGGCAGGCAGGAGGGGGGATGATTAATGCCGGAGTCACGGCCTGAGGTGTCTGTCCAACCAAGGCAGGCAAACATCGGCGCGGCAGACTCGGCCAGGCCTGACTATCTTTTCTCTGTTGCCCACCGCAAGCTGCCCGTCTTTCTTCTTTTCTGTATCGTTCTTTTTCGTCCGCTTCTTCTAGTAGTGCTATCAGTGATTTCAGCTAGTATAGAGCCCGATCCAGGCCAGTCTGAAGCCGCGAGGTATCATCAACGCCACTCCATCGTGCGTTCTAGATCGAGGAGAAACACGACGATAGTCACCAATGCCCCTCGGTCCCCTCCCTCGCTACATATAAAATTTTTTTTTACTCCTTTCTTTTTCTCGCTGCACATGAGACACGAATCCTGACTGGTTTGACTAAAGCTAGACTGAGATAAAAAAAGAAACAGCGCTAGTGTTCTTATCCTATTCGAGATTTGATATAGCTGTGTCATTAGATAACTCATATTGAGTATATTGCATGCATTGATTTGATTAGTGAATGCAGGCGCCACCTAGGTATATTTCATGCTTAATGCTTAGCCCATAGTTGAGGCAATATCAACCAATCCATAATCCATAGCGATCATATCTAGCATACATACAAAAAGCATAACTATTCTTTGTATAACAAAAATAAACTCGAAAAAAGAGAAAAACAGAAAAACAATCAGATTGCCAAGCCAACTTGAAAAGAAAGCACTCGCAATTTCGTGATATGTAATCAGATCATTAACTATTTCAACCGCAAGAGGAAGATCAATTCATTTCCAAGCAGGAAATCAGAAATCAGAAGCTGCAACAAAAAAGACACCTTGTGTGAAAAATCGATCAGAGCGCCGCCTATAACGTACAAGCGGTCTAGAGGAGACGGTCAATGGCATCAATCAGATCATTGCAGAATAATTTTATAAACAAAGATACTGCAACTGGGGACAAAAAGTGCATGAACAAACAAAACTAAATAAATCAAAACATACCCGCCCGAAAGAAGAACGAAAAAAAAAAGAAAAGAAAAGAAAAGAGGAAACAAAACGCCTTGGTATATGCATGCAATAATACAATCGAACTCGAAATCAAAGGATAAGGGTATAATGATTCTTTTCAGAGAAAAGCATCGACAAATAACAACTTGCAAGAATCGATCGATCAAATGGGCCAAGATGTGGCGGGCCCTTCTTTTCTCTTTCCGTCAATGTTGTATATCCAGCATGGATCGATGTATTGATGTATTGAAATGAGGGGAGGGGAGGTATAATATATATAACCGTGCGAGGAGAGTTATCCCAGTGTCCGTCCACTGATTATTAGATGACTCTCAGGACGACTGACTGTATCCGGTCGAATGATGGATGCATCAAATCCAGGTCCAGTGCGTGGAACGGCAGACATGCCTGTCGGCTGCTGTCTTGCACCTTGCATTTGCCAGTTCCCGTCCTGAAGCATACTGAGCCAGTTGTTGTTGCTGCCGCCACCACCGCCGCTGCTGCTATTCATGGTCTCTAGTCTCGGGCGAAATATATCTTTATTGTTATCACCACCGCCGAGACTAAAGTGGGAATTCCACTCTGTAGCATCTGGCTTCGCCGGTAAGGCTTTGGGAGGAGGAACGACAACACTCTCCTTTTGAGGAATAGAAGAAAGCGTGGTGATACTTTTCGCGGGATCAACGTCTGATGATAGTGGTGATAGTGTTATCGTCTTTTCCTTCGGTTTTGAAGGCCCGCTTGATATGAAGGGATCCACCAGAACAGGCGGATTGGGGGGTAGAGGCTTGTTTTGAGATGATGAAGAAATAGGAGGAGGGGTGAAAACTTGCGCTGCAGAATCTTCTCGTGATATATCAACTATACGTCGACGATTACCTCTCTTGCGATGTGTATACTCAGCGGCCCCGTCTGCTGTTACTTCCGCTGCTACATCTTGCGCCAACCCATCTTGACGCACTGTCGTCGATACTTTGCTCACGGTTTTCGCTGGTTCAGGGTCAACCGGACGAACAACTGGAGCAGACTCTGGTTCAGCAACTCGTTCCACTAGCTGCTTCCGTTCCGAAAACCCCGGGCCTGAGGAATCAATCACAATGTCTTCGGAATATCCAGGCGTGCTTCGGAACAAATTGAAAATCGTGACCCGGTACCCTGAATGGGTTTTGGTAAATGGATTGCCCGAGACCCAAATCTCTCGTATTTCAGGGAGACCAGTCAGCCGGGCTATTTCCGTGGGGTCCGTTAAATTGTTGTCTCGCAGATCGACACGCTCCAATGAGAGGAGACGGTCAATCCCAGCCAGGGATGACAGCCGGTTGCCACGTAAGTTCAAAGCAGTAATTGCAGGCAACGGGTTTTTCGCAATAGACCGCAACGAGTTAATCATGCAGTTGGAGAGGTTGAGTGCGTGTAGCGCCACCAAAGACGGTAAGCTGTCGGGGATTTCAGCAAATAGGTTCGAAGACAAGTCCAGCGAATGCAAGGTGTTGGCGACGGGCATGAAACAGTCGGATGGCAGGCTTGTCAATGAATTATCGGCCAACCCAAGATGGCGCAGAAAGCGCCACTTCGTCGGTGGCAACACACCATTCAAGAGATTCGACGAACTGCGATTGCCGTGCAATGAGACCTCGCTCGAGTTTGAGCTACCCGAGCTGGACCGTGCAATTTTGTTGATTGAATGTGCCCGGGAGTGACGGCTTTGATGATGGTGGTGATGGTGATGATGCCTTGAAGAGGATGTCTGCGGCCTGGTAGGAGAGTAGCTGCGATGTCCTCGGTCGCCTTCGGACCCTCCTCGAATCATGGGGATGGATTTGGGGCTGGTACTGGTTGCCATGTTGCTACCAGGACTGGGAGATCCTGGAGCTGAAATGGGTTTATGATGGCTACTACTCGTCTCATCATACTTGTACGGAGTTGTTGCCATGCTGCCACCAGGGATCGGGGACGGGTGGGATTTTGAAGAACGACGACGACGTTTGTCAACATCATCTAGAACAATTTTGGTCAAGAGATCAGTCGGGTCGTTGATATTGGCCCGTTTCAAAGTTAAGGTACGCAGTTGCTCGGAGAGCCGGTCCCATCCATAGAACGAGCGGAAATCAATATCAATAATCTCCAGAGCACTCAGGTTTTTAAAGGCATGCAGCGGGACTGCGGTATCCAGGGGGAACTCCTCATAGCCGCGGATGAGACGAGCGCGGCGATCCGGAGCCAGACGGAGACAGGGGATCTTAGTGAATGCGGAATACAAATACTTGAGGTCGGCTTCCAGAGCGGCCTTGGCCTTTTCGGATTTGGCGGAGGATTCCTTCGACCCGATTCCAAAAGAAGACCAGATGGCGCTCATGCCAGACATGACACTACGAACACTGGATACAGAGTGGATGGAGTCGCGATCGCCGCCGCCGCGGGAGCGACCGGGCTGGTTCAGAAATGAGACATACGCGGAGGATGAGTCATTGTGAATGTTCTCTAGGCGAACATTCATGGATCCTACCGAGATGGAAAGGTCCTCGAACTGGGAGAGCAGGTAGAAGAGATGGTGCGGGGTGAGAGTTAACTTGGCGGGCTTCACATTCTGCGAGGCGAATTTCAAGGCGCCAAAGGAAAGGGCTGCGGCCAAGGTGGATGAGGTAGAGGATGCATATGCGGTGGATGGAACGGACTGGCGTCGCAGTTGTAGAGCGTTGGCCAAAGCCTTTTCGTGTGTTCGCACGAAGCTGGCGAGATTCTGGTAGGCGTGTTAGCACCGACTGACGAGAAACAGTAGGCAAACAAACAATAGAAATGACGCACCTTGATGAAGAGTTGGCCATCCTCCGAATTAAGCTTCTCCATTATGGGGATTGTATTAACTGCCCAACGCAACAGGGGACGCGCTCAAGGAAGAGAAGAGGGTCCCGTCGACATTTTCGCTGGTCCAGCCAGGTCTGCAAGAGAGGAAATCAAAAAAAGAAAAAAGAAACGTCAGTCTAGGGAAGAAAACAGATATACTAAATGAACAGAGGAAAGACGGGTCACCGCAGCCGAGTCACAGCCAGCCAGCCAGTCACTCGGTTGGTCAGGGGGGAGGCGAGGCGAAGCTGTACCTGCTTAATACTTGGAACCCTGGTTGTTCTGCTTATTCACAAGAACCACGAGGTTGACTTGCGTTCACGAGACCAGACAAGCGATATGGCTGTTTCAGTGGTGCAGCAAGGAAAGAATCGTTCAGACGATGTTGAATCTCTGTCTCTGTCTCTCGCCCTTGCAGTGGGAGCAGGGAGCGACCGGGAACACGGGGGAATGATATACAGCACGCGAAGAAGAGGGAGAGACGCAACACAGCGCTCGTCAAGCAGAGTTTTTCACAGTTGCAAGCACTTGCAGCTGGTTCGGGAGGCCGTGGTGCAACAGCGTGGAAGGACAGACGATGGAGGACGGCGGGTGGAAAGAGCGCACCCTTAGTCCTATCTCGCAGCTAGCGCCCGTGCTAATAAAAAAATGCGGCACTAAGCAGCGCTAGCAAATAGTGCACACACCCCTCCAGGCCCCACCGTCTCGCTTTGCGATCTCTCTCATCCTTGCATTCGAGCGACGAGAGAGGCCCCGTGCCAGACGCGCTGCACCTCGCCGGATCCTCCGCTGCTGATCCCCCTCTATGCATCGTCGTGCTCTCTGTTCGTGAGGTTCTGTATACCAACGATCCCCTCGGTATATACTATCAGACTGCTATCTCTCTATCGCGGCATCCACCATCAAGAACGCTGTCCCATGGTTGACGCTTGACGCTGGACCCATATTTCTAATCTCGCGAATCTCAAAGAGTATAAATTATATTCGACATGGCATGACATGGTTAGTTATGCTTTTGCACGATCTTATCGCCGAGTGGTCAATTGTGGCAGTCAGCTGCTGCAGTCAGAATGAGAATCGCGAGCTGATATGATTCATTCCTCGACGCTGCCTGAGGCCGCTGATTGGCCGTTCATATGCTCCGTGCATGCTTGATAAGAAGACTAACTAACTAATGCTATGGTGCCATTGGCCACTCCTCCCTCTTGAGCAAATAAAACAAAATAGTTCAGTTGGCATAAGAAAAGCAAACCACAAGTTCGCGATGGTTTGGATTCCATGTCGAACGAAGCCGAACTGGCGGTGAGCCGCTCGCTACCACGGATCATTCGATACATTCATTCTTGCGAAGGTGCGATTAATTCTCTCATTATTAGAAATAGTAATGCAAACCCGTGACTGGACGTTGGTTCAGCTATGAAAATACCACCGCGGGAACTTATCTCGCCCAATAGGGTGGTCTGATGGTGGAACTGCTATTAGTTAGCATGTATATAATTTTTAGTTTCAGTGGAGTCTCGCATCAGCAGTTCATTCTTCATCCCCAACGATCAGACATCCTGGCGATGATCACCGAGTATCGCCACTTGATGGATTCTGCTAACCAGGCTGAACACTAACGTAACTAACTAACGAGTCAGTAGTCAAAATGTCAGATGAACAAGATAGTCAAACTATTTGCCACTCTTTTGTTCCGAGTCCATATCGTATCGTTCTATTACTATTAACTGTATGCAAGTCGGTTATTAATGCCCTGCCCTATGTCATCTCCCAGGGTTAGATATTAATATAACCGCCGATTGTCATAGTTTATACAGCCCTCTGACGTAGGACTATACACACCACAGCATGGGTGTTAGGGGTTCTCTCTAGTACACACTGTTATTGAAGACTCGTATCTTTTTCTGCTATGTCCTGAGACTATAATAGAGCATTTTAACTCCAGACAAGTGAATGTATACAAAGCAAGATGGAATAGGCAATTGCGAAGGAGTAAAACAAGTATATCACCAGCCACAAGCCCCCACACACTGTGGCTGAAACCGTGGCGCGACAGGTGACCGACGTCATCTGAACCCAACAACATCCATTGTCGCGATCAAGGAAAGGGCAATGTCAAGTCTACATCACTTGAACTAGAGACAGTTGAGCATGGTAGTAGCAAACACCATGCACATTGACCACTCTCTACCATGAGCTCCGGCGGTCCGTCCTCGCAGCAGCCCCTCCACGACCCGTCGCTCCTCCCCGACTACGACACCGAATTCATCACTGCCCAAGATCTCCACCAATTCGAAAAGGCTCTGACTGCCCCCGAAGTTGAGCCCCTAGTCGCGATCAACGACTGGCGTCCAATTCGTCAACGAGTCCGCAGACCGTTTCGCTCTCGCACGACCCAGGCCTCCACAGTCACACGGAGAACGAAGGATGAAACGCGCGAGGGCTTCTTGTACACCCTGCTAAAATACCCCTTTCTCGTCACTGTGTTTGCGTGGATTGCCATTCTCAGCGTTGTCTATGTCTTCACTCGACTCTACATTTATCTCTACGAGCACTTTGTGACCTGGACCGGTCGGCGGGAGACGTTGCGACGCGCATTACACTCTACTCAGAACTACGAAGACTGGAAACGGGCAGCACGTACCCTAGATACCTACCTTGGTAATGAGAAGTGGAAGGAGAAGGACGAGTATGCTTACTATGATTACCTCACGGTGAGGAAAGTTGTGGATCAGCTCAGACAGCTGAGGACCCAAATCGAGAAAGAGGACCAGGCCGAGGGGTCATCATCGTCATCACAGGCCGTCGAAGATCTTCGATCACTTCTTGACGCTTGTGTCAAGAACAATTTCGTGGGCGTCGAAAATCCGAGACTTTACAGCGAAGCTTACTCTGGCACGAAACATCTGGTGCAAGAATACCTCGATGAAGTACATTTGTGTCTGCAATGGCTCCTCAATACTAGGGATTTGACCAAGGAAGTGAAATATCGTCATTTTAGACACCTGGACACCAACTTTGGCCGAACTGCTCTGTGTTTATCTGGCGGGGCGACCTTCGCCTACTACCACTTCGGTGTCGTCAAAGCTCTACTGGACAATGGAGTTTTGCCGGAGATCATCACTGGAACTTCAGGTGGAGCGCTGGTAGCAGCCTTGGTAGCAACAAGGACTAATCAGGAACTGAAACAATTGCTCATTCCTGCACTGGCGTATCGCATCAGGGCCTGCCACGAAAACTTTCCAGCATGGACCAAGCGCTGGTGGCGGACAGGCGCCCGCTTCGACACACTTGACTGGGCTAGACAATGCAGTTGGTTCACCAGGGGCTCTATGACCTTCCGGGAAGCCTTTGAGCGTACGGGACGAATTCTCAATGTTTCCTGTGTACCATCAGACCCCCATTCCCCAACGATCCTAGCTAATTACCTAACATCCCCGGACTGCGTGATCTGGAGTGCAGTAATCGCATCAGCCGCAGTGCCAGGCATCCTGAATCCCGTGGTCCTCATGAAAAAGAATAAAGACGGCAGCTTATCCCCTTACTCATTTGGACACAAATGGAAAGACGGCAGTCTGCGCACCGACATTCCAGTGAAAGCGCTCAATCTCCACTTCAACGTCAACTTCACCATTGTCTCCCAAGTCAACCCCCACATCAACCTATTCTTCTTCAGCTCCCGGGGCTCTGTCGGCCGACCCGTGACGCATCGCAAAGGTCGCGGCTGGCGAGGCGGATTCCTGGGTTCTGCCGTGGAACAATACATCAAACTCGACCTGAACAAATGGCTCCGTGTCCTGCGCCATTTGGAGCTCTTACCGCGGCCGCTAGGTCAAGACTGGAGTCAAATCTGGCTGCAGCAGTCGTTCAGCGGGACAATTACAATCTGGCCGAAATCAGTTCCCTCTGATTTCTGGAATATCTTATCCGATCCCTCACCAGACCGACTGGCACGCATGCTTCATGTAGGCCAACAGAGCGCCTTCCCCAAGATTTCGTTCATACAGAACCGAATGGCAAAGATCGAGAACTTGATTATGCAGGGATTACTGCAGAATTCTCCTTCTTCCGGGCACAACAGAATAAAAAACCGCGACGACCTATCACCTTTACTCTCTCGCCGATTCGACGATACTACCACTACTCCTGCTGCCGGCGATGACAACAAGGGAACAGAACTCGACGAATCAACCAGATTACTCTCCTTACCGAACAACAACAATGACAACAATACCCCTGCCGACGCTTCGTATCTGAGTATACCCGCCGATCAGCAGAACCAGCATCATCGACGAGGCAGCGTCATGGATGAAATGAGACGCCAGTCAGCAGTATTCTTCGATGATTCGGATGTTTATGGCGAGGAGAGTGATGAGAGTGTGCCTGTGGCTACTGATGCTGATACTGGCACTGCCAATGGGGTGTCACATTTCGGGGATGAATGATCAGAATGAGTCTGATTAGCTAAATCACTATGTATTAGCCATGCGTTGACATAATTGATTATTCATGATGGGATAGAAGAATCATGATATTTGGAAATTGAATAGTCAATGCTGCATTTGCATGGCTGCACATATGGTAGTACACAGGGTATCTAAACATCCACCATTTTCCAATGCCAAAACACTCAAGGTACCTAGCTAGCAAAATAAATCAAATAACAAGATACTTCTCCGTAACCCTCCTAGCACCCGCAAAATCCCCGTTCAGCGCATAAATATTCTGCAAGGCCAGTGCCGCTTCGGGCGAGAAGTCTTCAACGAATTTGTTTTCTTTTCTCCCCTGCTCGTTTTCTTCATGTCTGGCGCTGATTTGATCTCCCATTTCCAACGCACGCTCGTAGCATGATACTGCTTGATGAAGCAAGCCGAGGGAATGATAGGCACGACCATAATTGAATTGTACCTCTTGACGCTCAACAATCAATGCGCTATTGTTATCACTGTCGTGTACGGTGTTTTTCTTCTCGCGCGCTTTCCGGTATAACGACATAAACGAGAATCCTTGCAGGATCAAGTAATGACGATTATCTGCCTGTCGCTTGAGCGCATGATGGATGTAGCACAATGCAATGGATAGCAGGATTGATGGGTTCTCGGGGTCGAGCGCATACGCTCGAAGAAAGTAGTTCAGTGCCGGGTAGAAGCTGTTTCCGGAGTAGAGGATGTGTCCATATAAAACCAAGAGGGCGACGTCCATGTCTACTGCGGCTACGAGCTCGCCATTTTCGTTGCGCGAGGTTAAAGATGCGGTTTTTGGCTTTGATGGGAGTCCTGCCTTTGCTTTTGATCTTTTGGCCATTGTTGATGACGATGCTGCTGTCATTGGGTTATAGTCTTTGGGTAATGTGGAATCCATGGACTTGACTTGTCGGAGCATATATTTCATGCTCGGCGATGCGTGAAATAGCGATCTGTTTGGATCGCCGCATAGTCTGCTCAGTAGGGAAAATAATCGATATGTATCTGTTACGAATTGATAGTCCTTGGTAAACCATCGTGCCTCGCTGACAAGTGTTTCCTCGTCGTGTAGTTGAAGGGCGCACGCTTTGGAAAATCAGTATTAGTCATTAAATTTAGACGACAGACAGATACTTACTTAACCAGCAAACATGAATCTGCCGTACTTTGTCCTTTGAATGATACCAGACGCTGGCATCTGCCGCAGATGCTAGAACATTGTACGCCTCTTCCTTTTCACCTTGTCCAGAAACTACAAAAGCGTATTCAAGGAACATTTCCAGCCATTCGTCAAACGATATTCCGTAATAATCATTAGGAATGATGGTTTCAGCGTCTTCTGTCAGATTTTGACCTATCACAGATTGTTAGCTATATCCTTGTTATAGAACAACACTCAGAAAAAAAAAATACCTAGTGATTCTTGCAATCGTCCTGCCATCTCTTGCATCTCATCCAGTACCGTATCCTTTTTTTTACCAGCCTTTAACTGCTCCTCTCGTGAATACCCAAGAAAAGTCACATGCTTTTGTAAAGGATAGAACACGCGGTTAGTCCGGAAATCACGCAGCAATGCGTCCGCAATGTCGAGCCAATCCTCTGTCACTTCAGCATCTCCTGCCCGCATAGCCGATCGAAGGTCATTCATTTTGGAATACAAATACTGTACATGCTGTGGACGATCTTGATCACTTTCTGGTAAGGTTTCGTGTTGAGCCGTCACGCTCGCTAGATATCGGGGCACAATATGATTCCGCGCTGCCGTAGTGCTAGCATCTTGGAATTCTCTTGCTAGCTGTGCAATTCGACGATCCCTACGTCGTCTTCGACTGCGACCTCCATATTCGTCACGTCCAAGTAAGACAGCTTGGTTTACAAAATAAAGCGCCTTCTGTTTCTCGCCCATTACTTCATACAGCTTAGCTAGGTTCACACGAGACTGGAGATTCGTAGAGTCATTCTCGACAACCGTGAGGTAGCAGAACTCTGCGTCTTCATGGTTATCACACGCAAAGGCACAGTCGCCCATGGCCAGGAAGAAGCTGACATCGGCATAGTCCTCGGTAAGCTGTAATGGTTTATAGAAGCGCAGTGCCTGTTCAAACAAGCCTGCATCCTTCAATGCGTCCGCTGCTTCTCTGTAGAGATCAGCATAGTCATACACGTTAGAGTGCTCTGAAGTATCATCAGGACCAAGCCATTCAAAATGAGTCTGTAAAAAGCCGTCAGATCAATTTGTATATGGAAAATAGAGGGATTTATACCTACCAATGCCTCGTCAAAGTACCTCTCGCCTAACTTCAAGCGGAACGAGCCTAGTTTGATGCGCAATTCCATTGGAAGTCCTAATCCATACGAATCTTCTGGATAGACACCAGGCACGAAACCGTCGGTCTTGATGCGACGGGGCGAGTCATTAGCATCCCATTCTCGATCATCATCCACGAAGTTATCCCACACGTCGTCATCTTTGCGGCCCAGAAGCCACCTCGAGACTGACGACAACAGGTGCAGGCCCGATTCAGGCTGTCCCATAAAGGCAAACAACTCGGCGCAGATGTTTACATCTGACCAGGAAAATTCAATGCTATCCTCAGCCTCAAGAGACATGTAATATTCAATGCTTGTCATGTAATACTGAGCTGCTTTCCGAACGTCATGCATGTCTATGAGTGTCTCGGCCAGATGTCGAAGAGCCCGGATATTGTGAGGGAGCTCCTTGAGAATACGTTCATATTCGGTAACTGCCCTACCATTGTGTCCAAGTTCGCGATATGCAGCGGCCCTCTGGAAGCGAGCATTGTATATTTTGGGGTCGATTTCAATTATGCGACTATAGCAATAAATCATGTCGTTCAGAGTTTTCTGCCGATCTGTTCCAGCTCTATCCTGAATGAGTTTTGCCACTTTGTACCACACGGTAGGATCACGCGGCCGAGTGTGAGCCCCGCTGAAGAGAGCAGACACAGCTTTGTCTTTTTCTCCTCGAGCTAGAAAGATCTCGGAGAGCAGCGAGTGCGCCGCAAACATTTCGGGATTGACGAGAATAGCTCTTTGCACTAAATCAGTTGCGCGCTCATAGTCGCCGTCAATGAAGGCTTCGGTAGCCTGGGAATGAAGCATTTTAAACTCTGGGCTAGGTTCAAGTGGCCGACGCGGGCCTCGCTTGATGCCTTTGCCTCCTCGTGCGCCATAACGGCCACTGAATGGGCCCTGACCTCTGCGGCGGCGTTTTCGTGGGGGGGGCGAATCAGTGTTCATATCTTCACGGGCGTCGTAATCATCACTGCTGTGATCGATATCATCATGGTCTTCTTGATCTTCAATATCTCCTCCAGGAGATGCCTCCTCACCATATCTGCATCCAAGTCAGCTGATTGCACGCGCTTCATTCATTATCGCAGAAGCTTACAAGTCTGCTCCTTCGTCCCATAACTGCTCATCATCAGAGTCATCATCTGACGCGCTTAAATCGACTTGTTCTTGGAGTAGCCTCCGCTGGCCTAATGACATGGACGCGATGCCATCTTCAGCGCCGACATAATCAACATCGGACCCAGGCTCTAGGTAGCTAGCGTTGTAAAGACGAGGGTCGATGGCAGGGTCTACTGGAAGCAGGCTGCTGCTGCCGGGCTCATCTTGATCCTCTGGGTAATACCCAGCGAGCCCACTCGGAGTGCCCGGTCGAGACATATCCAAGATCGCGCGTAGACATACAAAGCCACTTGGTCATGGCATGGCCCGCTTGGCTTGGAAAGCTGCGGTGTGTAGAGGAGAGAAATATGTTGAGGTCGAGCGAGACGAGCAAAAGGAAGGAAGGAAGGATGGATGGATTGGGCGGATTTGATAGTGGCGGTATCCAATCAGAGGCCGGCTTTTGTATCCACAGCAGAAATTCATCGCTTTTGCTGCTGTGTTGACATCTACATTCTGTGTGCTCTGTTCTCTGATGTTAGACCACAGTACGCACCCTGTTTACTATTACCTACGTAGTCACCATATCTGCATGATGGCTCATACCCACTAGACAGAACTGTGACGCATGCCACTCGCCATGGTCAGAATGGCTCTAGCATTCATTCCTGAATATAGTAGTTGGACTCGGTAGTGACTTGCAGCCAGCCCACGAAAAACAGCAGCGAAAAAAGCATGACTGCTGCTCCAGATGCAGCTGAGTCGATACCAGAAGCTGAAGAAGCGGTCCAGGCCAGGTGGTGGCGGCCTTAACAAAGTGGCAGTCGCAGGCGACGGTCGGCGCTAACCTTACACGGCCCAATCCCCTATAAATAAACCTACGCTTATTCTTGGTCTAAGAATTCTTCCCTTCGCCGCTTTCTGCTCTCCTCACAGTTCCTGTTCCTCTCCATCTCCACCTCCACATCTCGTTGCCATCCCCTCCATCCATTCCTGGTCCTTCTTTTGTTGCGTTCCATTGTCCTGCCCAGTGCCAGTGGCCTGGCCTTCTGTTGTGTTTGACACACGCTGCCACACTGCGGGTGCCTCTCGTTGTTTTGCTTGTCCTTTCACACGCTTATCAGCCCTTTCACTGGCTGTGCTTGACACAACCTGCAAATAAATAATTCTGTGCAGCCACTGGACTGGTCTGTACTCTCAAACTAATCACTGCCAGCAACACAGCACGACGCCTGCTTTGGAGCATCCACAAAGTCAGAACCCAGAGCCAACAAACAACAGCCGAGTTCCTGGCAGCCCCCCTTTTCTTTATCGACATCAGCAAACTGCGTGCACAGATTTGAGCGTTTTTTTTCGTTCCATATCTTTGTTCCTACACGTGATCCTACAATTCTGCATCATACTGCGTGCTGCTAGTGCGAATAAAGATGGCCAGTCACATTATTGGGAATAGAAATAGCACTCCAGAGGCCTCCAAGGCAACTCTGCGGCCGCCATCCTCTGCTCGCAATCTGGGCGGCTCGCATCAATTGCGGGCCTCGGCCGACATGTCTGGTTTCCCCAGCCCTCTTTCTACTCGCAGCATCCGTCCGTCCTCCGAGGTTTTCTTCAACCAGCAATCGCAAGGCCAAGGCAACGCCGATGATGTGTTGGATCAAGCTGCTCAACAATGGATTGCCGATATTGATCAATTCGAGACTACTCTGGAAGAAATGGCCGCGGCAACGATCGACCAAGACTTCAAAGACGAGCTTAGCGCGATTGAGCAATGGTTCCGCGTTTTGAGCGAGGCGGAAAGGACTGCTGCATTGTATGCTCTGCTGCAGCAGACGACTCAGGTGCAGATTCGCTTTTTTATCCAGGTGTTGCAGCAAATGGCGAAAAGTCACCCGATGTCTGGAGTGCTGTCCCCAGCAAACTTCGGAGAGAAAGGTCAGTAGGAATCTTTCCCTCCTTTGATGTTTCTTGTTATTTCTTTACGCTGACATATTTCTAGATCCCATGTCCAACCGCTTAAGTGATGCAATGTCAAAGCTCACGACCGCAGACGGCTCGCGTAATTCTTTGGGGCGCCCTCCCCCGTCGCCCGGCGCGAAAAGAAATTCCGGACTGGATTCCTCTACCATTAATGCCATGTTCCCTGATGCTGCAGCGGCAATCGCCAAGAAAAAGGCCGAATTTACTCAGCAGACCGGTAATGCTCCTGCCTCGAACCGAAACAGTGCTGTTTTCGGAGGTGATCGCTCGTCCCTGGTGGCACCGACCATTTCCGCCCCTGACACCAATAAGAACTCGCTGAGCCAGCCGCCGTCCTCGCCATGGGCTCAACGGGGCCCGGAATTACAGCCACCAATTGCTCGCCCCAAGTCGTCTTCCGGACAATTACAGCAACAGCCACTGGGTCAATTCAATCAGCCAAACGCTTCAGGACTTCGCTCTCCGCATCTCGGCAATGTGCAGAGCCAAACCATCAACGCCCCGGAAATCTCTCACCAAGATGCTCCTCTTTTATCTCCCTACAATATTGGAAACTCGAGCTGGGCTTCGCTGACCAATACGCCTATGGCGCCAACATTCAACGCACAGCAGACCGGAGGATCCCAAGCGGACATGGTCGCCAATGCGACAGCAATGAAGCTGGCGGCTTTGTCAACGGTGAACAATCGTATCGCATTGGACGATGCCCGTAAATACCGCCGTGCACGCTCGAATGACGGCCACGGGAAGAACTCTAACGCCGGACCTCTATCTCCTGGCCTTGGTCCTAACATTCCGGGGGCTAACCTCGTGATGGTCAATGATGCCGGACAGGTCTTGAATGCGCAGCAAATTGCCGCACTTCAGGCTCAACAGCAAGCTGCTCTATCTGGTCGTAGGTCTCGCCCGAGTTCCCCTGGTATTGCACTGCAGGGGCCCCTCGGTCAAGTTGGATTTACGTCTCCGCAGAATAATGGATTCCTGACTGCTTACGACCCCAACAATAACCTTCTAGGAAACAATCTCAATACTCTGGGCCTTGGGCAATTCGGTCTCGGGTCTCATGAAGGCTATCTTTCCGACCATTCTGAGGTGCAGCGTGGACGGTCTCCGCGGGGCCGACGCGGAAGCTCAAAGCCACCCGAAGATCCAACTGACCCCAATCTGCTGAAGGACATTCCGGCTTGGCTTCGTTCTCTGCGGTTGCACAAATACACGGATAACCTAAAGGATCTCAAGTGGACAGAATTGATTGAATTAGACGACAAGGGGCTAGAAGAGCGTGGTGTTAATGCTCTTGGTGCCAGAAACAAGATGTTGAAGGTGAGACAGATAAGCAAATCCGTTACCTATTGCAAACGATTTTTGCTGACAAACTGTGCCAGGTCTTTGAACAAGTCAAGGAAGCCAGATCTGAGGGCAAGCTTGAAGATGCTCTGTGAGCTTGACGACGTGCATTTTATTTTCTTTTTGGAAAATTGAAAGATTAGACGAGGCATAAAATCGGAGTGAAGAGCCCAGTCTATCTACTCCCGGGGGTGTGTGCATTGTTTAGTATGATTCAGCTTGACATGCATAAATACATAATGATATGGAGGATGAATTTATGTGGCAATGAACCTCCTATGTTTTTCCTTCTCTTCTTAATTAAAATTTGATTTGTACTTATTTGAATTGTCTGTGTTTGGACCAGCTTATGTGACGCTACGTGATGTGATGTGGAATGACCAAGGCCGATCAATTGTTTTCATTGTAGATTTTTCTTTCTGTGTCTCTAGTTTGAATGACGCCAAAGAATGGGCAGGTACATGAATGTTTTGATGGTTTGTATGTGATGTTTCATCTAACGTTTCTATATCGTAATTATCATACGGTAACAATACTCAGCTAATACCAGTCTTGGCACTAAGCTCCGCCATCAACCTCATCAATTAATTCACTACACCAACTGCGCATCAAGCAACAACTTATAGCTCACCACACAAACCATTGGTCTAGCTAGGGAGACATATTTCAAAGCGAAGAACAGCAACACACCAGGCCCAAAGAACAAAGAGGGAAAAAAAATGCCCCCCACGAAACAGGAGCTTTCCCTCCTCATTCACCCTCTAGTCCCTGAATCCGTCCAGCATAACAGACGAGTACCGTTTCCCCTCCTCTTTTTCCCTTCCACAGTTATGCACGAAAAAGCCAATTAACATCTTAAAAAACAACAACAGGTCCTCTCCCAGCTACGTTCCCTATCAGCTTTCCTCCTCGGCATATCAGCCGGCATTCTCGGCCTGCAGTCCACCGCCGGCTTCGTATTCTATTTCATCGGAACCCTGATTGTCTCCGCACTGGTCCAGGTTCTGCTTCTCGGGCCTGCTTCTTCTGCTTCTTCGTCGGCAGGTGCAGGCGTATATTATCCAGGCGCAAGCGGTGGTGAGATTGAGGGTATTGATGAATTCGGGAAAATCCATGTGAGTGGTGGTATTAAGAGGGCTGTTGTTCAGAGGAAAGGTGCCTGGAGAGATGTTTGGCTAGGTGGCGGTGTCGTGAGTGAGGCGTTGAGTGGGTTTGTGCTTGGTTGGGCTGGTGTCGGTGGTGTTTTGAGGTGATCTATTTATTTTTGTTTTTTTTCTTTCATGTCTTCCTGTTGGATGAGAGGATGGCGGTCAAGACTTTAGATTAATGTTTGTGTATATATGATTCGATGGAAAGATATGTTACTGTCGTTAATTTATGCTTAATAAGGTGTAAAATAACTCACCTTAATGGGCATCAAGGTTATTGATCTCTAGTCACAATAGAAGTAGAACACAAACGTATTAATATACTAATTACACACGAAGCAAATGGAAGTTGTTGGAAACGATTAAAAAAGAAGAGTCGAAGCGAATACATGTAGTAGGATGAAAGATCATCTACCTTGGTAGAAGCTCAATATCAGACGCCCCCGATGCTCTTTGAGTGTGCTGCAACTTCTCCTGCGTCGCAAGTGGCTTTGATATACGCTTGTACGAGTCGAGATTTCCCTAAATAGGTAATGAAAAAAAAAAAAAGTCAATATATTGACTGATGAGCCGTTGAAATAGAGGAAAGAGAAACCAACCCTTAGAATAGCATATAAATATGGAACATAGATAACCTCACTCGTTCCCGGTGGGAGTTGTTCTATCTTCCTCTTTGGCTTAATCCAAACATTGCCTAGAAACAAGCTGGCCACCAGACTGATGCCCATGATGGGCAAAATGGCGATGAATGCCCACATAGCAGCATTCTTCCCAGTGGTGCGGACAATCTGTTGAATATTCTCCGGTAAACTGCTTATACTATCGAGACTGCTCGTATCATGAACATTGATGCTGCTCAGTCCGCTGTTGCTGCTACTGTCGTCAAAAGCGAACTTATTATTGAATACGGAACCCATAATTGTCAATGCCAATGTCCCACCAAACGGCTGCGCAAATCGCATGAGAGACATGGCCGGTGCAATATTTTTGGGCCAGATGCCTGCTACGTGCAGCGTCATGGGCATAAATCGACAGGCCGTGCCGGCTCCAGCGAGGACCATGACGCCTTTGATAACGCTGTTGTTTCCGGAGTGCATTGCCCAAGTGAGGACTGCGAGGCCGACTGTTTCCTGAATCGTGCCTGCGAGCAAGGTAAAGAATGTCTGCGCTGGCCATGCGTTGCACATGAACATGGCGATATATGCGCCGGCTAGTTGAAAGTAAATGGTTAGATCTCTTCTTGTACCAAGGGGGATATGCAGATGGATACCAACCTCCCATTCCAGGAATATAATATAGAAGATTAACACCGGACTGGGACGCAGAGTAACCTTCAGCCACAATGAAGTAGACACTGATGTAATAGAACACAGCATACATGGCTGGCGGAGGTATTTTAGTAGAAAATCCAATAATGTGAGTTAAAAGCAAATCCACTCACCAGCGCCAGCCGAAAAGTTAAGAAGCGCAAGAAGCCCAGTATCCAATCTCGAAAACATACCAAAAGGAACCATGGCGACCTGTCTGGGGAAAGCATTCGACAACAAATTCCCCGGTTCAAGAAGATATTCATACACAAAAAACAGCACAAAACAAACTCCCCCGACGATGATAGGCGCGAGCACTGCGGCCGATGTCCATGAATATGTGGATCCGCCCCATGTCGTGCCTAGGATTATGAGTCCGATGCCGAATATGAAGAGCACGCTGCCGCCGAGGTCGATTGTTGCTAGACCCTGAGCGAACGTTGACCAAGACCATTTGGCGCCGCGTTTGAGATGGGTTCCTTCTACGAGCTCATCGTAGAGGAGGAAGTAGATGATGAAATGAGAGACAAAGGCAATCTACCCATATTGTTAGTTTATAATCGAGGTACAGGACACAGCAGAGCGATAATAAAAATACTCACCGGAATCGAAATCACGAAGACATATCTCCAGCTAGCCTGTCAAGATAAATTAATATTAGCAAGCATTGCTTGGCTGACGATAGTATATGCCAGATCTCACATTTGTCAAATACCTAATAGCTTCGTTAGTCAATTGCTCAATATCGATGCTCACAGAATGAGGGGACAAACCCCCCAACAACAGGCCCAACCGAATAACTAATGCCCGCCACCAAGGTGAAAACCGTATTATTCTTCGCATTTTCTT
Source organism: Talaromyces atroroseus (assembly GCF_001907595.1). Lineage (NCBI taxonomy): Eukaryota > Fungi > Ascomycota > Eurotiomycetes > Eurotiales > Trichocomaceae > Talaromyces > Talaromyces atroroseus. The sequence continues at coordinate 1,104,510 of NW_017971438.1, read as the reverse complement.
CCAGCGAGACCTTGTCGGCAAGCACAATAACAATAATATTCATAATTCCCGCTGCGCTTGTTCCCTGTAGAGCTCGTCCGAGCAGAAGCATTCCCCATGTCTGCGCGGCAGCAGCTAATGTGCTCCCAACAACCATCAGTCCCATTGACAATTGCAGGGCCGCATGACGACCGAATACGTCAGCTAGCTGGCCGAAGGTCGGGATGAATGTGGTAGATGTCAATGTGTAGGCGGTCACGATCCAGTCTAGTTGGTCGAGTTTATCTAATTGACAAGCACACATATGTGTCAGTAGACAGGTTTAAGATATGATTAGAAAGCTAATAGAGCCAACGCACCAAAATACGAAGCAATAAACGGCGTCGACGAAGCCACAATCGTCAAATCCAGCGACGCAAGAGTAAAAGGTAGCAGCAGACCGGCCATCAATTTTAGTCGGTAGATGAGAGCATGACGTTTTTCCTGTTTACAAAATTGACATTCTGTAGTTTCAGCAGTAGTAATTTCAGAGCCTTGCTGTTGCTGAAGATGAGGACATGACTGCTTTTTCTCCTCATTTTCCCGAGTAATTGTCTCCGGGGGTAGTTGACGATGTGTTTGATCATACTTCTTTTTGAGGAATCTGATCATGTTGACTGGATCTAAAACTGATAGTTGAACAGTAATAATATCCAGAACTAAGCGGTTTCTGATATTGAGAAAATAGTATGGAGAAAATTGACATTCACTCCAGCTATTTCTACGAACACACGACTTAACATGACAATATTTATAAAACATTCTCATTCATGGAAAGGTTCTGCCTAAACCCTATAGTAATACTATCAAAGGAGAAGAAGACTACGTCGAATATCATATTTGCCCTGATGTCTTTCGTTGGTCATCGTTCAAACAAAGTTAGGGTTAGATCCGCTTCAAGAGTGGGCCTTCGCGATCTCCTACTAGATATGGTTTAGCGGTATGCCTTGAAGGTAGTGAGGCACACTCTCGTTTCTCCTAGTTGACCATGAACAGCCACCTCTACTCTTTCGGGACCATGGCTTGGTTGCATCTAGTGATAGTTGGCGGCTACTAGCTTAAAGCATGGGTTATTCGCGCTTTCGCGTTGTAGGCCTTTCCTATCAGAAGATCGGATTGAGGCTAGGCAGAAAGATTGTTAAGTTTTATGTATTCATTCAGTTCTTCCAAAATTGTCTGTACATGAAGATCTAAGTAACCCAAAATAATTTCAAGAAAAGCCAACGCATGCGAACAATCATTTCGCGGGTATGCTATGAACGACGGAAAAAAAGTCCAAAGAAAAGAAGGACAGGCTAGTTGAGTATAACACAACATCAAACCTCTCATGGCTCGATGAGTTTAAGGGCACCACTGCTTTCCTCGATATTGAAAATGGCGCTCTGCACTGCACTAGTCACGTCAATATGGAAAAATGGACGGCCGATACCGGACACCAAGGCAATATTGTTTTGACGCTTGGATACGGTGGCAGTGCTAATTTGTTTGATATAATCATCCCCGTCATTGCTACTATTTTCAGTCTCATTGCGCTCTCGCTCTGTGGTATATGTGGACCCGCCCTGTTCGAGGTCTGTTTTCTGGTGATGACTGAGACGCTCGCGTTCAGCAGTCGCAGCTGCAGAATTGCTACCGCCAAGCTCAGCGACACTGAAAATAGGCTTCCAGCGTTTGAAACCATTATTCGGTGCAGGAGTTGGATATCCAAACCCGGCAGATGTAAGCGCTCGCTTGGTCCATCGGTTATTAATGTTGGTGAAATGCCATTGTACCGGCTCAGGTGAGGCATATAGATCCAGTTGATTGCGCACGTCAATCAAATTTTGGATAGATGTCACATCCACATAATGCACAGAGGAAAAGTCTAAAATGATGGCGCGAAGGGTAGGCAAGTGGCTGCGGTCTGGCTCAGACTGTCCTCGTCGAGGACCGGGATCGTTCCAAGGACGCTCGCCCGGGTTCCCATATACGTGCGGATTTGTGCGTCGTGTTTCTTTAAATATTGTTGCTACGAGACCGTCAGTCTCGTTGTTAGCATTCGGGTAGACATATCCATCTGAAAAGCGATAGATGAAGACTCCTGGGTAAGGGTGTTGGACAGAAATCAGCGGATTGGAGCCATCACGATGTGTAACAGGCAGGTAGATGTTGCGGAATGTGTCATTTTGGTCATTATCCTCGTTGAGCGTCCGCTCGGGTACAGGACCCGGTTGTCCGTATTTGCCTTCATCGTCAATCAAATGGTCACCGATGACCGAATGCACTCTGACTTTGCCCAAGAACTCCCCTTGTGACTTGACAAGGCGCCACAGTAGCAAGAACATGGAAACACACATGGTAGTATAAACACCATCCTCAATGCTAGCAAAGACGGTGACCAAAACTCCAGCAAAGAAAATAAATACCTCAAATGGAGAAACAAGCCAGAATTGGTAGACTACATTCGGGGGAGTAATCAAGTCTCCGACGGCATGGATGATAACAGCCGAGAGAGAAGCCTGTGGAATGTACCAGAAAAGCGGAGGAAGAGCATATATAGCAAGCAAAACCACAACCGCAGTGATGAGACCAGCAATCGGTGTACGGACACCGGCTTTGGATTTGATGGCAGTCCGAGAAAAAGAGCCAGTAGCAGGGTAGGCACCAAGAAGGGGACCAAGCAGATTGCTAACACCAATAGCAACCAATTCCTGGGAAGGGTCGATTTTGTAGTTGTTCACACGACCGAACGATTTTGAAATGGAAATATGCTCGATCAACATGACAATGATTGCAGCGGGCAATTGACTGGCAAATGCTTTTATGATTCCCGTGTCGATCCTAGGAGCACCGGCATCTTGAAAACCTGGAACACATAAAGATTGATCAGTTAACAGGGTGTTCAATTTCGCCAAGGACGGGCAGCTTTAAAACTTACCACGAGGAACGGTGCCAATGACTTTGAATGCAGGGTTATCACGGCGATGTATGTTGGTTGCAGCGCTAACCATAGTGTAAAACAGAATCACAAAAGCCGTGCGCAGTGTCGCGATGAAAAAGAAGAGCTTGGCTTTGTCTGGGCGCTTCCTTGCGGCGTAGTTGCATGCATAGCGGATACCATACAACATGACGAGCCCCGTAAGCCCTAGAGCAGCATCCAATTTGCTACTGGGAAGGTGTTTCAGTGACAAAATAAGAACCTTGTAGGTGGCGCCTCTTGTGCTGAACTTGGCGCTTTCGCCCATCAAGTTTTTTATTTGGCCAACTATGATGTTCAAGGCGGAACCCGTCATGTAAGCGGTAATTGCAGTCAAGGGGATGAATTCTACAAGCCAACCCCATCTGATGAGCCCGATGAAGGTGATGATTGCGCCGGATATGACAGCCAATGCTGAAGCAATGACATGACCAGGCAGGTCAGGGTGGGCTTTTTGCACCTCGATGATGATATTCCCGGTAAGAGTCGACATGACAGCAACAGGCTAGTGGAGGGAATATGTTAGTGGAATCCGTTGATATCGTCGTAGGGTACTCTCTTACACCAATGGTTATGTCCTTTGATGTCGCAAAGAACCAATAGATTAAGACACCCATAAACGAGGTGTACAGTCCATATTCGACGGGCAAATCAGCCAGTTGAGCATATGACATTCCCTGAGGAACGACGACAGCGCCGACAGTGATACCTGAGCGAAAGAGCATGAGCTTTGACGGATCATTTTCTCGCATCAATTGAAAAGAGGCTTACCAGCCACTAGATCTCCGATGAGCCACTGCACGTTGTATCGTGTGATCCACCTGAGGAAAGGAAACAGGTTATAGAAGTATAGACCAACATCACGACTAGTTGGAATTAGGTCTTCAACCCACTCCCTAGCAGTCGGCTCTGGCTCGACGTAGTTCTCAGCAGTGCCGGAAGAGAATACGGATTCTCCTCGTGTAACGGGTTCAGCCAGTGAGCCCAGAGGATCTCGATAGGGAAGTTTGATGCCGAGCCCCTTGGCCAGGAGATGGCCATATTTGGTGCTTGCCTTGGTCGACATTATTATGGCAGCGTATAGATAGGTAGGATCTCAAACAAGAGTCGTCCAAGGGGGTCTGGATCTAGTTCTGATGGATGAATGGTATATATATCCCCAGATGTGCAAGGCCCGGCGGTTGCAACAGGAAGATATCAAGAAAGTCCCTCGAGCCAGGCTATTCTGTCATCGCGTGAAGCTGGATGAGGAAGTGGTAGATGGCAAGTCAACGGCTCCCAGGGATAGGAAATGCGAGGCTATTTCAACCCGCCTCTTCTCGACAACAAGATCACAATCAGACAAAGGAATACCTTGTAATTTCTGGACTTCCGCAGAAGACGCGGGCGATGTCGTGATCGAGGCTAAACTAGGACGCCGAATCCAGAAGGTAGCTTCCACGAGCTTTGCTGGTACGTAATATTGTGAACGAAATACGAGTCCCTAGCAGGCCCGGTCAAAGCGTATATAGATTGGTTATATGATCTATGGCATAGAGGAAGGAGAGAGACGCAGAAGAAGAGAGAAGCCGCCAGGGCCAGGAAGGCCTGGCAGCTCCACGTGAGTACGTACTACATCATCCAGCAAAAATACGTAAAAACGATGCTGGAAAGCAAAGAATGAAGCCAAGCCTGCAGAGAATCGCCGGCTACGGCCCCACCGGCCGTCTGTTTATTGGTTGCTGCAGATGGCGTGATCGACTCCACCGATGATGGAAGTTGCTGGCGTAAGCTCAAAAACGCATAAATACGGGATCGCTTCCTGATTCGTGCGTTTTGTGCGTTCCCAAGGGGCTATTATATTTTATGCCGTATTTGCGATACGGTATTTGGTCGATGGGCAATCTGCAGGAGCTATTGCGTGATGCACTAGGGCTGTCAAAGCGTATTTTTAAACACCCAAAGCGGCAAAAAGGTGCTTATGCCTCGAGCAGGGGTCAATGCCCAAGGCCCACAGGAAGCGTGTTGATTATCTGATACAGGATATCACGTGCATTTGATATGCGAGATGCCGCCTACAAAGCAGTCTGTTATAGCCAGTTAACCAACTATAACTAGTTCATTATGGACTGGACCTTCCAAAGCCATGCATTCTAAAATAGGGAAAAGGAAAACAGAATGCAAAACGCCATGAGACTAGTGGTAGTGCAAAGGTAAATAAATAGGGGAGGGAAAAACAGAGCATCAGCACACACAAAAGGAAATCCGTGACCAGCATCATTCAAACGTAGCAGAGACCTAAGGCATGAACAGAATCTCTCAAGAAAATAAATCATCAAAGTAAAGCAAGCAAGCAAGCACCACTAGTAAAAGCTTGTAAAGGTCATTCCCCCTTTCCCGCCTTTCTTTCCCCAAAGACTGACCATATCTTCGAATGCTTGAAGCCAGAGCAAAAGGGCAAAAGCCTTTTCGAAATCCAAAGAGTAGCTACTTGGTTGGAAACCGCGCCACCCGCACACCATACCTAGGTAATTGACCCTTTTTAACGACGATGCAGCAAGAACAAACGCCTCGTGTGACAAGACTCGAAAATTATCGCGTGAACCAAGCCCAGGGACTCAGATACCATAGCGCGGAGTTTCATGTTTAGTTTCTTTTTCTTTTTCTTTTTCTTTTCTCCCCCCTCAGCCTCGACATAAGCCGACGTATGCAGAACAAATTTGGACGCGGTTTAGATCACGCTGGTGAAAGGTGGGGGCGGAAAAGAACTGTCTTCCTTGCTTTTGCTTTCTTATTTCTTTACTGGGATGCACACTGCACGCGCTCTGCACCTGGAGGAACACCATCTTCATCTTCGTCTTCGTAAGCAGCTCCTTGTGCTCGTGCACTTTGGGCGGGATCGACTTCTTCCAGATCAAAGTCCTCGACCATCGAATCGGCTGGAGGCTGGACTTGTTGTGCGCGTTCAGGCAAGACCTGCTCGAGCAGCTGGAGGTTCTTCAAATCGGATGCCTGAGGGAACTTGACATCGAACTGGATGTACAAGTTACCAAAGTCGTGATGACGGAACGAGGGCATACCCTGGCCCTTGATCACCTTGATAGCACCTGCGCAGTAAAAGAATACGAGTTAGTTCCATGTCAAAACATGGGAGAGAATAACAGACGGAGACAGAGAGAAAAAGAAAACATACCGGGTGTGATAGGCTCGCCCGGTGCGATGTTAACTGAAAGCCACCTATCGTCCAAATGTTCAATATTGATTGTGCCACCAGCCAAAGCAGTAAGAAGATCGATTTCGGCGTGGTAAAAAAGATCGTCGTCTTTGCGCTGGAATCGCGGGTGAGGCTTCTGTTCGATCTCGAAAACAACGTCTCCGGGCAAAACATTAGGCATTTGGTCACCTTCGCCTCGGAATTCGATCCTGTGGCCATTCTTGACACCCTTGTCGACATGCACATGCAGCACCTTGCGCTCAACAATGGTCTTCTTGCCATTGCACTTCTTGCAGCGGTCCTTTTCACGCAGGATCTCACCTTCACCCTGGCAGTCGGGACAGACGGTCTGGAATCGCTGAATCATAGGGCCCATCTGGCGCATCATAGTCTTCATACCCGAGCCATTGCAGCCAGTACATTGACGAACGGCACCTTCCTTTCCGCCACGCCCATCACATCCGGGGCAAATAACCGACTTCTGAAGAGCGAGCTTGGACACCTTTCCTCGGTAGATATCCTCAAGACTGACTTTATGAACGTGATTAATGGTTCTAGCCTTCTTGGGGCCCGTGTCACGCATGCCACCACCGAACATGCCACCGAATGCACCACCACCGCCGCCAAAGAATTGGGCGAACAGGTCTTCAGCGTTCATGCCGGCACCACCGGCACCACCTTCCAAGCCTTCTTCACCATATTGATCGTAAATTTGGCGTTTCTGTGAGTCGGAGAGAATCTCATATGCGTGCGAGAGTTCCTTGAACTTATCAGCGGCCTCGGGATTAGACGCATTTTTATCTATAGATTCGTGCTTGATTAGCATTTTTCTCCGGCCAGGTTTCAAAAAGTAACGCGAATGAGTATATACATACCGGGATGGTATTTCAAAGCACCCTTCTTGTATGCGGTTTTCAACTGGGCCTCAGTGGCCGTCGGGGCAACCTATATCCAAATCAACCGGCCGGTCTTTAAATAATAGTATTCATTCACGCAAATGAACATACCCCGAGAATATCGTAGAACTTGGTATCTTTCACCATGATTGCGATCTTTTCACTTGCGCTAATATAATGATATTAATTATAACAACAACGATAACCAGTCAGTCGGTCAGCGGGTAACAAGCGTGGGACGGGCTGGAAACAGCGGAAAGACTCGGTTCGATGAAAATGGCGACCGAACGACGAGAAACACGTTGGATTTGAAGTTGGTTGTCAAACAGTCGAGGGAATATGATAGCCGCTAGGGGAATAGAAGCTCGGAGTTGATTAAACAAGGCCTTTTTTTTCAGTCTTCGTGAGAAAAATGCCAAGGCCTTGTCGCAGATCGTACCGCCTTCAGGGGATTTTCCAGGACAGAAGTAGCGTCGACGAATTTGATTGATGTCGAGAAATGAGCAAAGAAGGGAAGTAAGAGAGGAGAGAGTGACGACAGAAGCAACAGAAAGAAAGAGAAGTAAAGCCCGTTCTCTAGAACCTGAAGCAGTCCGCAAGTCTGATAGCGACTGAGCACCCAACGGGGCTTAGCGCGGTTCCAGGCAAATTCCGAGAAATTCGACGGGTTTCGATGGGGCTGGCCTTTCTTCCACAGCCTTCTTCAGCGCTTTTTGCCACGGGCTGACCAATTATTTCCCCTTATTTCTGAAATCCTTTCTGTTCAAAGAAAAAAAAAAATTCATACCATGGCAAATCACGTGCTAGGAACAGCCTCAGTTGTGGCGGTGGCTCGGAATGTGCTTATCGATAAGAGAATAGATACGAGTTCGGAGTGCCCCTCCTCCCTCCTTGTTGAATCAACAGCAAACGAGAGGGAAAAGCAGTAAGCTAAAGCCCATGGGAGATGAAAAAACTTACTTCGTAGTCTATCAATCCTCTTCGAGTTCAAGATTATACATATATTGTATAGTGAGGAAAAGTGAGAAGCAAAGGGGAGAGGCCCGCGCCCATTCTTTATCGCCGGTGGGTTTTCCATGGGTTGATAAAAACTTCTCTTTTCTCTCCAGTCCTTCCGTACACGGTTCATAACCATAAACACTACCTATCACAATGGAGTCTGACCCGGGATTCATTGCTGCCGTCGAAGAGGCCCGCCAGGGACAGGTTGAAGGCGGCGTCCCTATTGGCGCATGTCTGGTATCAAAGGATGGAAAGATCCTGGGACGCGGCCACAACATGCGATTCCAAAAAGGAAGTGCTACGTTACATGTAAGCGAGAACTTCAGATGCAATTTAAGATGGAAATATCATTTTAATCGAATTCTATCCGAAGGGCGAAATCTCTGCTCTCGAAAACTCAGGTCGTCTCCCAGCCTCTGCTTACGAAGGTGCTACGATGTACACCACTTTGTCACCATGTGACATGTGCAGCGGCGCTTGTATACTATACAAGGTCAAGCGGGTTGTAGTTGGCGAAAACAAGAATTTCATGGGAAATGAACAATATTTGCAAAGTCGTGGCATTGAGGTCGTCGTTCTGCAAAATGAAGAATGCATTCGTTTGATGAAAAACTTCATTCATGACAAGCCCGAATTATGGTGCGTTTGAACTCTAATGCGCAACTCTGAGTTTCCCTCTCTAACTTTCTCTCTAACCCTTGATTTGAATTCAATAGGAATGAGGATATCGCCGTTTAAGACTCAATGAACATTTGATCCAGAGAGAAATGCCCACTTCTATTTGCTTAGTACTCTGTCATCCATATCACGCTTGCTAGCTGCTGGTCGCCCATTCAGTCAGCCTTTTTAAGACACCCACTGGCAGGTTGACAGTGCTCACAGCCGATACGTAGAATTACTTGGTGGTCGTCCTTGTCGTAGCTGGACTCGTCTGGAAAGCCGGCTGTTTATGTGCCCTCATCTTTGCGACCTGCAGCATTGATCTCGGTCTTGATAACAATGGCGTTCTGGCGAGCTTGGCTTTTTGATCTTAAACTATATCAGCATCTATTCACTTTCATACTGTATCCCTACTGTAATATCATCATCTTCAACGAAAAACTCAATATCTCTATTTGTATTCACCATCTGACGTATTCCGATCTGGAAATGCAAGTCGGTGGTCACCCTGACCCGTATATCTGTGCCAGGACTATCGCAATTAGCCTCAGCGTAGCCGATTGTCACGTTCTGCTTGCCACGGAAGGAATATCATTGTTTGATGAAATCAAGGAATGCATCCAATTTCCATAACTTGATACTGAATCGTTGTTTGTTGCTACTGATGCCCGCGATCATACATCCTCCTAGGAAGAAGTGAAGGGTTGTCTTTTGACATGCACGATATTTTCTGTGTGAAATTGATCATGTGACCTTATTTCTATTAGTTATGTTTCTAAGATGGGAGCGTGATAATCTCCCCATATTTACCATCACCACCACCGCCGCCACCTTCGTCGCTTCGTTCCCTTGTCGTGGATATTGATAACTGGGAACTGGCCTTTCTCTTATCGGCGTAAAATTTAGACGTCATCCTCATGGTGAAAACTGCAGTATGACAATTATAAAGCCACTCGGAGTCTTCGAAATTGTAGATTCTTAAAAAACCAATGCCAGGATGTCGATCTCGTAGCTCTAGACATGCTGCCTTCAGACTATGTGAATTTGGTCCTTTTAACCACGGGTTCTTCGAGTCAAAGAGACCCTTCGCGTACATTTGTTCTTAGATCTTTGACGAACACTGTGGTAGTAGTCGTGACAATCGTCGCTATCTGTGATGTTGAACTTGGTTTCCAGCCACTTCAAACAGGGTCCCACTTGGTGCTGTTTTCTGTGATCTGCCATATTGGCTGTGACTTGAGTGTATTAGATGATGCTCTGCAAATTGATACATTTGCTTGCTTTAAGTGATGGTGATGATGAAGTAACGGTGGTGTGGGTGGGCAAATCTTCCAGCTGCCGACAGTCTTAAGAAATTACGGACAGCCACCGGTTTCCTCTTAGGCTGGAGAATTAAGAGTGGAAGGAAGGAATCCAGATCCTTTCGCATGAAAGAGATCATGTGATTCTGCTTTTGTCAACTTGCGAGAACTTGCTCTTCTGTTTTCTCTTTTATGACTTGGGGATGTTCTATATACACAAATGATTCTCTTTTTGTTAAAACGTTCACCGAGATAGCCTATGAATCTCCTCGAAAAAAAACCGAAGATCGTCTGGATTGACAAAGGGGGTTATACCTACTCAGCAATGTTAGAAAAATTTCTGCAGATTCTCTGATATTTGTTGTTCATGCAACGAGCTCACACGTACCATGACCCAAGTTTGCGATCCAACCTTTCTTGCCTCCGCCAAAGCCTTTCACCATATTTTCAACCGTTTTTGTGATAGCAGTATGATCACCGTACAGAATACCAGGGTCAGCATTACCCTGCAGAGTTACGCGGCCGCCAGCAATCTTGAATGCTTCAGCCGGATCATGCAACCAATCCAATCCAACCACGTTATATCCGCTTGTGCAAAGTTCATCGAGTGCATACCAGGCGCCCTTGGCGAAGACAGTCATGGGAACCGGATCCAACTTGAGCTCTTGCAGACGCTTCGGTAGATGATGGGATATATAACGAAGGTAAGGCAATGAGAACTCCTTGAATGTTGCCGGTGACAATTCCCCTGCCCAAGAATCGAATACTTGAACTAGTTGCGCACCGGCAGCGACCTGCAACGCAAGGTATTCGACGCAGAGTTCCGCAATCTTCTGTAACATCGCCTTGCTTTCGTTGGGATACTTGTAAATCCATTTTTTAGATTGAATGAATAGCTTTGTCCCACCACCTTCAACCATATAGCAAAGCAAAGTCCACGGCGCACCACAAAATCCAATGAGAGGGACCCGCCCTTTTAGCTTGAATCTGGTCACAGTAATGGCCTTGTAGACGTAATCCAACTCTTTCTTCACGTCAACCACCTTGTTCAAGATTTTCTCATATTGTCCATCATCCGGGGAAATCAAGGGTTCCGGAAAAGAAGGTCCCTTCTTATCGATCATTTCTACGGTCATACCCATGGCTTGCGGGATAACGAGGATATCCGAGAAGATGATGGCCGCATCGATAAGCCCCTCAAAGCGTTCAATGGGTTGGAGAGTGAGTGTAGATGCAATTTCCGGCGATCGACAGCATTCGAAGAAATCGCGGTTGCCTTTTGCTTCGTGATACTCAGGTAGGTATCGTCCAGCTATTTTCTTCGTGTCAGAAAAAGGTTCAGAAGAAGAAAATCGAGTGTTACATACCTTGTCTCATCACCCATATTGGCGGCCGCTCGACATTTTCACCTGGACGACAAAAACCCTCATTAGGTTCCATATGACTTGATATTAGATCGTAGAGGAATTAAAAAAGGCCATACCTCTCGCGGCCCTCAACAAGAGATCATTCTTCAATGGCTCGAATTGCTCCTGCATCGTCGGCTACAGAGCTGAAACTTGCCAGTCGGAGATTGCTGGAATAGATTGCAGAAAGGAACTAGCTATCACAGAATTTTGGAATAGCAATGTTCCGGGCTCCGGAGAATACGTATCAATGCAACGAGTTATAGGTTCTCAATTGGCCATCGCCGTGAAATTCCGAGGTACGTCGTCGTTGAACTTGAGCGGGGTGATAAGGGCTTGAGCCCTTATCTTACATGATCTCATTTAACTACTACGAAGTAATATGCAGCTAACCACCATTGCGTTCACATTCACAGAGTGATATAGTTGATTACAATGAATAAAATACTCGGTTTCAATTCTATGTGAGTGATTAACTTTGGATAAATCAAGGCCATGCTATAATGTATGACCTAACTATGCATCTCTCTCTTGCGATAGTTGTTTAGGTAATACAACGTCTCACTCAACGACTTCTGAGTCTTTGCCCAGGCGGACTCATCCACGCCTGCAAGGACTTCTTCTGTGCCCTGCGCATTGATGCTGTCTACCACTTGACCTGCTGTAGGCTCAAAGGCCAATTTCCCATCCCTGACCCCCACTCCATAACCTTGAATCAGCATTTGAGCAGCACTGTCGAAATTATTCTTCCAGGCTTTAGTTGAGCCAGGTTCATGGCAGGAATCAACCGAGACGAAGATGGTGCCATTCTCATCGTTGCAAGCCAAGTCCAAGATGTTTCCCGAGGCTTGGAGAGAACTTTGGGCAGTAATCTTTCCGTCATTGGACAGCAAAAAGCTCAAGAGTTCGCGCGACCTATTAAAAATCATTAGAATATAGCCTTTTGCTAATACGGTCTAAACGAAGTTTCACGTACCCATCAAGAGCCACAAAGATAGCAGCAGATGATGTATTTGCAAGTCTAGTCGCCCATATGCCTCTGACAACAGTCTGGTTCTTTCCTTGCTCTGCAGCGATGTTGATTTTATGCAAGAGCTGACCGTTTCTCCAATCCCAAACAAAAAGATAATCGTCCCCACCTCCGGAAACAAGAAGGTGCTGCAAAGTAGCTGGAACACAGAGTTTACTAATAAAAGATTCATGACCCAGACAGTAGGCTTCAACGACGTGTGTTTGAGGCGAACCTCGCGAGACTCGTACTTGCTCATCGCGGTCTGCCGTCAGTATATACCAGTAGGCACTGGAAGATGTGCTCGATGGTAAGCAAGCAACAGTTATATCCGTGAGCATAGAGACGTGTCCAAGAAGCACATCCCTTTTAATGATCGGGCCGGATTTGGTCTTAACGTCGCCCCTCTCCACCTGGCGTAGTTGTTGGCGTAGAGACTCCAAGTTTCTTTTCGAATGCACAACTGAAGTGTTTGCAGTAACTTTAAACTGTTTTTTCGGACGAGACGGTAGTATAAAATCCTCCTCACTACCGAGTAAAGGTATACTGTAGACATCTCCACCTTTATCGGCACAGATGATTGTGTTGCCGTCAAGTGAAAATGTAAGCCCACATGGTTTCCTAGGCGCCGGTCTATTCCTAACTTAGTGTTCGCGTTCTTAAGACCCTGAAGGAAGCGAGACTCTTACCTCGCATTTAATTGCGACAGTACTCCCTCTGAGTTGATATCGAAGACTCGAATATATTTGTCCTCCGCAGTTACAGCAACTACGTGCCGGCCTGTTGGGGACGTAATCAAGATGGGGATGGATGACCAAGCTGTGGTGACAATAGCCTGGTTTTCATCATGATCACCCTTCGCGGTGTCAGCTGGTGAGATCTTCCTTTTCTTCTCTGGCGGTCCATCACTGCCCTCGGCTGGGTCGTTTGCAGCTGCTTCTCCAGAGATACTAGTCTTGCTTTCGGGCCATGTTGAAAGCTTACGACCGTCAGTGGCAGAGAAAGAGTAGAGCTTGGGCCCTGCTGACGCAACAATAACACCACTAGCGTATTGAATGCAATGAAATGGATACTGTGCCTTCAGAGCCATTGCTGTCGGGTAATGATGAGGAGCGCAAATGTATGGAGCGGATGCAGGTTGCGGGCCCAGCTTGCTAGGGAAACAAAACCGACGGTGTTCAGAAGCAAAAATCCTCTTACAAAATTGACAGATTGAATTGGATTGACGGAACATGCAAGTGAAAGAATGAGGGGTTACGATATCAACGAGCTCCAAATATGCTCTTTGAGCTTCGTTTTCTATGACTTCAAATCTTTGCGCGGCCGGCGAGCTTCGGAGGTACGACATGATTGGCTGAGCTGGCGTTGGTGGGTCCGGTTAGCCGAAAGCACCAAAGTTTTGCCAGAAAATTAAGCGCACACATTTCATCCAACGTCAACACTGTCCAAAGAGACATCACCAGATTACGACTTACTTTCCATTTGCCCTTAAACATCCTCTCTTCACGAACATAAGAAGACATGGGGGGCAAATCTACGACCAAGGCCGCTTACTTCGATAAGCTCAAGGGCCTCCTCGACGAGTACAAGACCATCTTCATTGTCGCCGTCGACAATGTCAGCTCTCAGCAGATGCACGAGATTCGTTTGAGTCTCCGTGGTGAGGGTGTTGTCCTCATGGGCAAGAACACCATGGTAAGCCATTAATGCACCATAATTTTCCGTCGATCTCTGTGCCAATTGGTGATTTTTTCTTTCTGTCTAGGTTCGTCGTGCTCTCAAGGGATTCATCGCCGAGAACCCTGAATTCGAGCGTCTCCTGCCTCACGTTAAGGGTTAGTCGATTCCGATGCTGATTGTTATTTTATATCATGTCCGAGTCTTCCCGAAATACTGATTAGAGCATAATTCACTAGGCAACGTTGGTTTCATCTTTACCAACGCTGACATGAAGGGTGTCCGTACCAAGATTCTCTCCAACCGTGTCGCTGCTCCTGCTCGTGCTGGTGCTGTTGCCCCTGCCGATGTCTTCGTTCCTGCTGGTAACACCGGTATGGAACCCGGTAAGACTTCTTTCTTCCAGGCTCTTGGTATCCCAACCAAGATTGCTCGTGGTACCATCGAAATTACCAGCGACCTCAAGCTTGTTGAGGCTGGTGCTAAGGTTGGTGCCTCCGAGGCTACTCTTCTTAACATGTTGAACATCTCTCCCTTCACCTACGGTATGTCCATCACTCAGATCTACGATGATGGCCAGACCTTCGGTGCCGAGGTGTTGGACATTGAGGATGAGCAGCTCCTGAAGGCTCTCAGCTCCGCCATCACCACCATTGCCACCATCTCTTTGGCTACCTCTTACCCCACCTTGGCTTCCGTCATGCACTCTGTCGTCAACAGCTACAAGAACGTCTTGTCTGTTGCCATTGAGACCGAGTACAGCTGGCCTGAGATTGAGGAGCTCAAGGACCGCATTGCCAATCCTGAAGCTTACGCTGCTGCCGCTCCTGTTGCTGCCGCTGCTGCTACTGGTGGCGACGAGCCTGCTGCTGCTGAGGAGAAGGAAGAGGAGGAAGAGGAGAGCGGTGATGAAGGTAAGTCCAATACGCCATACATTACATGATGATATTGGTGGAAACTAATTGATTCTTTTAGGATTCGGTGGTCTGTTCGACTAAATTGTCTGAACCCACCCATTTTTGTTACGGGATACGAATGCAATGTACTTGACATAGATTACATCAATCGAGACTCGTAATAATTTTACGAATGAAATTTCTCACCGAAGGCAGTCGCGCATTCTCGGCAGTTGTTTCAATTGCAAAACAACTTACAGAGCAACCAGCAGATACGTAGAACCAACGTCTACGTCTTATGTACAAGGTTAGTCCTACAAACTTTTCTTTTCAACTATAAATCACTTATTTTGCACACTACATTTCTCTTCTTGGCGGATGATGATACCTTTTTAACCCCAAGCTGTTTGCAACAGCTATGAAGATCAAAAACACGCAACAACCAAAACACTCTAATTTTTTGCTGACGCCCGCAACTCATTCATATTTACATTACACGTGTTTCTTTTTGTGTGAATATCGGCTAATTTGAGAAGTATTTATTCCAGGTTTACACTTGCTCTACATTTGTTCCCGTCATGTCGTAGTTTTGGATCTACTTTGCATTGCTGCAGTTTTCTCGTAGTACCTTGTGCTTTTATATTTTGCTCATGCTGGGTTGGATACGGTGTTTAAAGGTAGTCTTATAGAAGGGATCTTATTGTAGAATGCATATATATTCCTAAATGAAGCATGATTTCTAGATACGTGGTATTATTTACCGAGTAGCATCTTCAGTCGATCGTCCGAATCTGCCACCAAACCCTCCAAGGTCGCGCCGGAAAAACTTCCCAATATTCTTCAGATTCTCATTGAGCTGCGTAGCGGCCGACGCAGAAGTAGCAACGCCGCTTCCCTCAAAACTCTCGCTCGTAACCCGTTGTTGCCCCGATAGTCCTGCACCTGGAGATGTAGGGCCGGAGCCCGTATGAGGATGTCCAGCTGCCGTTGTTACGCCAGAGCCAAGCGGGAACCGTTCCACTCCATCTTTTGCAGCGGATATAATCGCTGAACCGAGCATAGTTGGATCAAAACGGCCAGGTGTGCCTATGGAAGTGGTAGCAGTTGTTCCCAAGTTACTTAGCCCCTGGGAGACAGTGGACGCTGTTCCAGGACCAGAAGCTGACGTGGAAGAGCTTTGAAAGGATGAGAATAGCGGATTGCTTTGCTGTAGATTGGGGGCATGGCGGTCTGACGCTCGGTGCAAGTTGAACAACTCTACAAGTTGATTTTGTTCCTGTTTGGATCGAATACCTTTGATTTCTAGCATTCGACGGAAATTGGCTTCGCTTCGATCCGCGATGTGAAGGAGATAAGCTTGAACTAAAGCTTCAGGTGGCGATGGACGAACTTGCACCGTCTTTAGAAGACAGTCAACCTTTGTGAAACTTGAATTGACTCGCTTAACAAAACCAGCGGGTGCAGGGGAAGGCAGCAATGATGTTAACCCGCTTTTCAATGTGTATAGGTCAAGTAACATCTAGCAAATAGAGTCAGAATGTGCGAAGGAAAACAGCCATCAATTAAAAAGGTTCCACAATACCTGTTCAGCACCGGTCTCAGAAACCGGACGACACGAATAGACAGTGCTAATAAAGGTGTTTGATATAAACTCAACAATGTTATCGGCGAAAGCTCTTGCATACTGCTGCTTGTGAAGAGACAGTAGGATGTCATCCGCCTGTGCTTTGGTCTTGGCAAGTAGTTCTCCAACATATGGGCTTTGATCGCCGACATTCTCCAGTTTGTTCCAGGGGAAATTTCGCATTTCACGCCAGCATGGTTCCAGTTGAACTTCGACTTTACGGACAAGTCCACGAACCGCAGCGCTGGCAATGCCCATGAAAGCGTCAGCCTGGCTTTCAAAATCGACAGTATTCTTCAAATTTTCGTCGATACGTTCTTTGATCTTCTCCTCCAATTGATTACTAGTAGTATAGCAATAGTCCGCTGTGTTCAGAACCAAAATTAGATCCTCGATGGAGGGTACTTTCGATGGCGTTTGGGTCGTTGCTCGTTCGCTGATGTAGTTGAGGAGCACTTGTTGAGCATATTGGTCTAGGTATTTGGCGAATACCTTCGACAATTCAGCTAAACTCCCACTTGTAGAAAGTTTCGCGCACTGCGCAAGTGAATGCCTATAAAATGTGAAGAGTTCCGTGGACGATGAAATGACAAGCTGGGCATGAAACTCTTCATCCTCACGCTTAAGCGGTTGCTGTCGATATTTAGGCAGTAAAGTAGACAGTTGTTTGTCTTGCGCTTCCACCCACAGTCCTAGGTACGGTTCGAAGGCTTCGGATATACTCTGCATGGATATGGGGGAATCCGTGGAAGAAGCGACTGTATCTATGGAAACTCTAGGTGTTTGTGCAAACCTTCGGTCCAGGGAATGTTCGAAATCGAGAGTTTCCTGGAGACAGGAAAGTAAGAGATTGACGTCTATTGTCTGCCCACTCCGTACAGACCTCGATAGAATACCCTTGAAATCATCGCGAGTTGATTCGCAAAACGTGTTCGCCAGTACCTCATTCACTCTCCATGAAGGAGGGAAAATGGATGTATGCTCGTCATCATAAGTTTTTAGCATCCTTCTGAACCAAGAATAGCGACGAGATATATTATCTAAAGACCCGGCCTCCTCATTCCCGCGGAAGACCTGACGATATTCTCGAAGTTGGGTGTTGCAGTACCAAGTTGTCAGTCTCGATCGCGCATTGTCGCCCAAAGCATCCATGACCAGACAGGCTTCCGAGAGCATAACACGTTTCTGGAGTACCTCGCCTTTAGCGAATGTGATCTCGAAGTCCTCACAAACCTGCTCAAGAAGCTCGCGTTGAACATCCGCCACGTTCCTACTTAGAGTTGCTATTTGATCAATCGACCTATATGACTTGAAGTGGGCCATGAGCTGAATGACCGCCTGAAGAAGTTGCGCGCAATCGCGATATTGCCGTGTCTTTGCCAATGCGCGTAGTTGTTCGTAAGCCGTTGTTAGCATTTGTAGACGCTTCAACGCGGTCATAGAGACGGTCAAGTTCTTTTTCGCGTTGTCGAGCTGCTTTATGTCCGCTGTCATATCTGTAATCGACTGCTCCGTCTTCGAGGCACGTTCTCGCACATCGTCTATCTTCTTGAACAGCTCCGACAAGTCCGCCTTAGCGGTCTGGATACGCTGCACGCTTTCCGCATTGGAGGTGACTTGCTCTTCCACAAGTCGTGCGATGTCACTGTCCAGCTCATTTTGGTATCTTCGGAGGGCCTCGGAAGTCTGCGAGACAGCAGAAAGCGTCGAAGGATGGGAGAAGATGCCGTTTAGATGCGCGATGGGGTCATAATCAACTGCCACGGGTGTCAGGCCAAAACAAGAATGAACCGTCTGCAAAACAACCCACCTGCGTCCAAAGGATCTGAAATTGATGTACCGTTGGCGGACATGTGGCTGGCAGTCGTCGTCGCCCGGGGGGTTTTGCGTCGTCAGGATCAATTGATTGTAGCGTGGCTGTAGCTCCGCAAGCCAATTCGTCGTTGCCTTAGTCGTGAGGCATGTGCGGACAGGGCTAGCAGCTGATCGACAACCAGAGTATTATTGATCGTTCGAGACGTTAGGAGCAATGGTGGTTTGAACTGGAGGTCAGTCAGATATCAATTAACTCGTCAAGAAGAGCCAGCGGTACGGAGAGAGCTTCCTGGGGAGTGAACAGCGCGATGTCTTGGCGGCGTCTTAAGCTACTAATGTATGAACGACCAGGCGTAACTATTTTACCATAGAACTACAACTTAACTGGGTTTGAATCAACTAGTTTCACAGGTCAGAATAAACGAATAAAATAGTCAGTCACATCAAATTTTCAAATTCCAGCAAAAACAACATACGCAATAGGTAAGCCTATGCTGGCACCTTGCATATTCTCAATACATTTCAGATCTATGACAAGAATAGAGAAAATAAAACCACCATGCTCCATCAAGCCATGCAAATTTATCATGTTACAAATCAATTTTATACACTTTCATAAAAAAGTAGCGGAGAGAGATCCGCGCAACAATCGATCTTAGCTCAAACCAAAAATATGACCCTCGTAATAAAACAAAAAGGTATGGAAAGTAAACAAATTTCGAGAGATCTGACAGAAGTAAGAGACTTGTTTAAGGCCCTAAGGCCACATAAGCCTCCGCCGGGATTTGCCCTTGTGCCTGCGAGAATGTCTGTTAGCATTACACCCTTCACAACACTTAACCATCAACCAGTAACTCACTTTTGATTCCTCGAAAGCACGTAAAGCCCCTTCTATATTCCAATTATGCTGAACCAGTGCTTGTTGCGAAAACTCCAATTTCAGATTTGTAGTGAAGCTAAGCTGGAGGACCAGCTGTTCCTGCTGAACCTGGACATCTGCTTTTCCTGGTGCTGGCATACCATAACCTTGAGGTGCTTCGGGATGGACCGGTGGCGCGCTAGCAGCTGGTGCTGTTTCGATTGTGTTGTTTATATCCCACGCATTATATCCGCCGTACGCTCTAAGAGAAAGCATATCGCTGATGACTTTGACCTTCTCTGGACCGGGGCTTGGTCCCAGGATGAACGTGCGGTCAAAGCTGCGAGTTTCAATCTTGCCACCACTAGATTCATCGAATTGGCCATGAATCATTATAAGAAAGCCTCCAACGCCAGATGGACTCTGTCCGGTAGCATCAGGAAGACAGGGCATTAAATGACACTCAATTAACCACTGAGCTGGTTGATCAAGGCCAGGATGCTGTGTTTGTGGGATGGAGTTCCAGATCTCGCGAATTTTTTCAACGCCGTCATACATGCGATTTATCCGTGCCCCAATATGATTTATTTTCTTCAGGTTGCGGCTTCTTTTTATCCAGGAGTCCCAGTCGGAGACACCTGCACTGTCTTGTGTTCCACGCGGAGCTGCGGGGTTGACATTAAAAGAAAAGGATGAGTTGTTGTCGTAATAGAGATTGAGGGTACTATTTCGGTCCTTGTCAAAACCGACGAAGAAATTTCGAATAAAATTTTCGGCGATATTTCCCTCGTCCTGGAAAAAAGGTGGCTGGGCAGGGATTGGAGCCCTGCTTTGAGCGGCAATCTCTTCATCGGTGCGAACTTGGATGTTGTTGAGGGTCTTGAGTCTCGGGTACCACTTCATCATGGTTTCCTTGAAAACGGAAACTGAGCTGAAAGGATTATTACTTAGGTCCAAGAATTCTAGTTGACGGAACTTCCATCGCCATGCGACCAGTGCTCTTTCGTCCTGGAAATTGTTGTTGGAGAGATCGAGAGCCTTAAGGTTCGGGAAATTTTGGGAAAGGATGGTTATTGGCTGTATATTAGACAGCCCATTATTGGCAAGACTGAGATTCTCAACAGCATTGCGGCCAGCCTGTTGTGTCGGGAACTCCAAACTCCAGACCTTCATCAAAGCTTGGTAGAATTTGGTTTCGGTTGTAGGGCTTCGAAAAAGGCCCATTTCGACAAGGATTGGGTCGTTTGCCAAATTTTGTAAATTCAGTATTTTGTTCGCCGGTAAGAATCGGTTGCTCAGAAAAGCTTTCAGTCTCTTCTTCATTTCTTCCGCAGAGATTGAGGGCACGTTATCGGCTTTCTCCACAGCAAGTTCGGCTCCAGCGAATATGTTTCCATTGATCTGTAATATCTTATTCAACATTTCCGGCCGGATAGTTACTATGATCGCGTCGCCTTCGACGCGGTGCTACTGAACGTTAGTAAGGCGTAAAAGAATGCATGTACTGCAGTCACCCAAGAGTAGAAGCAAGAAAAGATCCCGAGAAGTATCGATCGTAGTTGAGAATGTTCGTTTTAAAATGAGCAGCACACCCTGAGAAGATACGATTTGGTGCGGATACTGCATCGGTGACCGCTAATGCTGATGTTGCACATACCTTGATTATGTTTTTTCGGCCAGGTTTCGTTGAAGGGAGTCTCCTTTCGAGCCAATCAATGGTACCCCGGACGCCACCGTCCGGATTCGACGCTGCTCTGCTTTCTTTCCAACCTGTGATGCTGATTTCTTCAAGACGTGACTTGTTGCCTCCTGCTCGAATGTTGACTAGCGAACCTGCGTCGCTGCCGTCGATAGCTTTCTGAATACGATCGTCGAGTTCCATTTTGGCCGGGCCCCGTGAATAAGGCAAGCCGCCTTGTCCACGTCCCCGTTTACCACCGCGGCCTCTTTGCGAGGCCGCACCCATGTCCAGATCGCCATCCCGGTCGGTCCGTGTAGGAGCACCACGTTTTCGAATGCCACCTCGGCTCAGCGTACTGGAGCGGTTTGGTACTACCTTGGACTTTGCCATGTTTTGATTGTTTTTTGAGGCCACGCCCAGCATAGGCATGGTCAAAAGTAGCGAGTGACAAGTCGACTGGGCAGAGGTATTGAACCTCCTGATGAACAGAAAACCGCGCAGTCAGCTGACTGTGTCGAGAGCCGAGACAATTCGTGACCTAAGACTTGATACAACGTCGGTTTCGCGGTTCGAAAAGGGAGGTTTTGCAGGGCGCTGTTCTTGCAGATACCAAGGACTCAGCCGATCAAAGAGCGTTCCAGGATTTGGAAAACTTCTTCAAGGCTGCAAAGGCCCTTTGAAAAGCGGCCAGTCGTAACCCAAGCTGGCTTCAATCGGTTAATAATATGCTGAAACAACAGTGTTTGTGGTATCGCAGCACATGAAGTGCTCTTTGGTCGGCTCAAAGAGAGAAGAAAAAAGAGCGAATCGCGGGCAGTGACGTTTGTAGGCAACGACAGCGGCGGACAGGGATTCTCCGGGGCCACGTGACTCTGCAGACTAGCACATGCCTATACAGGCAAGAAGTGGGGCGCATGTCCGCTTCCTTCCCGATATGGCATTAATTGTAATCGCAAGCTGGCCAGATCTCGACTCCGCAATGCGCAATTGTGTTTTCTTTTCCGAGGCCGTTTCTCACCACTTGGATTACAATTGCGTTCTCAATTAGTCTTTTTACATGACTGATCGTCTGTAAATACATCTCACCAGACGAAGCCCTCCTTGCAGGAGCTAGCTGGTGCTTTGTTTGTTGTATTCGCGCGTGCCTCGGATAGTATCGTTCTCGACGTTTATGGTCTTGCGAGACCGTAAGCAGCAACCGCACAGAGATGCCTGCCAAATCACGATTTACGAGGCTTGACGCTTTCGCCAAAACGGTCGAAGATGCTCGTGTTCGCACAACCTCTGGCGGAGTTGTCACTTTGGTATCATTGATTGCCATACTGTGGCTAGTATGGGGTGAATGGGTCGACTACCGCCGAGTGGTGGTACTCCCTGAGTTAATCGTGGACAAGTCGCGAGGTAAATACGGGATTTTATGAGGAAGTGGAAGACGATTTGGTTTCTGACAGATGGGCCTTAATCTTTAGGTGAACGAATGGAAATTCATTTGAACATGACCTTCCCTCGACTGCCATGCGAACTGTTGACGTTAGATGTCATGGACGTTTCTGGTGAACAACAGATGGGTGTCATTCATGGGTTAAATAAAGTGCGACTCAGTTCAGTTGCCGACGGGGGCAAAGCCATTGATGTCTCGAGACTCGAATTGTGAGTAAAGAAAAAGTCATCTTGACCCAATGCCAGCAACTCTGCAGTCGCTAATCCTGTTTTCCCTTGTATGCAGGCACTCTGAGAATGACGTGGCTATACATCTTGATCCTGAATATTGTGGTGAATGTGGAGGCGCACCTCCTCCGGATAATGCGCAGAAGCCCGGATGCTGCAACACCTGTGAGGAAGTACGAGAGGCTTATGCATTGAAATCCTGGGCCTTTGGCAAGGGGCAGAATATTGAACAGTGTCAGCGAGAGGGCTATGGAGAACGAATTGACGCCCAGCGCAAGGAAGGATGCCGCATTGAAGGTGACGTGCGAGTGAATAAGGTGATTGGTAATTTCCACATCGCGCCCGGCCGAAGTTTCTCGCGCGCGAATATGCATGTCCATGATTTGGAGACATATTTGGACAAAGACCTGGAGGCTTCAGAGAAGCATACAATGTCACATATTATCCACCAGCTACGGTTTGGACCTCAACTTTCGGATGAAGTGTCCCAACGTTGGCAATGGACCGACCATCATCATACAAACCCGCTAGATGACACACAACAACTCACAGACGAGCCATCTTACAACTACAATTACTACATCAAGGTGGTCTCAACGTCCTATCTCCCCTTGGGCTGGGATAGCGCACAATCTGACCTTCTTCATGGGGACGATGAATCCACACCACTAGGCCTTCACGGCGCCGCACACGGCACGGCAGGCAGCATTGAAACACACCAATACTCGGTGACATCGCACAAGCGATCTCTGGATGGTGGCAACGACGCTGCAGAAGGCCACAAAGAGCGCGTCCACGCCCAAGGTGGTATTCCCGGCGTGTTCTTCAACTACGACATCTCGCCAATGAAAGTGATCAATCGTGAACAGCGCCCAAAGACCTTTACAGGCTTTTTGACAGGAGTATGCGCCGTTATTGGCGGTACATTGACTGTTGCCGCTGCTGTAGATCGTTTCTTGTACGAGGGAAGCCGAAGAATTCGGAAATCACAGGCACATACGAATTAAGAAAAGCACCAAAAAGAGGGGGGAAAAAAAGGCAAACCAAATAAAACCAGAAATTTCAGCTAGAAACCAATTAAGAAAGAGGAACAAAGAGAAAAATCACCAACTTTTATATGTGAAGCGGATTTATATTAGGCCACCATTGATTATTCCCTGTCTTCAATTAAGCATTGTCTTCATTACTTGATGCATTCCTCTAGCCATGCTCGCTTTACTATATACATGTATTCATCTGGAAAAGGGGAAGGTGTTCTCTGCAATATGTTTTGTATGACTTACTACTCAATGAATGATATGTAGACTCTCGATCTGAAGAAGACTTGCCAAATATGCATCATCCACTTAGATACTCGGGTTGTCACTACTAACAGAAATGATGGAAATATGGTGTAAATAAGTCAATGAGATTCTTTTCCACCTCTTAAGAGAGAATCTGTCTAAATTCGATGGATTGGCCATGGTTATTCCTCACCATAAGGACTCCCGAAATTTTCTTGAAAAAATAGAAGAGGAAAAGGAATGATTAATAAAAGTTTTGTGAGTGGTACATGCACGCCCTGGAAAGAAAAGTCAAGTTTGCCTTCTTTCAACTCCAATCTATGCAGGGAAAGACAGAAAAATAGATGACGATGATAAGGAATGTTGTAAATAACCTTGTATGCAACTGGGTAACAAATTGGGTATGATATGAAACCTTAAACTCGAACAGAACAGACAGAAAAAAGGAGATCTAGAATGATTGTAGTGAAGCGTGCGCCTGTGAATTAAAAGAGTGAATAAAAATAAATGGGGAGAAGAGAAATGTTCATGTTGACGACGGACACCGGCGTATTCAAATTATCCATCAGCAATTGACTGATTAATAATTCTGATAGCTTTGGAAATAGTGATTAGGCTGCTGAGTCGCTGGAGGTGGCGTTTGAGATGCCACAGGCCCGTTCCACACATGCCAGTCTGAACTTGTCGCGGGACGAGGAACCATGTGCGCCTGATTGAAAGCGTTATGATTCAGATTATCCCAAGTGTAGCTTGCGCCCGGCATGTTGTAGATACTGCCAACTCCGGAGTGTTGCATCTGCTGCGCCTCGTATATTTGCTGTTGTTGGCGTTGTGCAATAGCGGTTTGCACGAGCTGATTGCTAAGACCCTCCTTCATGTATTGCTTTTCTCTCTCCCGAGCGTCAATGGCCCCAATGAGACCGCCAGAACTAACAGCCGGCTTCGAATTATTATGAGAGAAGTTGAAAAAAGCCGAACCAGTCATGCGAGCGATGTGCTCCTGTTCTCTAGCGGATAGATGAGAAGATATATCATTCTGACTCAACAAGGCGGCAGAGCCACGCGACTGAGGACGAACGGACATATCATTTTGGTTAAGTAACATGGTGGAACCTCGTGAATGAGGACGAATGGGCATGTCATTCTGGTTCAACAACATCGTAGAGCCTCGAGACTGGGAACGAGGAGGCAAGTCTTGACCTGCATGCAGTTGGGAAGCTCCCAACGGCCAGTCACCACCTGAACGCGGCCTGGCACCCTGGCTAGCAATTGGATAATCTAACGGTCGAGAGTTAGAACTGGACCGTTGATGGACGAACTGCTCAGGTGTCATGGCGCGATTTGCGGGAGACTCTGGACGATAGCTTGCTAGACCCGGCTGCCAAACAACGCTTCTGCGCTTTTCATCCCCAGCAGGAGAACGTGACGGCTTTCGAGCATGGCCTTCTCCACCAACACGGCGAGCAGCTGAGTTAGGGTCGTTGTTCAACATATCAGACATACTAGGACCTCGTGTGTGCAAACTATGAATCAACGTCGGTCCAAAGTCAATAGTTGGGATATCGGGATTTTCCTTTGGTAGTTGCTCATTAGCAAAGTAATGAGCATCCCCAATTGTAACTTCCTGTTTGCTTGGAGGTGCATCTCCCACTGTCTTCAAGACACCCATTCTCGGGCGAGGAATAGAGACTTCCGAGCGCTTCGTGTCTGTTGACTTGCGCGTGCTTGCATAGTCAGGAGAAATTGACCTCTCATCGTAAATGCTCTCGTCATCAGGCCTAGAATTTTGAGTCATGGTCCTTTCATGTAGAAAAGATATCTGACGGGGCAATATTCTGCTCAAAGCTGCCTCATCAACAGTGTGCTGCAAGTCTCTCATGCTCGGATCAGTCAACGCAGATACCGGATCCTCTTGGGGATTAAAGTCGGTTCTTCCACTGGTTTCTACGGAATATGCAGAGGGGGAAACTGCCTGGGGAGGCACAGGTTTCCTTTTCGTAACTTTGGACGTATCGATGCGGAGACTTGGCGTTGCCTGAATAGCCCGCTGCGGAGCAGGTTGTTGAAGTCGGTTACTGCGTGTATCAGCATGTACTGGCACGGCCGGTGCTTGTTCTTGGTCGGCGTACGCATACGAATCGCCCGAAGAGCCTTGGTTCATTTCCAATTGTGAATCCAGCTCCTCTGAATACGGGCTCTCTTGAATATCCGAGAACCCGGCCGCGGCGATCCGCATTTTGCTCACATCAGCTAACTGTGCTAGTGTTGCGCTAGACATACGGTTGTTAGCCTTTCGCATCTCCTGCGAAGTTTTCGGTCGGCTAGCAGGAACTTCCCCTGGTTGATGCGCAAAGGCCGGCGGTGCAGCAACAGGTGCAGGAGGTTCGTTCGGGTGGAAATCATGGACTGACTGAGGTACATCATGTAGCTGCATTTCACCATCAGAGCCACTTCCGCTACTAGATTGGCGAGTTTCAGGGCGATCTTCTGATAACGAGGAAGTAATGCCATGAACAGGAGGCTCAGGAGGTGTTTCCAGAACTGACAGTCTCGTGGTAGCATAGGTTTTTCCTGGACTAGTAGTGTGGAGGGCACCAGTGTCCGATATTGCTCGAAAATGTCCATAAGGTTGTGCTGAATCGAAAACAGGAGATTCGGTGATTGAGACAGGAGTTTCAATGATAGCATCAGAGGACTGGTTGAAGCCTGCAGAAAGAGGTTGAGAAGGTTCCTGAAATCGAGTTTTGGTGTGGCGGTTAGGTAAACTGGACCAGAGATGCTGTCGGCCACCACTAATGCTGCTCGCTGGGCTGTTCACAGTAGACATGCGCTGCCCAGTTGCTTCCCTAAGTTGCGCCCTCCAGTCTCTCTCAGACCAACCTTGGCTGCCGGATTTGTTGATGAGGTTTACGACATCAAGCACGTCCAGATAGCCATAATGTCGTGATTTGGGAAAAGCGAACATCAAACTCTTTGAATTGTTTGTGTCTGCAATGAGTCGAGTTGGTCGTCCATAAAGTCCAAACGTGTCAAATACCGGAAAGAGGAACCGTAACATAATCTCGAGGCCGGACACAGCTGGGTGAAGTTCTGGCATGATGAAAACGAACCCTTCCGTTGTGGATTGAGGCTGTGAATTCATGGTTATGTTTCCCTCTATTTTAACCAAGGTAGACTGGTCTATCAGGAGCTTCGATTGAGGGTAAATGGCAAAGGCGGCATAAGCATTAGTGACTGTTGCAATCGGCTTTGCCTTTTTTGTTTTCTTTGTGTCGTAAAACCTGATTTCACCGGTCAAGATCGGCGTGGTACGATCATATACTGACTTTTTCTTGGAGGATTTGTGCAATTTCTGATAATCTTTGTCGCTTGGTGGTGTCACAACAAACCAACAACGTCTCCATGGTGTCCCAGCACCAAATCTGACTCTTGCCCAATCCTCATACTTGTACCGAGAGCGCTCCATGATCCTTCGGATATTGTTCAATTCTCTGCCTTTGCCAGCGATGATAGAGCCTGTGTAAGCTTCGAGCAAAGATCTATGCTCGAACAAGGCAAGTCGAATACTGGCAGTCCATTGAGTAAGGGAATGAAAGGAATTGAAATGGAAAAGATAGCGATTTCTGCCTGCCGTCGAGACACTCAGGACATTTTGTAAAGATTTGGCCTTTGTATATGTGGGCAGGCTCTCGAGCTATGATGGTAAATTAAATATCAGCCGTTGAACATTTATGCTAAAACTTCAAATTCCGAAGTCCCAAGAAGAGGAGAATACTCACCATTTTAATCGAGGCATCCGCAAGGTTGATGAAAGTAGGAGTTACTTCTTGTTCGCCACCTGCTGCGTCCAGCGCAGCGGAATCCCAGATCGAAAGTACAGTCCCCACAAGTTGTGCAAAACATTCAACCCATTTTCGATCCGCACTAGGCCGGCCCTCTGAGAATAAGACATCATTAGTAAAAGGAATTTCGGAAATATAGAACCGCTGGGACACATACGGGTGTCTAGGTCGTTTAGCTTGAGGAAGTATCCTTCTTGGTACAGCTTGTTCGAATGACTGTTCATGAATGTAAAGATGGGCAATAGCTCTGGGAGCGTATCATGTTCGATTTCTGTCTGTCGAGGTTGGTAGGTGAAGGCCATAGACGCTGGTCGCGTGAGGCTCGGTCGATCTGAATTGGACCATGGTACGGGGCCGTGCTGAGAAAAAGAAGAATCGCCTGGCGGAGCGGTATTGTTCTTTGCGAGTTTCGTTCGATTGTTCGAGACGGGTACTGGTGAAGAAGAAGAAGAAGTGCTGGCACCTCCTTTGGAGGTTGTCGCTTGGTCGCCTTTTGGCAGGCCGAAGGCCGAGATAAACGAAAGAACTGTGAGAGACGCAAGGGATGCCCCAGATTAGCGTCCCGACTGCGGAAAGGGGGATCAACCACATGGTTGACCCTATTCGCAACCTTCTAGAAGAATGTCAACTTACCACGCGAGCGGACCATGCTGGGAGCAGTGGTGGTCCAGGCTTTGCGAAAGAAAGCTATCTCCACACGCACGCGCGAGACACACTGTCAGCAGTAGATTGAATCTACAGTGAATAGCTGTCACCGGTCTCCGAGCGGAGAGAAACGAAAGAATGCCGGTAAATCGGAGAAGAGAAAACGAGCGAAATCACGTCAAAGGATGGTCAAAAGAGACGGGGGGTTGGTGGTGGAATTAGGAGAAACGCTGAATGTCTTAGATGTGACTGTCCCACCGGGGTCTCGGTGTGGAGAGATCGACAGAGGCTGTTTGCCATGGACCAAAGCTGGATGAATATCGACTCTAACGAAGGCTCTGCGACATGCACCGGCGGCTTTTCTGCTCTGCGGGTTTTCCTCCTAAGATGGGGGAGGGAGGGAGGAAAGCAGGAGAGGAGGTGAGTTGTCCACGGTTGCCAAAAAAAGACGGAGCAGGCGGGAGCCAGCGGATGACGTCGGCCCCAGCGATCCACGCACGGGTCGAGCCTACAACAGGCAGATCATGCTACTTATTCAGCGGTGCTCCTGAATCTGTTTTGACTTCCAGAGGTTATTCTACCGTTCTACGAGCATCTTTTGCTGTCTCACTTCGCCGGCCGCCAAGATGGGCCTTTCTCGATGTTTCACTCGCTAATATCAAATCATACGTACACTCTGCTCCCCAGACCCGACGCACGGCCAGCGCTAGCGTGCAGTAAGTTTAGCAGACTTCAAAACGAACGGTAACTTTGTTAATAATCAACATATGCAACGCTGGGCAAGCCGTGTGATTGATTAGATCTGTCTTTGATTACACGTCCATGGCAAGAAGAAGGACTGCTCTGGTCGGCCAGCTGGCTTTTTGGCTATGCTCATTCAAACTTGCAAACTCTGCGTGGTACGTACCCGTGGACGCCATTAGTCGTGCCACCAGACCGCCACTGCTGGGCAGCCACAATGCGCCACGGAACGGCGCTTTGTATGCGTATTGTCTGTCCATGTATTGGTGTTACGCGTTACAGTGCCCACTGTCCAATGTGGTCGGCTCACCGGGCCGAGGGGCCCACTTTTGCCGATTGCGTCAATCTTATTCTGTAACGTACTGTATCTCAGATCCACCCAATAGAGTTCAATACCAAGGCTCGTGGAAATTGAAATATATAATTGCGCTATCTAGTATCATGTCTCATAAGAATAAGAAGAACAAGAGCCACACAGGCAAATATTAGAGGCTCGGGTCGATATGTGTAAAGCCATCAAGTGCATCGCCCAGACCCGGCGTAGTAGGAGTATCAATGTCGTGGAAAGAATCGAAAAATGGCATGTCGTTCATCTTCTCGTCAAAGTCGTTGCTCATGATCTGCGGAGGCGGTGCTGCAACGCCATGGGCATCAACAGACGGTAGTTCCTCGCAGCCGCTGTTGTTATTGTTGTTGTGAGTAATGGTGTCATCAAACTCCAGCCCGTATATGCCAAAGACAGTATCGGTATTCTCGTGCCCTAAGAGAGCCCGTTCCATGAACAGGTTCTCAATGTCCCTCTCCTCGCATTCGTGCTTGCTGCGCATATGGACCCAGAGATCGTAGTCTCGATAGAAGCGATGCCTGCACTCAGTCACGAAGCAGGTAATATGTCTTCCGCTTTCATCCGCATAACCCTCGCCAGTAAGAAGTGCCATGGCCGAGAGCTGGGGCGTTTTTCTTCGGCTTGATTCTTTAGGCAGTCCCAGCCGCTCTCGACGCTCTGCTTTTGTATTCAGCAGGCCGAGATGCGCCGTGCGAACATGTTCCTCCAGCGCCAGTTTGCTGCTGTATCGCTTTCCACATCCATCTGCGGCGCTCCATCCCTCCACTTTCTTCGACGCCGACAGATCTGTTTCACCGCACACAAAACGCTTCTCGCCCTCATGAACTGTACGAATGTGAACGGTGAGATTGCCTTTCTTTGTAAAACTTCGGTCACAGCCGGGGAACGTGCACGGAAACTGACGTCGCTCCTCCAAGCTGATCTCACCATGGGAAATCTCCAAGTGACGACGAAGCTCTCGAGGTGTCAAACACTGAAGCGAGCATTGTGGGCACTGAGGCGGGTGCACTGACTTAATATGAGCCTGCAATTCGGCGTAAGAAGAAAACTGTAACCCGTCACTCGAGCATTCCGTGCAGGTAAAACGACTATCAGAATGGACGCGGTTTTCATGGCTACGAAGATGCGCCGCCGTATCAAAGGCCTGGGGGCATTTTCGCCCCGTACTAGGATTAACATGCTGGCAAGGAAATGGTTTTTGCTTGAGATGTATTGACATGATATGTTGATTCAAAGTGGCGTGTTTCCGAAACGTTTCGTTACATGGAGGGTACTCGGTGCAGCGAAACTTGTCTCTGCCGTCGTGAGCCGCTAGATGTCTTCGCAGTCTAGTTCCCGTCACGAAAGCTTTCCCACAGCCCGGTCGATCACATATGTAATCGCGAACTGTAGTATGGGCGCTTTTGATGTGATGGTTGAGATGGGACACTCGGAGGAACGTTTTGTCGCACTCGTCAAAGGTGCACTGAAAAATACGTTCGTTGTTGTGAGATCGTAGATGCTCTTGTAGTCTGGCAGGCCTATTGAAGGCCTTTGTACAGCCCTCAAACGGACATAGGTGTGTCTTGAGCTCTGATGGGTATTTGGAGGAGGCTAGCGAGAGAGGCGTGGCAGGAGTCTCGTCATCTGGACCATCTTCCTCTATCTCATCTTCAGAATCAAATACCGATGAAGCATCCGAAATTTCGTATTCTGCCCCTGCATGCTATATTAGAAGAAGGAAAGCCAGAACCGATACAAGTTAACTCACCAGGCGTACGCTTCGCAAATTTTGAAGGCTGTCTGACAGCTTCATTGCCTGCTTTTCGTTTGACCGCCATGCTTGAAGATGAGTTCGGAAAGAAAATCAGACACTCAGCCAACCATATCGGTGAATGTCTTTGACTGCAGTAGCATTCGACTCCAATTGCAATTTTTTGCAGACACTCAGAGTGCTGAGGTCGAGCTTGACGTCGAACAAAATAAAAAATAATTTGTGGTCGTGGAGGCGGTGAACATCATGTAGCCCGTTGATTGGTCCATTATTAGTGCGGTTTGATCTTTTTCTCCAGACTCCGCGGGCTGCTTTCGAAGACACTCAAGCTTAATTCTTGCGTGCAAACCACCTTGCTTCGGAAGGATCACCTCTCCACGCGCGATCTTCCTTCTAACGAACGCTCTTTGGACTTATTGAACACTACTTGGAAAACCGTGTGCTATAATGTCCGACTACGGTGATCCCGAGGCCGACGATGCTGGGTGAGTCTGAACCGAATGAAGCTGAAAAATTTCACCACCTACAATATTCTCCAAGCTATGCTGCTACGCTGCGCAACGGGCAACGCTATTCCTTAAGGACAACAGACTAATTCTTGACTTCCCTTCAGCTACGATTATGAGGGCGGTGAGCCGGAGTACGATGACAACGAGCCAGAAGACTTCCTAGAGCCAGATGATGTCGACGTGGAAGGGGAGGAAGCTGCAGGTGCTGGTGAAGCATATCAAGCTGCAGTTAACGGAGAACGAACTATTATATCTGGCGACCCCAATGCCGGCGGAGGCAGAGGTGTAATGGAGCAGCCCCGGGAGAAAAAGATTCCCAATGATCAACGCACGACCACACCGTATATGACTAAATATGAGCGAGCTCGTGTTTTGGGCACGAGGGCTCTCCAGATCAGGTAAATAATTCTCTGTGGTCTTTTTGGTTTACTCCCTTTTCTCGTGGCAGACGTCTAATAAGCTATATTATAGCATGAACGCCCCTGTTTTGGTTGACCTCGAAGGAGAGACCGACCCGCTACAAATCGCTATCAAGGAACTCAATCAGAAGAAAATTCCTCTTATCATCAGAAGATACCTTCCTGACGGATAGTGAGCTTTTTCCCTTTGAAAATTGGAAGACAACCCCATTTAACTGTTTTTTCTTTCTAGCTACGAGGACTGGACCTGCGAGGAGCTTCTCTGAACAGGCATTTTCAGGATTTTTGTTTTTATCTTTTTCAATCGCCGATTTATTTTGTTTGCATAGCGTCAGGTGTTGGATGGTTCTCTGAAAAAGAAAAAGAAAAGAAAAGAAAAGAAAAATCAAAAGGAGAGGAAGAAGAAATAGATTTTGTGCGAAAATGGTTGTCGACATTATACAACTCACTATACCGGAACTTTGAAAAAGAAATTGCTGATATCATGCAATGTACTTCTCTTAAACTATGTTTTTTACCACATCACTATTGAGCTATTATTCTTGACAAGATGCAGACGGCAGCTCCATTTGATTAAATTCCAAGCATCCTTGATGTTGCGTTTTGTAGAAAAAATCATCAAGGAGTATATACATACATTCGCCGCTGCGTACTTTGCTCGGTTCTTTTGTGTCTTCCACGCCGGAAACCGATGGAAGCATGACGAGAAATCCCAGCGGCTCGTTTTTGTTTTACAGCAGTGTTACGTAGATTTCAGGAGGACAAGGTTGCATGCTACATTCGTGATATTATCAATGGGGAAGTTTTTAGAATAGGGTTTATCTCACTTTGAGAACCATCGCTCCTTAGACCACGCCACCAACTGATAATTTAAATTCGCGTTGCATATCTTCAAGTCGAGCAGTTTTGATCATGGATATTGTAGGGGATCCTTTGAGACCCTTCATCCTCATACCCAGTGCCCATCGTTAAGTCCTCGGGTTTCTAGGCCAAGATCGTAGCCTCCAGGAAAATTCCTAGTGCTGTCCAAACAGCCAGACAGCTAGCCCCAAAACACGCGTATGAATTTGAACTCCATAATATCGGCCGCTGTTTTACGATCAAGCAGAGATAACCTGCGGGATATGGGTTATGCACGCCAACGTGGATCTGCTTGAATTTTCTAATATTAGAATCTCGGGGACAAATATATACCAGATGAAACGAATGGCGATGTTCAAAAATGGGCTGAACGGGGTCAGTATCTGATGCGCTATTCTTATAAGACCGAGCAGCTTTTACTATCAGTGTCATAGCCATAGTCTGTTCTTTTGTTAGCAAACTATTGGTGGTACCGTCGTTTTTTAAATGGATTCCAGGTGCCTGAATTGCAAGGCTGCTCCCCCTGGAATGACTGTGTAACGTCGTCTTCTACCCCAAAAGAGTGTTTCCCCTTCAGCATTTCCAACACCAAGGTCAGCGGTTGACGTTATGGCAACAAACACAATCATAAGCAGCCCTTCCCCTGCCATAATGAACCATCCCTTGGATAACAATACCCCTGAAGGGCAGAATGCCACCACCACGGCCAACGCTGACAAGGCAGAAAACAACAACCACTCGGATGATGGCGAGTACCAACGTGGGATTCAGCTCACTCTCGTCCTCATCGCTCTTTTGCTGAGCATGTTTCTGGTCGCTCTTGACATGACAATAGTCGCGACTGCAATACCGCGTATTACAGATGACTTTCACAGCTTGGACCAGGTTGGCTGGTACGGCTCTGCATTTTTCCTAACACTAGCATCGCTTCAGGCGCTATGGGGAAAAGGATACAAGTATTTCAACCTCAAGACAACTTTCCTCCTTTCCGTTTTCATATTCGAGATGGGCAGCCTCACATGTGGTAAGACCAACCCTAAATTCCGCAAATCAATAATCAAGGACTTAAATAAAATCGTAGCTGTTTCGCGAAACGGCACCACTTTGGTCGCCGGGCGCGCCATCCAGGGCGCTGGAGGTGCGGGCATTACAGGTGGCTGCTACACAATCATCGCATTCACGGTCCCCCCGGCCTCAGTACCAACTTATACCGGTCTCATCGGAGCAGTTTTCAGTATCGCCAGCGTCGCAGGTCCCCTTCTAGGCGGAGTATTCACCCAAGAACTCTCGTGGAGATGGTGTTTCTACGTCAATCTCCCCATTGGCGGTCTTGCAATCATACTTCTGATATTTTTCTTTCGCACCCCTTCTCACGCAAGGCCAGTTGCGGCGACGTGGAGAGAGATATCTCTTCAAATGGACCTCATTGGCGTGACTTTGCTGTTAGCGTCGTTGGTTTGTTATATTCTCGCACTCCAATGGGGAGGAGTCACGATGTCTTGGGGAGCTGGCAAGGTAATCGGGACACTGATAGCCTGGGTGGGCCTCGCGGTGTTATTTGTAGTCGATCAAGTCTACCAGGGAGAAAGAGCACTGCTCGTCACTCGCCTATTCAAGAATCGAAACATTATGGCTCTCAGTGGCTTTATATTCTTGTAAGGATCATAGCACTTACACATTGAATTTTGCTTTGTACTGACGCGTGTCTGGATAAAGCTTGAATGCGGCAAACTTTCTTCTTATCTACTATCTTCCCATATACTTTCAAGCAATTGATGGTGTCTCACCTTCAGAAAGTGGAATTCGAAACCTGCCATTCATTCTTGGATCATGTAAAACACCAACTTTCAACCCACTCCTTTCAGTACTATAGCTAACAGATTTCATCATCAGCATTATTTTCCTTCCTAAGCGGCAAGGCTCTGGGAAGAGTTGGTCACTTTTTCCCCTTTCTTCTGGTCGGAAGCCTCTTAGCCGTGACTGGCGCTGCCTTGCTTTACACTCTCGACATGAATTCGACTGTTGGTCAATTCATTGGTTACCAAATCGTGTTTGGTGTAGCTGTTGGCTCCTGCATTCAGGTGCCTATCATGGCAGCCACCGCATTGGCCGATCCGGCTGACATACCAGTGGTCACAGCAGTCATTCTCTGTAAGTATGAGTATATCTGAGAGCAGTCAAACTCTAGTATTATTTTCATTGCCATGCTAAATGAGATCCAGTCTTCCAGCTCGTCAGCGGCGCCGTTTCTGTCTCCGCCGCACAAAGCGTTTTTACCAACCGTCTTATTGCAAGCCTGCCTCGGTACGCACCAGATGTATCTGTTCCCCAGGTTGTTGCAGTTGGTGCGACTGAAATTCGAAGCACCTTCCCGTCTTCACAGGTGCAAGGTATCTTGAGGGCCTACATGGCCGGTTTGAAGGCGGCTTGGGCTATGGGGATCGGGCTTGCTGTGCTGCCAGTCATCTTGAGTTTTTGTCCACAGCGTGTCTCGATCAAGAACAGGTCGGCTTCTGCGCATGTCGGCTAGATCAAGAAAGAAAAAAAAATGAATGAATGAATGAATGAGCAAAGAAAGGCTGATTTCGTAATGGGACAACTTCCACATGGTCAGAATAAGGTACACGCTAGCTTTTACAGAATGAGCTCCTATTGGCCTGACGCTTGTTATGCCCTAGGGCTGCAAATAATCTGATGGATTCGCGGCCTCTGAGTGGCTGGGCCCTGGCCGGTGGGCAAGTGGCGCCTTGGCAACGTGGCCACCATCCTGAAAGTACAGTTAACCCGATTAGGGAAAAGTGCTGAAGGACGCCGGGTCATCAAGTTTGATATAAACAGACATTAGTTATTGCAAGCAAAACTATCTAAATGATAGAGACTGCTCAATATTCACATCGTAGAGAAACATTACTCCCAGTTCGGGTGGTCCAGGGTCCTTTCCTAAACTCTTACAAAACATAGGTGAAGTCCAAAGCACGATCTCCCACCATCCCATTTGTCGTCTTCCCCTCTGCCAGGAGCTTCTGCTTTGTGGCGTTTCGCGTCTTCAGCAAAATAAAAACAAAGATGACAGAAATGGCCGCCAGGGCCTCAAATCCCATTGAAACTCCATTTCCGACCATATACCTCGGACTATCCTTGGGCGGATAGAGCTGTGGGGCTATGAGGGCAGAGATGCCTGATAACGATGTAAAAATGGATACACCAGCCGATCGCTTATAATCAGGGGCTAGGTTGGTGGTGACCCAAGTCAGGATCAGGGCCTGGTAGGAGTAGATTCCTGCACAACACAAAAACATGGCGAAATACCCAGCGCCCGCGTTTGGCGTTACAAGAGTGATCAGATATCCGATAATGACAGGAGTTGGTATAATCAGTAAGAAAATTCCACGCTTGCTGAAACGATCTGAAAGCCAAGTCACAATTACAAGCACTATGGCTCCTGTTGCATAGACAGGGATGGTGAGATAATTCGCTTGCAAATCCGTAAACCTAACAGCATGCACGCACACACGTTAGAGAATTTGAATCCATACTTGGCGAGTAATGAGCATATAACACATACCCAAGTCCAGAAATAATCGTTGGCAAGAACGTGCCAAAGCCGAAAATAGCAATTGACGATGAGAAAAAGCAGATGGCCGCTAGATAAATGAAAGGATCTTTCAGCGCCTCCTTGATCCATTTGGATTCGAATTTGTCACGGCCCTTGTAGATGACATCTCTTTCTTTTCTGGCACGCATGAGGGCCTTTTCTTCCTCGTTCAGGAACCAAGCAGTCTCTGGAGTAGATGGGAAAGAGAGCCAGCAGCATGAACAAATAAAGATTGAAATGGCCCCCTCGATGATGAAAAGCCAACGCCACGAGGCTAGTCCTCTGCGTGTGCCCATGAGTTCAATGCCCCAGGCAATCAGCCCACCGAAGGCCCCGGATGTAACGTTTGCGAGATACAGAAGAGCGACACGTTTGGATGTACCTCTTCTGTCGTAAATGGTGGAGAAGATGAATGCATAGCCAGGAGTCAAGCCGGCTTCAAAGGCACCCAGTAAAAGGCGCATTACCACTGCCTGAGCATAGTTGTGGATGAAACCAGTCGCCAAGGTGATGACACTCCACGCAACCAAGGCTATTGCAAGGATTCGATTGGGTCCCCATCTCTTGATGGCTAAGGTCCAAGGAATCTCAAAGATTATATAGGTGGCCCCGAACAAGGTGCCGAGGTTATTGAACTCCGTGCCCTTCAGGTGAATGTCCTCCACGAAACCAAACACTTTGGCGTTTCCGAGGTTGCTTCGGTCCAAATAGCACAGAAAAGCAAACAGGAACAGCTGGGGCATGGCATACATGTCAAATTTGCGCAGAGCCCGCTGTTCCACCACGGGATCGATGTATATCTCCTCCGAGCCCGGAACAACGTCCGAGGCATCACTAGGCGTGGTTCCACTTTGCTGTGGGAGCTTCAAATCATCCATGGGATAGGACATTTCAGGGGCCGTGTGCACAATAGACTAAAAAGAAAGAAGAAAGAAAGCCCCCCCTAATTTATAACCTAAGTCTTATTGTTCTCAGTGTCAACTTCATACTCCACCGCCGATTCCAACGGGATTAGTATTCTACTTTAAATGTACTCAATATTGTTTTGTTATCTTGAGGGCTTCTCTCTATCTGTGCGAGTTGTGCTAGCCCACTCACCACGATAAGGCGAGGGGCCACTTTATGTTCATCGCCGTAGGTGGTACTGTTCCACCCTTGGAATCTGTTCCATCTCAGTGTGCAAATTGAAGCCCTACATATAATAAGGTCTGACGCTATCAGCAGAGAGCCTCGGTTTTATTAGTGTACAGATACAGGCATTTAAACTTCCTTGAGTCTTTGATTCTTATCTGCTATTGTCAACGTCTACTCAACATTCCGAAATTGAACACCATGGCCGGCCGCGTCGTTCCAGCTATTTCTCTCAAAGGTGAGACTACATAGTTATAGCCGTGTAATTTATTTTCATGGCTTTAGTGCTAATAGCTTTCCAATAGACTACGAGAGTCGTCGGGAGGAGATCACTAAGCAGCTCGTGGAAGCAGCCGAGACCGCTGGATTTTTGACGTTGATTGACCACGGGATCACCATCGAAGAGATTGAGGCACAGTTCGCTCTCTCTAAAGCCTATTTTGACCTGCCTAAGGAGATCAAGGACAAGGTCCCCCATAACCTCACTACTAACAACGGATATGAATATTACGTTAGAAAGCACTTTCCTTTCCTTGCTGTTCTGCTTTGTCCTATCAAGGGGTATGCGCCAATCTGACATGCAAATTCTACAGTCTCAAATTAGGCCAAGCACCGGAAGTATTGACCAAAAGGAGTCTTTCTGGCTTCAGCGCAACTCCGAATGGCCCAGTGACGAAGATGTTCCAACGTTCCGGGCAAAGACGCTAAATTTCATTGGGAAATGCGAAGATATCTCGAACAAAGTTTGTAAGTTTTGCTCCTAAAGCCCCAGATACTGAATTCCTTCTAATTCCTGCCTTACCAGTAACCTGTCTTTCCATTGCTCTTGGATTTGAAGAAGATTACTTCTGCAAGGCCATGGACACCCACCAACCTGACAACCTCTCCCAAATGCGTCTTCTCCATTACCCAGCCTCTGAGGGTGCACAGGGAACATGGAGGGCCGGAGTCCACACTGATATTGGCTGTCTTACTCTTTTGTTTCAGCGTGATGGTGAAGATGGCTTGGAGATCTGTCCTGGTAGAGAGTCTCACTCTAGCTTTGCTGTGGGCGATACTTTCTTCCCTCTGCCGGCTGAAACTGGTCCAATTGTGGTTAATATCGGAGATATGCTGAGTTAGTTCCTTCGTCGTATATATATACGCATATATACATCCCTGGTGGCTAAATATTCGCTCTAGTGGCCTGGTCCGATGATCGTCTCAAAGCCAACTTCCACCGCGTGCGAGCCAAAGAGTCCGGTCATTCGCCTGATCGTTATTCTATCGCCTACTTCAACACTGGACGCAAGGATGTCATTATGCAAGGACCGTTGAAGAAATAGTAAGAAGAATCAAATGACCCCCGATCAATGGAGCAGCATGGTCAACTAACCGCTTTGCACACAAACCTGCAGCCCTGCCATCACTTGTAATGAGTATTTCCTTCATCACACCAAGATCCAATTCGGGTAAGTCAAGTGCCTTTCTTCTCTCTCTTCTGGGATGTATTATCGGTGCTAACCTAACTAGACACAACGCAAAGAAAAAACAGGAGGCCGCGGCAGCTGAAAAGCCTAGCGTTGTCGCTGCGACGGCGTAATTTCTTCTCTAGAAACTTTGGAATATATGTTATGTGAAAGTTGAACCTAGGCAGATGTTGTATATATTTTAAGAAAAAAAAAGAGGCTGTAGCAATGAATTAAATTGTCCAGTATGTTTTATCGAATATCGGTGTAGGTTTATTCCACCTCATGCGTTAGGGTCATGTTGGAATGAACCCTAAATAAATGAATAGAGAGGGGAAGGATACAATCGTACTATTTTTTTTATTTTTTTTATTTTTCGCAAATTGGATAAAAATTGTTATCCTAATTGTATATTATATATATATTATTTAACCTCAAAATACTAAACGCCGCAAATAAATAATACTTAAATCATTGCCTACTCATTGATGACAGACACAATTGCCTTAGAGATGTGCTCGCGCTGTCTTCTGGCCCTTTGGATATTCCTGAGAAGAAGACACTAGAATTGAGACACCACCAATATCAGTCCCCGACACTTGCTTGAAAGGAGGAAACCCATAATAACATGGTCGGATTCGCATTTCAATTCTTACCCCTTTGATCGACTTTGGCCACGCAGGAAGAAACGAAATCGAGAATCATTTTGGCTTGCGACGTGTCATCCGTTCCAATGGAGAGGATGTTACTGTTATAATTTTCACATAATTAGCCCTCTGCGTGGTGTCATGCTGCGCATGTATCGTGGGTTATTACCTCAGGTGGTTATGTTTGTCTAGGACATGGAAATTAGGCAGTGTCCCATGCGGTCGGCTTCGGGCTCGATATTCATTGAAAAATGCGATGGCAGCATCGGTGGCTTCTTTTCTGTTAATTGTTGGAGTCAGTACCAATCCCTGCCCTCTAGATACGTTGGTGGGTAGTCCTTTCATACACTTCATATTTCACAGTTCCGATGTATACCGGAACCAAATCGGCGTCCCTATTTAAGTCTTAGAGTCAGCTGCATCTCCTTCGCTATCTGAAGGACTATACTAATCAGAAGTTTTACTCACAACAATGGTGAATCGTCTGGCAGACGTTTGAAGAGGCCGAGAGGGCAGATAGGCTTCACGGAGGGTATTCGTCAGACCAAGCCAGTCACACCGCAAGAAAAAACAGAAAATCAGGAAAGATAACACTTACTCCCCATACATCCTCAGCGTGTGATCCAAAGTATTGCTCTAGCGTTCTTCTCCGAATGGGTCTTCTGTTGTCGAACCAGAAAGGAGGACTGAAGTACATCACACCAGCGACAGGTGGGAAAAGGGCCTTTTCTGGCCGCCTTTGCGGATCGCCTATATAGACCGACATAGTTAGAATTACTATCAGATTTCAAGGTTTATATATATCAAGGTGTGTCAAAATAAAGGGCTTACCTGCTGCATAAAGATTTGTCGCTATGTGTGCGGCACCCGAGGAATGGCCAAACAGGATGACCTTGTCGACTGATCCAGAGCCATACTTTTCAGAGGAGATATTCTGATAAATCCATTCTCGAGTCAACTGTATATCATCTGCGCCGCCGGGGTATGTCACATGGGGAACTAGTCGATGGTTGGCTATGACTGTGATAATGCCGTGTCGAGCGAAGAAGTTGCCAATGTTGGCATAGC
Source organism: Talaromyces atroroseus (assembly GCF_001907595.1). Classification (NCBI taxonomy): domain Eukaryota; kingdom Fungi; phylum Ascomycota; class Eurotiomycetes; order Eurotiales; family Trichocomaceae; genus Talaromyces; species Talaromyces atroroseus. Next base: position 1,063,561 of record NW_017971438.1, on the reverse strand, counting down.
ACTAGATTGACTGATCAGCTGTTTCTTGCCAATACCAATTTAAGGCAAAAAGAGAATAATAACCCAGCTTTCAATAGGATTCACAGAGCTTCGTATATACACACCTTCTCACTCCACTGTTTATCTCCTGAAAAGAACCCTCCTCCATGAGAAAAGACCAATACTGGTTTACTAACCTGCTTGCTGTCAAGAGGGAAATAAACGTCAAGCAAGTTTCTGTCTGCAGGCCCATATCGCTCATCGAGAATCTTTCCAACGTTTGGCGACGGAGCTTCGTAGAAAGGATCATATATTTTGCGCCATGTCTGGACATTAATTTTTTTTAAAGAAAAAGAAGTCAAATGTTGTCTTGTATAAAGATATATGGGGAAAAAAAAGGGAGAGAGACAATGTTACTCACCTCCTCATCACCCAGTTCAAACTTGGTGGCATTCTCGTCGATTTTGGCAAAGACTTGATCCATTTTGTTGTTTGCTTTTGAATTGCACTAGGCTGTATTTTCTAGCCTTCAGCTTCTTTGGCGGACCCTCATATAATTAATTATATAAAAGAAAAAGCGAGCCAGAGGGTTTATCTAATGTACCACTTTGTCGAGGTGCTTGGCGGGACTGGACCACTTTTGCCTATTTCGCCATAGCATCGTCTGACACTCAATTATTCTCTTAAGGCGTGATATGATATATATATAAAATTTTTCGAATGCACATGTCATCTCTTTCACCAGCGTCGAATAACTGGCGAGACTGCGTTCCATAATGTTGACAAGGTTGGTGCACATCCCTGCTGACCCAGGTAGCCCCGGCGCTGACAATCTATATACATCTCTAAAGATCCGAAATCAGCAAGCATGCTTCCCGCGAGAGCTGCTGGGTCATAATAAATGGCGTTTGTTACGATCTTACAGCATTCCTACAGTCTCACCCGGGTGGAGCGAATATTATTTTGAAGTATGCCGGCAAGGATGCCACCAAGATCTTTGAAAGCATCCATCCAAGAGACACGATTCAGAAGTTCGTTAAGCCGGAGTAAGCACACATACACCAAAAAATCTCTTGTTCCTGCAGAATTTAGCCCGTTGACACATCTCCATAAGACGTGTCTTAGGATTGGTTACTGAACAGGTCGAAACTCCTGTGACGACAATAGCCACACCCTCCTGCAAGCCAGCTGAAAACAGAATGAAACTGCGCTCTATCGTCAATATAAGTGACTTTGAGGAAGCTGCTCGTCAACGCTTGAGCCCCCAAGCTTTTGTTTGTGAGTGTCTACCCCCTTCCAAAGAAAAAAAAAAAGGAGGAAGAAAAACGTCTAATGCAAGGTGTAGTCTTCAAAGCCGGTGCCGACGACGAAAATACTGTCCAATGGAACAAAAAGAGCTGGCAATCTATCAGGTTTCGACCTCGCGTGCTACGACCAATCAAAAACATTAATCTATCAACCTCTTTGATGGGTACCCCAGTTTCCCTGCCGTTTTTCATCTGCCCAGCTGGTGGTGGTAAAATGGCGCATCCAGAGGGCGAAGTCCTACTGACAAAGGCCGCTGGCAAGCATGGAGCTCTGCAATGGGTTTGCAACATGGCAGGATGCACCAAGAAGGAAATGTCTGATATACGAACTCCTGGTCAAGTATTGTTCTGGCAGATATATCCAAAGGCCGATTTGACGATAAGTGAACAAGAAGTGACGGAGGCTATAAGCCTCGGTTACAAGGGGTTCGCTTTGACGGTGGATGCTATTCGGGCGTCAAAGCGAGAGCGAGATATCCGATATAGTCTTCAAGAAACTGAGGTATTTGTGAAACCATTACTGTCTTGTCTTTTATCATAACGCTAATTTTCAAAAAAAAAAAAAAAAAGAAGGAAAGTATGGCCGATGACGATGAGGACGACACAAGCACATCTGGCGGCATCAGCGCACAAAGAGGGTATGTTTTGAATTAGTGACTCCTGCGAGTAATTGAGTAGTCCAGTACTTATGAATATCTGGTAACAGGTCGGTGTGGTCGGAATTTGACTGGGTCTCAGCTATCAAGTGGCTGCGAAGCCTGACAGATCTTCCCATCGCCATCAAAGGTATACAATGCTGGGAAGACGCTGTACTGTGCATGCATCATGGAGTTCACCCATGGCTGTCTAACCATGGAGGGCGGCAACTTGATGGGGCACCATCGGCGCTTGACACTCTTCTGGACATGCGTTTGCATTGCCCTGAGGTTTTCCAAAAGTGCGATGTCATCATCGATGGAGGCATTACGAGAGGCACGGATATCGTCAAGGCGCTTGCACTTGGTGTGAAGGCTGTTGGACTGGGACGTGCTTTTCTCTACTCTCTGGCTTTTGGTGAAGCTGGTGTCAACAAAGCCGTCCGAATTCTGACGCACGAGGTTGAGACTACTATGGCTCTACTTGGTGTTACTTCTATTGATCAGCTAAATCCTTCTTATCTGAAGATTCGACAGGGAGAGTCGATGCTGTAGGATATAGATTTCAAGGTTTTCTGGGAAGTTTGGTTTCGTTGTGGTACAAAAAGAAGAAAGAAGTAGTTATATAGAATGTGATTAAAATGCTTATATACATAATCATGGCAGTTACTCGCAATTTCATAAGACATAAATAGCCCATCTAGACAGAAAGTCATGGAGTAGGCCCCTCGTCAGCCGGAAGTCCGGATAACCCTTCAAGCACTTTCATCGCCTCATAGGCAGCAGTCCAGCGAATAGTCCGGAGGTATTTTGCCATCTCGATGGCCAATCCGTGCGTACAGCATTTGCCCATCATGGTGTTCACACGCGTCGGCGTAACTGATGCCATGGTAGCAACAAGGTGGTTCATTGAAGCCCTTGAACGTCTTCTCAGATCTTCTGCATGTGCTGGACTGGACTGGTGATCACAGAGGCGACTCGGGCCTCTATTATCAAGGCCACTGCCGCTGATGCTGCTCTGACTACTAACGCCGGCACCGTTGTCCGCCGATTCCGCACCAAAGTGGTGGAATGCCCAACAAGTCAGAGTGGCAATGTAAAGACACCACGGGTAATGGAAGACACCATGCACATCCCAGTTCTTCAAGTTGAGCATTCCATCTCGAATCATGTGTGCTGCGTGCCATGCGGCACGCCCGGCTGAGTCCGCCGAGCTTCTGAGCCATTCTCTGATCCAATTGCAGCTATCTTCGAAATCAGTTGTGGTCACCGTATGACCAAAAATTGCCTTTGCTCCACAGGCTGTCTGCAAGTGACGAATCTCACAATTTATCACAATATGAGCCATGTGGTAAAGCGCATATAGTCCCGTGTTGTCTCTTTGGAATTGACTGCGCTCGGATTCCGTCTCCATATCGCGCAACGCATCCATGGCGAACGCCTCGTATTTGGCTTTCCAGGACGATAATGCATAGGCCATCTGTTCTCGACTGGTCGACCAGATGCTTTCCTTTGTTTTCAACATGGAGAAATAGCGAGAACGGTTGTCAAAGAGTATGATGTCGTTACAGACAGACATCAGTCCGTGCAGTGCCAATGAGAAGTCTAACATGTCATACGATGTCGAAAGTTCCCGATATGTCGAGTCAATGAACTCCTCCACCAGGTTCCGAAAAGTGTACGATTCATCCTGGTCTGTTACCAGCTGTTTCCATTCGTCCTGGCTGTTTGCTAGCCATAGTCTATTTGAGCACGGAAGTCCGAGCTGAAGGGATTGCGTTGACAGGTTGGGCATCAAAGAATAACAAGTTGCGTTTTGCGTGTCCCACATGAAGAAAAACAAGATCAGGCTTTCAATGCCAAAAGGATTAGCCCCCTTTTCTGCTATAGAATACGAGAGGGTAGGCACTGTACCGTTTGTACTGCTCTGTGTAGGCGAACTCCAACCAATCTCTCTCTGCATGACCTAGCCAGCCGGGCAAAGTTATACATGCACGAACATGGTATCGAGAAATTCTGCTGATAGACTAAAGAAAGCTTTAGTCTGTAATCATAGGAGATCGTAGGGGAAGAAACAAGAGCCTACATTCAGCAATAGACAATGAATGAGAATGGCATTCTCACGCTGGAATGGCCCGGCCCTATACATGCCGTAGCACTCCAAGACCATAAAGCCTTGTAAGATTGCCAAATCTGGCACCAGGTTGCTCAGGAGGCCGCCAAAAATGTAGGGGATTATAGCGTCGTATAAGCACACCGATAATTGATGGTCATTCTTGTCCCTATATGTGGCTCCCATGATTATAAAGGATAATAACGCGATTGAGTCAATATCGGAGATATCTAGCGTCGGCAGGTGCAATAATGGATATGATGTATTGAAGTATTGCAGAAATAGATCGAAGTATGCCTGCATTCTCTCTAATGAAAACTCGGGTGAATCACGATCGATAAGCCTGCCATCGGGTCGCACCGGTCGTATCTCGGCGATCAGTTCAAGCAACTCGTTTCTCTTCTCGATAGGGATGGGAATTGACGGGCGCCTCCTTTCTGCATTCGAGGACAAATTATTGCTGCTTGTATTCGACACCCTTCTTGGCCGTTCCATACTTGGTGAAAACACAGACGGAAAAATGCTAGCGCCGGGGCTCGTTGACTCATTTCTAGTTTGAGATCGGGCGTTGGACGGTGGGTAAGGATTGTCTTCTGGTAGCTGAGCTACATGGCTTGGGCTGTGGAAAAGGGAAGACGCTAAACAGGGAGATCCATGTTGACGCTGTCCGGAGTCGGTATTATCTGCGCGCAAGCTCGATGTTCCAGGATCTACCGGAATTAAGTCCAGTGCTGCGTTGCTGCCGGAGCGCTGGGTCGCGACTCTAGTCACGTTGAAATGCACGAGATCGAAAGTGATATCATGATAGATGTTTCCAATCTCTGGCGCATGGTGTGCGAGCTCCTGCTCTTGAGACATGACTGGTGACTGTGCCAGGTTGGAGGGACGCAATGCGCTTTCTTGAAACTCGTTCCAGGGAGAGTGCGTAGATTTTACTTGGCTTGTCTCGCCATTGTCCACACTAGTAGATGGCGACTCCATCGATGTAATCGATCGATTACTGGCCCCATCAAGAGAGTTCAGGTATTTTTTCTTAGTTTCAAGAACCCCCAGCCCTATACCCCCAGCCCTCCGGTCTTTGGAGACATGCCGGGCTCTGTGGCGTTCTATGACCGGTTAGCACGCAACGTTTTGGAAAGTGCAAGAGCAAGTGCAAGCTAACACTATATGACCTTTGTATATAGTATATACTAACTAACCTAATAAATCCTGCCGCTTGAAGCCGGCGGTGCATCTGCTGCATATCCACTGCGCATGGGAGTGGTTCAAGGCGTGTCTCTGTAGATGGGACGGGCGAGAGAACGACTTCCCACAGCCTGGAAATGTACAGTGGTGGCGTTTCATGATTGGGGAGGTCTTTTCTGCAAGAAATTAGCTAGGACAGACCGAGGAATTGAAGGTGGAACGGACGACTTTAATCGTGGGGCTTTTCCTTTGGGAGAAGCTTATCGGGCGATAAGGGTAAGGGCCCTGAGTGGGACACTCTTCCTCTTTCATACTTAATGGTTACTCACTGTCTCGTCATACACGATCGAAAGAATACTGCTAAACAGAAGTAAACTAAAAAAAAAGAAAAAGAAAAACAAATGTCTCTTACTCCGCACATAACTCAGCTTGCACCCGGGGTTTCCCTCCTTCGACCTCTGTCCCGGCGTGGCCACGGACCTGGGCTGATTGTATTGGGCTCATGTACTCCTCCTGCAGATGGCAATGAGGTCGACAATGGAATCCCCTCGCACCGGATGAAATGGGCAGAGGAAGGCTATACCGTGGTTGAGATACTCACACAGGCTTGCACTGAAAGCAAAGATGTACTTGCCCACGCGTTGTCGGCGTTGGGAAATTGCGAAACCTGTGTTCCCAGTGACAAGACAGGCCTTGTTGGTATTGTCCCTTGTTTAACCTTTCGACTTAAAACTCTGGATCCAGGCTAATATGCACAGTTTATGATCCAAGCGTGTGGCCACTAATTGCGCCAACGCTGGTTAATCATCCGGCCATTGTTGGTGCTGTTTTATACACCTCCAAGGCAATTTCGAACGCTCGGGCTGCCATACCCATGCTGCAGCACGTGGTTGGGCAGAGTACCGAAAAGGCAATCCGAGAGGAAGACTTCATGGTCTATCAATATCCCAAGATAGAATCGCATCTGTTTGCTACTCCGTTCCACGAGGGATTCGATTATATCAATGAAGCGGTTTCCCACACACGGAACCTAACGTTCCTGAAAAAGTATATGGGAGGGCCATATTTCGACCTGGAAGCGATCTGGGAAGAGCATACCTATTATGAATTCACCACCCGGTCCGTCCCAGATACGATGGCTACCATGGTTCAGGAGCCATATGTGAATCACATTCCCACTGTAAGATTCCTTGACTTCTCTACGTAGCACTCGCTTGTCATACTTACTCGCCTACAGTTGACGGGTGGTATCGGACGCGCTCGACTTACAGACTTTTACCAAAATCACTTTGTCTTCCAAAATCCGGCAGATACTGAAGAGGAGCTTATCAGTCGCACCGTGGGAATCGACCGAGTCATAGATGAATTTGTGCACAAATTCACGCACGACATGCAGATAGACTGGCTGTATGCTCTTTTCTCTGTTTAATTTGTTGTCTCCCGTGATGAATGCAAACTCATAACGCAACCCCGACAGGCTCCCCGGTATCCCTCCCACAGGGAAAAGGCTCGAAATTCCTTTTACAGCAGTCGTGAACATCCGGGGTGACCGCTTGTACCACGAACATATTGCTTGGGACCAAAGCACGGCATTGAGGCAATTAGGTCTCCTGCCCGACTATCTTCCATATCCATATGCCTTACCCGACGGGCGAACGCCAGGCCCCGGCAAGCGATTTGAGTATAAAGTGCCCGCTGCTGGAAGGGATACGGCGGAAAAGATGCGAGACAAGAACAGTATCGAGTCAAACCAGATGTTTGCCTCGGAGGTTCGCGAAGTCGATTTGTGAGTAGTTATAGTATATTCAAAATCATATCTTGGAATCTGAGTCACGAGTCATGAGTCGTTGCATATAAATGGATAACTCGGCACAACGTGTGGAGTCGCCAACATTAGCTGTCGAAACGGCCCTATCAGACCATCAGCACTAGACGAGAAGCTCGCCAAAATTAAAAATTATCAAGCATTATTATATAATAATAAGTCTGCGTAGTAGTTATGCAGTATCTAGGCAGTTAGTTACTTATTTAGTATGATAAGGCCAGCTCTTAATTTTCCCGCGCGAACTTTTCCCATGGGGACCCGGATGCTACCTAGGGCTCTGAGTTGATACCGACCAACTTTTCGCTTCTTTACCCTTCCTCCAAGCGAAGAGTGAAAGTGTAAAACAGTTGTGACTTTTCTACAAAGCAGTGTGTTCCCAGCACTGACCGAGATATACTCCGTACATACAAGCGGAAAACGCCGCCAATATCAGATCTCCGAGTGGCATACTTAAAAGTACAGATGGATCAAGATGCCATGCCAGAGTCTATCGGAAAGGCTCTAGAGACATCCAATGTTTCTTTAAACGAAACGAAAGAAGCCCCAGCTCAGCAGCAAGAGGTTGCCAACAGCGGATACAACAATGCAGAGAACCGATTCGACACGGGTTTCCTGGCGTGGTCGCAGGTAGCGGGATCATTCTTCTTATTTTTCAATTCATGGTGAGTTCTGACCATAGCTGCTTTCATCATAGAGATCTAACTCTAAGTTTTTGGAATCTATCAGGGGCCTTATCAATACATGGGGCGCTTTCCAGACTTATTACGAGGATCAGATTCTATCCAGCGAATCTGCATCTGATCTCGCCTGGATTGGATCTATCGAATCCTTCCTGCTCATGTTTTTTGGAGTCATTACCGGTCCTCTCTTTGATGCTGGTTACATCTATATCCTGCTGCCGCTCGGAAGCTTCATGGTTGTTTTCGGGTATATGATGACCAGCCTGGCCACCGAATACTACCAAGTTATGCTTGCGCAAGGCATCTGTGTTGGCATCGGTGCTGGATGTCTATTTGTGCCCTCTGTGGCAATATTACCACAGTATTTCCAGAAAAGGAGAGCCCTCGCAAACGGAATAGCCGCGTCGGGGAGCAGCTTCGGCGGTGTCATCTATCCGATTATGTTCAACCAACTCCAAAAATCCGCTGGGTTCCCATGGGCTGTTCGAGCCATTGCCTTCTTGTCTCTGGGCACCTGTATATTCTCTTGCTCTGTCATGCGTCCGCGCTTCAAACCAAAGGAAAGACGAGCTTTAGTGCAGCTCTACGCTTTCAAAGAGGCCCAGTATACGCTGTTCGTGATCGCACTGTTCTTTGGATTCTTGGGCTTCTACAACTTCCTGATCTATGTCCAGCCATGGGCCATTCAGACTGGCGTCATTAACGCCAATCTCGGCTTCTATCTCGTCCCCATCCTGAACGCTGCCTCGACATTTGGTCGTATCACGCCCAACATGTTGGCCGACTTCACGGGACCTCTGAATATGCTCATGCCCGCTGTGACTGTCACAGCACTGCTAGCTTATTGCTGGATTGCCGTCAACTCCGCTGCAGGCATCATCGTTCTGAGCGCCTTTTACGGTTTCTTCTCCGGAAGCTTCGTCTCTATGCCCCCCGTCGTTATGATGACCCTCACCAAGGACTTTCGAGACCTCGGCACGAGGCTCGGCATGTGTTTCTGTATTTGCTCGTTTGCTCTCCTAATTGGTACACCGATTGGAGGCTCCATTCTTTCCGACACTGGCTCTTACCTCGGCGTGAAAGTATTCTGTGGATCTTGTCTTGCTCTTTGCGCTATTATCTTGGTTTTTATTCGCATTATGCGTGTTGGATTGACTCTCAAGGTTCGTACATGATACACATCTGCCTAGAGAATTAGTGTGCGTGTTTCGAGGGGGGGATTTCAGAAAAGTTGGTTTCGATATCGAAGGATAGTTATGTTTGCAGCATACATTGGCGCTACCTCCTTTTATATATATATATACATTTCGGTTTGCTGGTCAAAGCAGTTCCGCATTCATGTCGATAGTACGAGGAACTACTATATTGTGTCCATAGATTTGATTTAGCTAGCATCTCGGGCCATTCTTCTAATACTTTTTATGTCACGAAACCTAACAGTGCCTTAGTGATCGTTCATGCAGACAAAGAAATTGCTTGTAGAGAAACATTTACTATATTAAGTCAAATATACACTGAGCTAGGAAATGCTCAATCAACGCAACGCCGGTATATGTGCATGCCAATGGCTACTTCCCCAACGCGCCTGCTAAATAAGAACCCCCCATGCAATCGGATATCATTTTTAAGCTCATCGATTCGTAGCATCGGACGAGATGTCGGGAGAGAATAAGTCAAAAGAATGTGCGTTATATAATTTGCTAATAAACGTCCTCAGGATTGACGAGGAAATCCTCTCCTTTCTCTCGAATATGTTGAAGGCTCTTGTCTCGACTACAGGGTTTGCGCATATCAAAGGCATCCTCGCCTTCGTCGGACATCCCGGTTGGGTCGTCTTGGTAGTAGTTCACGACACGCCGGAAGACAGAGTATCTGCGGAAGCAAACAAAAGTCAGCCTAACCAACTCACACGAGTTACTTAAAGGCACAAAACTTACCCCATGCCCTTGTACATATCCACTGCCACTCTGTTCGTTGCCCGGACGTACAAGTCGACAAACCATGCATCATTGATATCGGACGAATGCTCAAGGCTCTCCGTCAACCGCCGCGCATGCCCAAGCCTTCTCCACGCAGGCGCAACTGTCAAGACTGTGATATGGCCGTGCCAGGGCGTGTAGTGCTCCGAATGGCGCATTGCCGCCGGCTGTTCTTCTAGTTTTCCCATGACTATTTTTTGAGGAGGACGCAATCAGCTTTTTCTTTGCTAAGACAACTCGCTGTTTCTTCCTTACTGTAGCCCACGTTTCCTGCATCCCGGTCTTGAACAACGCTGAAGAGAGATGGCCAACGCATCATGTAATTGAGGTAGAAACCCAAGTCATAATTCTCCGTGAGAGCGTCGAGATTGGTCAGGTTCAAGGAGAACAAGTCCATGGGCGTCATGCGCCGAATGTAGCTCATGATGGCGGACGGGTCTAGAGAATAGTCTGAATATGCAGCAGTGAATAATACTGACTGATTGACTTATCCAAAGTGGGGGGATCGGCCTGACCGCCTTGGATGTCTCACGGGAACCAGCAAACCATCAACAATAAAGCGTCACTCCGCATTTCTTCTGGAGCCGAAGCCGACGCAAGGGAAAATGCAAAGCGCCTTCTCAGTCGACACCTGAATAAGACGTGTAGGCTCATGCACGCCGTCCAGAGCCAGAGCCCCGATTTGTGCGTGGCCGGCGGACCGATCTCTGCAGTGTGCTCAGCTTGGTCTCGGACGACTAGGCCCGCTCGCTACGAGTAGGGTGAATTTGAAAAGCGTTTTACCGTTATATTCGCTGAGCGACAGCTCGTTACTTACCGACCGAACAAACAATGTCGGCATCGTCCTCGCCAGTCTCGCCAAGACATCGTCGGCATCCTTCGAGCCTCGACATATCCCCGGCAGTTCACGATACAAACGAAGACGGGTACTTCTATCTACAAAGCCCTCGTTCACCCAGTTTCGTCTCGACAGACAGTCAGCGACTGCGACATTCTATATCTTCCGCCGGTGACCGGCGTATGTCTGTAGAATATACTGGCGCTGCGGACTCTGGTGGTGGTGGTGGTGGTCTGGGAAACCTAGCGGATGAGCTGGCTGACGCATGGGCTGATGGTGAGGGATATGAGGACGCTTCGGGGATAGAGGTCAATAGCCAAGCGAACGGTATACATGACAACGAAAATTCCTCGGGACAACAAACACCCCGCGAACAGATGTCACCAAGTCACACACATAGTCTACAGGCCCCGAGGCAAAGGCAACGGCAACACCAAAACTGGCACCACCGGCGTACGGAATCCCAATACGACGGATCTGACTATGGAAACGATTCGGACTTTGATGAGGCCAGTGAATTTTCTCCCAATTTTGAGAGGAGGTTAGCTGGGATTGAAAGTCTGGCTAGGCGAGGTATCGAAGAAAATGGCAGCTCAAACGATCAAATAATTCAACGTTTCGTTGAAGGCTTAAAGGATCTAGGTGCACAAAGCGGTATTGAAAATGGAGCCGCAAGGTATATATATCCTTGTCTCTAAATTCAAAAACCGGTGATTATAATTGACGACTAATACAGATTGATCACTGCCCATGCCTCTATCACATCACACCTCACACATCAGACTAGAGCGCTGCAGACGTTAATTCATCCTCTTCTGTTTTCACATTTTCCTTTACTACCTATCGAATCCATGGACGACCTTGTACCCTTGATTGACGAGGGCCTTCTCCCAAATCTACCCCGACCTATCCAAACACAAAATAACAACCTAAACGCCGCCTCCTTCAGACCACACTCCTCTTCTTCCACAAAGTCTACGCACAGTCAGATAGCATCAACTGCGGACCCGCTTCTATCGCTGCAAGCACTGCTGGACCAAACATCAGACCTTACGCTCACACTACGAACATTGAATGACACACTCCACGAATCTCGACAACTGACATCAACAGCGTCTCGCCGACTCAGGTCTGCACGAGAACTCCTGGCAGAGCTAAATCGTGAAGACGAGGATCGAGAGGAGGGCCATCGCTGGATAGAAAGTGGCCAGTGGGATCGCAAGTTGAGAGAGCGCGAGGCAGGCCGAGTCTGTGGTGAGGTAGTAAGTGGCTTTGAAGCGGTTTGCGGAGAATGGAGAAGGAAATTATTCGGTACTGGGGCTGCTGCTCCCACTACAGCCGAGGCTGTAGCATGAAAATAAAAGGCACTGGGGAAATAAAGATCTTTGAATATAAAGCGAGAGGGGATGCAAACGGTTACCTTACATATTCACACTAAAGCCATCTTCATCTCTTTCTATGTTTGGAAGAGAATTTGCGATACCATGACCCTATTTGATGACAATTGTTTGCTTCTTTTCTTTTCTTTTCAATTTTTTTTTTTTTCGACTTTCGTGTTCAACTTCTTTTCTACCCAGCAAATTTGTCATTTGTTCTGCTATTACCCATACATACATAACTACACGCTTAGATATCCCTTTTCTCTTCTTTTGCTAGAAAATTCCATCCTTTCACTTCTTTCCATGGATGATTAGGAGAAATTCTTTGACAGTTTTTAGCTTCCCTAAACATCCATCTACTTAGGTAGGGCATCTAAGTTGCCAAAAATCTACGTAGAAAGATCAAAAATATAAGATACTGCAGCAAATTCTTTCATTCTTTTTTTACCTGCTCTTTTCTGTTGTACTACAACCGATGTACATAGAAAAAATTGGAATGATTCATGTCTCGTCATTAGCATCAACATCAACATTAGCATCGACAAAAAGATCCTCCATTATTCAATCTTGCCTGTCCCCTAACCTTTTTACATGAGGGGACTAGAAAAAAAAATAGTCAACTTGAGACTTTCAAATGAGAAAAGAATGCAGAAGGAAAGAAAGAAAAACTAAGAAAAATTCTAAAATGATTATGCCATCTCGAGAAATTGTGACGGATGAAAAGGATAAAGAAATATTGGGCGAAAGGGGGGTAGGGGGGAGAAGAGAGCTAGATCAATGAGAAGATTTCCAATTCGATAATAAAAATAAGTGGGAATGATGCTAGTATGGACATGACATGGTCACATAAAAGTAAAAAAACAGAAAGTCGTACTTTTGTGAACAGGATAGAGAGAGAGAGATGTGTATAAGAGAGAAGGGGGGAAAGGAGAAACAAAAAAAAAGACGATCATGAAAAGAAACCAAACATGCCAGTCAGATCGCAAAGTGAAATCATTACTGTTGTTGCTGCTGACGCTTCCAAGCAGGAACCCATTTGCCACCGCTTGCCTTGGGCTCTTCAGGTCTCTCACCAGCAGCCGGAGGAGCTGCTGCTGAGGGCCTGGGAGCACCTCCTTCACGCAGGTGACGAGGCACCCATTTCTCGGCGGATCCACCGTTTGCTGGAGCTGCAGCTGGAGGTGCAGCTGGTCGTACAGGTGCGGCTCCAGATCCTTGACGCTGGTGAGGCGGTACGTAGCCACCAGTCTTGCGTGGCAACGCAGCAGCCTCTTCTGTGGCAGCAGCAGCAGCAGCAGGGGTAGCCTCGCCCGCTGCCTCCTTGGCAGCCTGGCGCTCTCTCCAAGTTGGGGCACCACCGGTACGGGGTGCGAGGTTGAGACGTGGAGCAGTGCGTTCTGCTGTGGGCTCTGGACGAGCAACTGGCTCCGGCGCACCAGTTCGGCGAGCTGCGCGTCGAGCTTCGGCTTCTTCTTCGCGTTGCTTTTGTTTGGCGGCGATTTCATCGAGTTTCCTACAATGGCAACATGTCAGCAACTTTAACCTTCAAGGGTTTAGATAGATTTGAATCATACTTTCTTTCCTCCTCCCGCTGAGCTTTCCTCTCCGCCATGACACGTCTTTGCTCCTCCTCGCGGGCAGCACGTTCCTCCTCTTCGCGGCGAACACGCTCTTCCTCTTCCTGTCTGCGACGTTCCTCTTCCTCGCGTTCAGCTTTCTCGCGGCGACGACGTTCTTGGAATTCCTTGATACGTTGCTTCTTCTTTGCCTCAAGTTCTCGCTCGGCGGCTTTGCGACGCTTCTCGAATTCCTCATGGCGCTTCTCGTTGAGACCGTCACGGAATTCAGTGAAAGATGGGACAAGACGGCTCAAACGGTGTTTGAGAGCAACATCCGCCTTGTGTTTCTGTTGGGCTTCCTTGAGCGTTTCCGCCTTTTGTAGCTCGTACACCTCCATATCATGCTGTTTCTGTCTCTCATAATCCTCTGGAATGTGCTTAACTTCCTCACGGCGGAAGGCACGCTCCAGGTGGTCAATTCTCTTGGCTGTGATACGAATGCGGTCATTGAGCTCGTTCTTCTCTTTCTCAAGCTGAGCCAATTTCATGGCACGGAGGCGGTTGCTGTCCAGCTCTTCGGGGTCAATCTCGTTGATATCAATTCCCTTGACACCGCTCAATTCATCGAGCTGCTTCTTCAGCTCCTGCTTACGGATGCGATCCTGTTCATCCTTGATACGCTTCTTCTCACGCTCACGATGTTCATCCAAAAGCCTCTGCTTCTCGGCCTCCTGGAGTTGCTGGGTACGGATCCTCTTGCGAGTCTCCTCCTCGCGTTGCTTGCGTTGAAGGGTCTCTGTAGCTGCCTCCTTCTTTTTCTCGATGATGATTCGGCGAGCCAGCGTCTCCTCATGCTCCTTTGCGGCTCCTTCCAAAGCACGGGCGTGTGCACGCTGTTTTTCCTGGACGCGAGATGCAGTATAGGAAGGATCAACATAGAGGCAAGTTACGTGCAAAGTCTTGGCCAGGCGAGTGAGCTGGGAGCGGGCAATTTCGGCGGGGGTGCTCTGCAAGCGTTGAACAGATCCCACTTCGCTCTCGGCAGATCCTGCTGCACTGCCAGGGTGCAGGGCCTTGGCAGATGAGAAGATATCAGAATCGAAAGTAAGGACACCGGCAACATGATCAACACGAATAGCCAAGTCGCCTTTCTTGCAGCCGTTCATGATGAACTTCTCAATCATGGATTGGGTGACCTGGAATGGATCGGGGAACTGGGCAAGCTCATAAACAAACTTAAGCTCGACGGACTCGTAAACTTGTGACAGCTGTTGGAACAAACGAGTGAGGATGACCTGTTGCAATGGAACAACATATTTCTCCATCTCAGGGTCAGCACCAATCTGCTTGAGAATAGGAGTGATCTTTTTACAGATCGACAACGGGTGGAAATCCACTTCAAGAATGTTGTACAAGTCACGGATCTCGGGGCGAGCACGCTTAAGTAGACCTTTGTTCAGTGCATCTTTGAACAAGGCGGCACGAGTTGGGGCCTGGGCCATGCCGAGCAAGTTAGTAAGACGAGTATTCTTGTTCTTTCGTACCTCATCAACGTCAACCAGAGCGCCACGTGAGCGAGAGGTGCTGATGACAGGAATGGAAAGAGCCGCAAGCAAGACAAAGGATGCAGATTTGGTCATGTCCGCCTCTGTGACAGATGGGTTGTCCTTCTTGGTTCCTTGGCCGGTAGCGAGAGTAACAGCAGACTGGCGCAAGAGGTTGTAGTAGCGGTTCCAAGCCGCGGCATGGAACAGGTAGTTCTCGCTAACCAAGAAAATACGAGCGAGCTTCTCGTAGTAGTTGGCCATCATAACGTTCTTTGCAGGACGCTTGCTCAGGCTAAGGAGAGTGTGAATATCCTCAACACTACGGAAGGCTTCCTGCCACAATTCCAATTCAACTGCGACATTGAGCTGCTGGAAGCGGGTGTCCAAGTGACGCTGAAGGGTATCTGGGTCGCTCAAGTTGATGGCATGCATCTGAGCCGAGTATTTCGCTGCATTCTGAACGTGGTTTCGGAGAAGTTCACACAGGCGACGGAACTCGGTCTTGCGGGTATACTTGAGACAGAACTGGAATGCCTGGAGAGCAGTAGTCTGGTACATAATCTCAAGACGAGCATTGTTCTTCAAGATCTCGAGGACTGTGCGGTAGGTCTCCCACAGGAATTTGAGCCAGGGAGTGACGATAGCACGGTCAGTACGGTCCTTGGACTGTTCACCGGAAACGGTCGCCAGAAGAATGGTTTCGGGGGTCTCGATGGCTTCGAGATCGTCCACGTTGGTCGAGGGCGCGCTTGATTCGAGCGACGACTGGATCTCATCGGCTTTGGCTTGAGCCTCGGTGACCTTTTGCTCCGCCAGTTCGATGAAGTGTTTGAGAACAGTCTATATTATGGGGCGGAAGATGTTAGACTATATCGTCTTGAAGAGGTCTTCTTGTTTTCTCAAGTCACTTACCTCGATAGTGCCAACATTGGTGTTTTGGGCAATATTTTTATATTGGTAGAGACCATCTTTGGCGGCTTTTCCCTTGCGCAAATCGACACAGAGTTCGACAAAGAGTATCATCACTGGTTCCAAGGATGCGACAGGGCTGCTGCGAGTCCGCTTCGAAGTGACATGTTCGTGAAGGACGGTAAGGGCGGCTGGAGCCTGGCCCACGGCGATGAGTTCCCGGGCCCTCTACACATGGCATGTTGTCAGCAAAAAGAAGAAGATACTGCAAAGAGTAAAGAAGCCAACGCAGAGATAAAATAAGAGTCGCGAGAGACAGCGTACCTTGAGGACATTCTCGGGCTTGATATGAGGTGGTGGAGGCATGGTGGGCAACCTGCCCCTTGGGCGATATGGTTCTTTTGCGTTGGGTGAAGACGGAAGACAAACTCAGACTTTGCAATAAGCCAGTGCAGCAGGCGTCTGAGATGCTACAGAACCGATGCAGCGGGGTGGAAGTCCGTGACGGAAAGTCGAGGCAAATTCTGGCTGGAGCCGAGAGTAGCGTTGTGCGATTCCCATTAAAATTGTTCCCGTCCCGTTGCGGCCTAGCGCGGCCGGCGGTCACGTGATATCTGTTCTTGCATTTCTATCCTTTTATCCTTTTCTGGGTCCGCCGGAGCTCTGCTGCGCGTGTTCAGCTGGTGACCGGCATTTGCATAACATTCTACACGACAGCCGTCATGTCATGCTCTGCATTTGGCATACTCTCATTCGCGACTATGGAGTATCAACTACTAGTATTAAGATAGTCGCTGTTCTACTCGAGTTTCTAGAAGAAAGGGCTCGCTACAGCAGGGATTAGGAACGTAACGTAGGATCGTATGATACCAGGCTAGGACGGTACTAAAAATACTAGTCGCGAACTAGTGGCCAGCACGGCGCTGCGATTGGCGAGCTGGCTGCCGGTAGCCCCAGAAAATGCAGATGAATAAATATTAAATACTCAACTATTTATATCTCCCTGATATTCAATAATGGCGCATCGGCAGCCCGGAATCGCGAGGATGTCGTGAAGATGCACGCGTGTATTGGGAACGGTGAGCTCTACGACTATTACCTGCTCTGCTGCTCAGCACGTAACGTAGTACTCCGTAGTATCATATCATAATCAAGTCATAAACTTACTGTATATTAAAATATTAATGAATGAGGGATTAATCAGCCCCCAGTCCGCCGGGTTAGGCCCAAGAAGGACTAGCGGCTCTCTCTGCCCGTCCCCTCCCCCCTTCGCTAGCGACAAGTCGAGCGTTTCCTCTTGCTGAGCACTGAGCACTAAGCAGACCAGACCAGACCAGACCAGAGCAAAAACCCTCCGTACTAGCGAAAACAGAAAAAACAAAAGAAAATTACAGCCCGTTCGTCACCCGGTCCGCCTCGTGTCCTGTGTTCTCTGTGTTCTGCTATCTTCGTCGCTCCCTTCGTTTGCGTCCCTGCCCCCTTCAGACACCTCACTCTCTTTACCTGCCCTTGTCTCGCCCCGGCCCCGAAAAGGGTTATCGAATCACCTCGTCTGCGACAATCTTCTTTTTCCCGTATACCTGGTCGTTGGAGGAGAAAAAGAATTCATTGGGAGTGAACAGAAAGCGCGCCAACGAAGGAAGCCTCGCCGGAACATATCACAAGCAATTATTCAGAATGCCGGCCTACGAACTTCGCTCCGGCGGCGACGTCAAAAATAAGAAGCAGAGCATGGCAGATCTTAAATATCGCCGCCTGACAGAATTGAATAGTCGACTGAAGGAGGACTTGGATCGTCCTCGCGTCAAGGTCTCCGAAGCTGCTTTATCGTGAGTTTTCCCCTGGCGTCGTCGCCGCCAGCTCTTCGTAGCTGCTCGACGACGACCGACCCAGAGCTTTTCCTGCCACGCCGCCCACCTCCACGTCCACCATCAACAACAACCAGCAATGGATCAATTGGCTCACTCTTGTATAATAGACTCATTAATTACTGCAATAATACCCGCGACTTCATGGTCCCTTCCGTTTGGGGTCAGGTACGTTTGGTTATTCCTTACTGCTCCTAGATGACGCACTATTGCTCACTCATCGCAGGTTGATAAAAAGGAGGACCCCTATGCGCCTCAACAATCCGGCGGCTGCTGTACCGTGATGTAGATGGATATCGGCACTTGACTGTCAACCCTGCCCTGATGAATCCGACCCTTTCCGCCGCTTCTCTTCTTCGTCGACCTTTACTCATACGCACCTTTGCGACGATAACTCCTACCCCCCCCCCTCCTCTCTCTCTCTCTCGCTTTGTACACTGCCTCGCGTTCAACCATACACAACATGCAATCCATTCGGTTGGCTATTGCATTTTACTCGATGAGACGATCGACCCTTTTCCAGACCACAATGCATGCATGCTTGCGTGCATAGGCTAATGAAATCCCGAACATCTAATAGGTCTAACATAATTCCAAAAATCAACATACAGCTCTTTCCTATCCTGATTGACACGATTTCTTTCTTATCCTTTCCCCGATTTTGCGAAATTCGATCGCAACCCAGCTGGCATTGAAATCGGCACCTGGTTTGATCGACTGGTTTATTCGCACATGACGGCAAAGAAAAATCCATTTCCTATTTTTCTTTCTTCTTGATCTTGGACTTGACGCGGATCATTTCTTCCCTATACCTCTTTCTTTTTCTGCTTTATCCGCGACTCTGTTCATGTCTCAATTTCTTTTCACCCTCAATTGTTTGCACAAAAATGGAAAAGAACAAAGAGCACAAGTGGAGTTATCTACTCTCATTTACGGCCGCGGAAAACTTGAATTTTCTTTTTGTCGCACTTTTCTATAAAGCAAGAGGTGCTTTTTATTTTCTTACTGCACGATCTACTTACTGGCTTGCTTATTTGAGGTTTGACTCTACATATTTATTTCGTTGTATTATAAATTTTTTCTTCTTTTTTCTTTTTCTTTTGATTATTTACGTTATTTTTGACTGTTTCTTTATCAGTTATGGATGTTCTTATTGATTGAAAAGAGTGTCATCATTTGTTAGGAAGTATGTTCTATCAAGGCATTCATTCCAATTCATGACTTTCCCAAGACATAACTACATATGTATATCACGTAAAACCGGATCCAAACCCAGGATCCAAACCTCCTATATATCCCAACCAAGGGCCAAGCCTTAACCAAGCCTTCTGCTTTTGTTTTCGCTGCTCGACATTGTCAACTTCCGCCGTGGTAAGAGCACAGCCCAAGATATCACATATCCACGGATTCTTCTTGCGATCCATCATCGCCTTCCTATCATCGGCCACAATCGCGCTCTTCCTAGTCGACGAAACGGAAGGATCGCGAGCCTGTCTTTCGCGTCTGCGCAGAAACTCACGGATAGAAGGGGATTCGTGCAAGTAGCCTGAATCCGGGAGCGGGAATTGGAGGTCTGAGATAGATAGTCTATTATTATTTCTTTCTTGCTGTTGTTCCTCTTGTCCTGGCCGTTGTGAGTCGAGCAGAATCAGCGGCGATAGCAAGTGGTCGACTTTGAATAGCGTCAGTGCGAAACATTTGAATTCTTCGACGTTGGTGAATTTGAAGACTATCGGGTCGTCGATGCTGATTTGCGCCAGCATGGCTGGGTAGTGTAGCACGCCCTGGGCACGGCAGGTGCGCGCGAGATGGGTGAAGATGGAATGGATACGGTGTATGTCGGTTTCGTTTTCGTCGTCATTGTCGTTGTCATGATCAAATTCATTCGCGCCATCATGCGCTGTCATGGAGAAGATTATAAAGAGAAGAATCGCCTGGTAAGTGACTATGGGCCAGCGACTTGTCCTCGTGCTGTCGGTATCGTGCACTGCCCAATTTTCCTAGACATGAATGAGAATAGAAACGATAAGAAGAAGAAAGGAAAGAAAGAGGGGGGCATACCATCTGCGTCTCGAATATAACTCGTAATCGAGCACGTATGATCCAAGCAAGCTTCATCAACTGCGCCTCCTCTGTAATCCACATTCCAAACATAGCCACGGCAAGAACCAAAATGGGTTGCTCTGATTCTGCCCTGAAGCCTTCTCGATACAGAAATGGCCAACGGGGGTGGACATAATCAAAGAAGAGGTCAACATAGTGCTGAACATCGATGGTGCTCATGTAAGTATTCATTTCACGGGCATCATGGGTGGCAGCGTAATCGTTGCCAGCAACAAAATGGTTTGATAAATTGAATACATCGGAGAGTCGCAAGCTCAGTCTTGGCCGATTTTTCCGATTCTGCTGCTGGTTGTCTGGTACGTTTGTCAGATCATTTCGGATCTGCGATTCTTGATGTCGTAGAGCTGTTCGGAGATGGTGTTCTGAGACCTCTTCTTCTGATACTACCAATGATGGTACTTGGTTCATAGAAAGGTCCATATCCAAGTCACTCGGATCGGCGTCGACGCGTCTGCGTTTCCGTTGACTCTGTTCTTGGTCAGACCACACACACACACAACATACATGATAGAAAGAGAGAAAGAGAGAAGTCATAATACATACTTGGTCCGTTCCATACCCCGATACCACACTTGAACTGCGAGTTACAGCCACATTCTCATGAGCGAATCTGTTGAATGTGCATCGACGACCTCTACGCGCACATGCCGCGCAGGGATTGTTGCGATCGCATTTGCACTTCAAGGCATGGCACAAATCGCACGCCCTGGCGACGCGATCAACAGGATCACCAGACTGAGTCGCGGAATGAAGTTTGGTGTGGCGTCGCAGGGAGTCACTTTAGCGGTTAGCCTTGTTGCATACGTGCGAGGTAGTAATTCACGTAAGTACCTTCTGCTAAAAGACATTCCACACTCATTGCATATAATCTCGCGGGTTTGGTTGTGTTGGTCTGCATGGCGGATTAGATGCTCCTTGCGAGCGTAACTGGCGCCACAGCCTGGGTGAGTGCATACGAAGCGAGGTATTGTCGAGAACATCTGAGCGCGAGCAACAAATAACAAGACCGGATATGTGACCAAAACACGAACCGAATATGTATGAGAGGTCCAATTGAGAGGCAACGAGCCGACAAATAAACAAATATAAAAAAAAAAAAGAAAAAAAAAAAAAAAGAGGCCGGGCCGGGTGGGATAATTAAGCTTCCGGCACGGAAAGGGGTGGGATGACTACAAAAAGCTTATCTGCCAATGAGAGGCGCCCTACGTCAGAGCACGATCAACTTCAACAACTCAAACTCAACATCACCAACGACGCAGATCTGATGGCTGATAGACAACATGACTGAACCAGTAGCACCCATTGAGCAGACCATCCGCCAACACTCCCGCCACTCTTTCCTCTCGCATCACCACCAATATGTCAACCTGCCCCGCATAACAATCAAGTACTGCACGCAATGCAAATGGATGCTGCGCGCGGCATATGTATGTCTATCCACAGGAATTTTCGTATACCATACATATACTGACTGGTGAAATGGTGAGACAGTTTGCTCAAGAACTTCTCTCAACTTTTAGCACAACCCTCGGCGAAGTCTCGCTCGTCCCAGCCACAGGTGGCGTATTCACCGTGACCATTCTCCATTCTTCATCGGTATCTAGCGCAAAAGAACCAGGTAGCCCTGGCACTGATTTGATTGAAACCCTGCTCTGGGATCGGAAGACGCATGGCGGATTTCCAGGTGAGCTTCCCCCCTCCCCCCGGCCCTTGCTGTGCATATACTTATACTGACGAATACGCAGAAGTCAAACATCTTAAATCTCTCGTTCGCAATATTGCCGATCCTACGAGAAGTCTGGGACATGTGGACAGAGCTTTGGAGAAAGCAAATCAAGGTGATAAAGACACTCAGTCCTCTGTTGCCGGCCATAAAGAGGATGAGAAAGAGCAGACCAAGTCTGAAGAGGCATGTGAGGATTGTCAGTAGGCTATTGGATTTTATAAGCTCTGATTTTTAGTGAAGAGGCCTGAACAGTTGCTTAATTCTTTCTAGTCACTAAAAGGCATTGTTACACTAATATATGTTTCCTCTTGAGCCTGTTCTTGGGTATTGTGCAAAGCCATTGCTGGGAAAGGCACCCAAGAGATGACAGTCTGGTAAAGCGTTGAGGACTTTACTATAATAGATCTGCTCCCCCAGCGTATCAGAAGACCACTTTAACTACAGGCTCACATCCCTCTCAGACCCAGCCTCTACCAACATGCTGGAAAGAAACGAAGCCTCTAAATTCTGACTAACCAACGCATACGGCTTTTGTATCAGAGGTTCGGTCAAGCCCGAGAGTTTCACTAACCAAGCAGAACTACTATAGCTTCTATCGTGTACGCTAGCTTATCGTTCGACGTTCCGTCCCCCAAATTAGGAAATCCTTCAACATGGCGCACAGACAACTTACTTCTAGATATATTAGAGGCGAGACTCATCGGTCTATTCAAAACATGAGTCAGCAGTAATAGACAGTTGCAGTAGGACAATGTCAGCGTTGCAATCTGCGAGTCGGTCTTACTCATTGCATTTGGTTTTCCAGTTCGTCCTTACTAGTCATGCGTAGCCGGGACGAATCCCGAGCAAAATCGCTGTTCCATGTTCGCTAGTTCTGCTTTATTTAGAAACGAGTAATGACTGTCTGCCCGATGGCAGACATTAACTACGCTAGTTTCCGTATGTTATATGTAGTCACCTTTCCAGCTCTCTTGCTTGAACCTCGAGTTGGTGTCTGCGAAATGCGACTAAAATCACTCAGAAAACCCAAGTTTCTCCTTCCATCTGCTCCACTTTGACATTTTGACATCTATCCTCAGCGTTCGTAATGCAGTCGAGTGACGGGCTGTGTGGATATGAAAAAAGGGAAATGATCCCGTATCTGAAAGGGCACAAGCTGTGTTGAAGAACCACATATTTCTTGATGTGAGTACTTGTACTGATAAGACAAATGGCCTTGGAAGAAGGGAGAGATAGAACGCGAAGCTAATTACTAACAGCTGGACATACCTGATCATAATCTTGCCACACCTCCCAAAGCCATGAACAATATAGCGTCGCCCCTGCAAAGAGTGTTGGGCATACATGGAGAATTCACGCTTGCCACCCAATCATGGACCAAAAGACCAAGCCGGTACCTGTCTCAAGCCGCAGCCACCGAGTTCTTTCATGAGGTCTGTCATGTATTTTGTGGCTTCATCGAGGAGATTGGATTCCGGCAAGGTCACACAAACCGTGATTTGCAAAACTACTTGAAGATTCGAAGCCAAACGATCGGAATCGCCCCTTTCTTCGCCCTTATTAGAGTGGAATCCGACCCTCTTGGTTATGACACACACGACATTTTGACTATGCAAAAGTTAGTTAATATTGCGGTAGGCCTGCAAAATGACCTCATTGGACTGGAAAGAGATATAGAGAGGGGAGAATCAATGAACGCAGTCCTCGTTATGACGGGGAGCGGGGAAAGACGGTCGAGGCAAAAGAGCTGAAGGGAGCTATCACAGCCACCTGTGCATTGCACAACTCTAGCATTGCAGAGGTAGCACATATGAGGCAACACATGGTGCAATGAGGAGAGAAAACACCCAAGGCAATTGTGGCAAATGCGCAACTCCTCTTCACTGAAACCCACTTCAAGTGGTGCACGACGGCCAAGCGGTATAAAACAGAGCTGGAATAGTATCCTAGTACTAGCCGTAAGTATTAGAATAGACGTTAGGTCTAAAAAGCATCTTCCGGATATTGTCTTACAATGACTCAGTTATAGATTATAAATTGAGTACACCTAAGCGTAGCCCTAAAACGGCGTGCCTCTAGTTCAGGTAATCCATACAGACAACAACTTACGCCTTCCACCTAGCGGCTAGACTAATACATTTACTGTTCAGGAAGATAATAAAGTAGCAGTTCAATAGCTAGGCAGTTCAGGAACGTTGTGCAATCCGGCAGGAATATCTAGTTTTCGGATGTTTTCATTTGTGAATCAACTAGATGTATTCCTCCCCTACTTACTACCCATCATTTTCGGCCTCTTTCTCCGGACCGCACCCTTAAGACAAATTCATATCCCCCCCCTCCTTTCCGTCCTTCGAGTCGATCGTCTTTCGGGGCTTGCGGTTCCTTCAACTTCTAAGACACTAAATCAGCCGATGACTCGATACGTCTAAGCATTTCTCTTTTCTTACCAGATCTTCACCGCCTACATTCTCGTAGAATGACTCTTTGTCATTGTAACCCATAGCAGCCAAAAATAGGAATGCCTCGCGCACTGAGACCTCTCGGGGCGAGCTGGCCTGGCTGCATCGAACGGCCGATGAGTATAGGAACTTGTTTGCGGCCACCCTCTTCAGAAAACAAGTGCCTTTGTAGGTTGTGAAGAACCCATAACGACAGTTGTAGTGCTCCATGTAAAGGGCGATCTGGCCTACATCACATCGTTAATGATATTGATATCCAAGAGAAGCATCTGGGAATTTTGAGGACTCTTCTTACCGAACTTCGTCACCAGAAACTCTACCCAGGGCTCACTGCCGTTGAAAAACGTCCAGAAAGTCTTCACTTCTCCGACCACACGTATCTCGTGTTTGACACAGTGTTGCTATTGGTTTGAGGAATATGTGCACCTTTGTACTGTTTCATTTCAATCGCATGTTGTCCTGAAAGGGGTGTCATTGTTTGCTTATATATGTATTACTTAAAATGGAAATATCCCCATTCGACGCGGCCTTAGCACCAAGAATCTTCAAAGGCCATACAATGAACAATGAAATGACTGTCAATGACCAATGTTTGAATAGGCACCGCAACTAGGCTTCAATGAGCCTCCAACCCATAAATACAGTTCATTTGCACCTATCCTCTCTCCTAACAAATTTACTACCTGGGAGGTCTTCGTTTTCTTATCCACTTTTCTTTTCCCTAACAATTCCTTGAGGTCCTCCTGAGCTTTTTAGCTTTTCTGACAAGCTCTACTCCCCTGGCTTATCTATCAATTGCCTGGAAAGATGGAGGGGACTGGAGAATACAATGGCTGGGACTACGATTGGGAGGGACGAATGGTCACAATCCGCGGCCGCAAGGTCAAGATCGAAAGCCAGCTTAGCGAGTGGCTTGATGCCATTTTGGCTCAAAGACATGCTTTTGACATTGGCGCGAAAATTGGACCAAGACATGCCAATAATGCTAAAAATCACATATGAGTATGTCAGAATGCCATTGCTGTTTCTACATCCACTAATCTTGGAATCACATAATCTCAACCCTAAGCACTTCCCTTTAATCGATGATGTCGAAGAAACACTCAGAGTCGCTGACCGGCACGTCGGATTCGAAGTCGGTTTGATGGATCTGGTTCATAGCATTGGCCACGGGCCACAGCATCAGATCTTTGTCGAGGGCCAGCAGAACGAGTGGATGCCGTATCCAGGTGGTCAGATTTACTTCGTAGCTATGTCACGCGTGCCTGGAGAGGACATGGGCCGGATTCAGGATACACTGTCCCCTCAACAGCTGAAAAGCATCAAGTCGCAGCTAGCCAGGATTCTCGAAGCCATAGCGGACAAGAACCGGGTCCTGAGGACAGCGGACCCCGGTTCTCTGCGATCCGACAAGGCGAACGACAAGCTGTGAGCTGCTTCCTTTCTATCTTACGTCGTTGATCATGCTAATTGGTTTTTTCTGTATCCACCTCGTTGATCTAACCCATTGGTGCTACCAAATCGTGGAGCACGAGACTACGGAGGATAGGCCATCTGTGTTGGAATTCGGCTTGTGGTCAGAAGAAGATATAGCAACCACGCAGGAAACAAAAGCAAGCGGACCACCAAATGGTACCATATGGTCGGGGTCCGGGATCAAGGGAGAACTTACCTTTTCGATCTACGTGATTGTTATAGGCAGAAATTAAGTATTCATTCAAAAATTGACAAACTGCGAATGGTGCTTAGAAAAGTCTACAGCTCGGGGGTGCTCCCATTTGTTGATTACCTTGATTAATTCCATTGCTTAGACAGACTAGAAGATTCACATTCAATACTTACTAGCTACAGTAGCTCAACCCTAGATCCTATACAGATAGATCCCTTGATCCAAATATGGGGATATATGAAAGATGCACGCTCAAAGCAACAATAAATACCCACCATCGCCTCCCCCCAACTCGGCACTGTACAGAAAAACAATACACCATGACGCCTATATACCATCCAATGCACGTACTCAAATAAACATGATGTCATCCGCCCAATTCAGTTGATGTTGTTGTTGTTGCTATCGTCAAATGTTCGGTTGGTACAAAATAATGAAGATAATGAAATTCGCTTAAAGATCGTTGTCAGCCAGAACACTGGCCTTTTTGTGTCGATTTTACCTCCGTGACGTGGTGAAAAGAACAGAGAGAAGAAAAAAAAAAAAAATTGGTTGTCGTGAGACTGTCGGATTGCGACTATATAAAATCGCCCGGTCGTACAAGACCAAGTGTTGAACGGGGGTCATTTGTAGATATTAATTACCCGCCTCTTGTTGAGATTGAGGCTTTCGCCTCCAAAATGCCAATCGTAAACGGCTCTTTTTCCGTGGTAGATTATGCCGAGTTGAAGATGTGAGCTGCTCATGCGAACGATGTGAAGTAGGATGTTTACTATCGGCTGAAGACTCGCGACCGCTCCAAGCATTCCCCAGTATAGCGGTCATCACATGGTGGGTTTTGCCAAACTCTTCGAAGCCTTGAGACGAGCGTGGTTTCTGGGAGATAGGATTGCGATCGTTAGTTCGGAGTCTTTGTCGGTCAGAAACTGCGTATATTCCAGATGAAGATGGCCGTGAGTGATTTTCATCCAGTGGGCAAACGTCACTGGCACTGCTCAACCCACTCGCAGCACAATCTTTCTCATCACTACTGTCCAAAGTAACGAAGCTGGTTGCGTTTGTGGCTGGAGATGTGGGAGTTGCCACCGTATTCGTTGTAGTGCTTTCACTCTGCGTTCTCGTGTCCCTACCGGCTCCGTAAGAGCTCGAACGGCGCGATACACGGCGAGAGGAAGAGGACACCCGGTCAGGTTCCACATTGTGCGTCGTCAGAGTTGCACCTGATGATTTGCATGTATTGCTATTGTCCTCTTCACTCGATTGATATTCAGAGGGCGGGTTGTCGTCAGAATCACCGTCTGCTTCTGTCTGAAATCCTGAGACAGTCGTCTGTGAGAGGTCAATATTATCGTCTGCAAACTTCTTTTGTGCAGTTGGGGATGGCGGCGAGGCTAAACGGGTAGGAGGTTGGTCCAAGGTGATATGAGCATTCGAGTCTTCATCTGCTTGGACATTGTTCTCCTGTACCGACGAAACCGGGAGAGTCTGGCTTTTTGCAGACCTGAGTGACCGTGAAGATCGCTGCGCATCTGACGGGCCGACAGTAGTGGTAGACGCTTGTTGTTGGCTCGCTACTTCTTGCCATCGACCTCTGTTCACTTTGATTTGTTCGACGGTGCCTTTGATATCTGGACAGAGGCTGGAGACTCCTTCAAATAGAGGTATGGCGAATATCGACATGAAGTTGATTTGCCCGAGAGAGAGTTTGAGTATGTTGCCTAATTCAGGAGGCCCACCGAACAGAGCTGTTTCCATGCCGATTTCCTTTTCCATTTCGCCTTGATGAGCAAACTCTTCTTGTAATATATGGGTCCACTGTTCTGCTATTTTCCAGGGTCGGGCCTTTAAGAGGTAAAATTAGCTTTTCTTTCTTCATTCCATGCCCTTAATGGCAGATGCTTACCACATTGCTAATATCGGCGCATTTAATAATCAGCCCGCACATAAGAGCCTTGTAGGTATCTCGCTCCTGCGCTGTCCAGGCTGTCAGATCCTCCTTCTCATGGTATTTTCCTTGCAGCTCAGCCATGCGACTCATGTACGTAAAGTGCACGCCCATATCGGTAGCAAGAATGGAGCTGATGAGCAATTTTCGCATCTTGACATCGTTAAAAGCTGCAGGCCAGTAACGACGAAGAATCTGGGAGAAGGCGGCACAGTGGAAGGCTTCCAAGACAGAGCTGTCGTTATATAACTGGGCTAGCGGCGCATTCAAGTTCACTAAAAACACGTTGTTCACGCCGGGGTGGCCGACATCATGGCCGATCGCCGCGATAAGGAGAGTCAAAGCATCAAAGGGGGAAATCAGCGATGCTACTGGAGATTTGGGGGCAGCTACTGTGTTTGTAGTAGCAGGGTTATAGGAAGGGAGAGCGCCGATTGTGACGAGGATATAGAAGACAGACTGCAGTACGTCCACTGCATGGCGGAAGTTGTGATAGAGGACAAATGAATTATATGCGGCGCGGCTGGCCAGTAAGAAAGTGCGAAGTTCGACTAGTAGTATGTTAATATAGATTCATCTTGATAAAATCAGAACCAAACCAACCTTTGGTCAATCGCCAGGGCTCTAGCTCGGGCATTGCCATAGCATGCCCAATCATGGCAAAGGCGGCGTGTACAAGTTCGTCATCCGAGAGGCTGTGGGCAGAAAACCTCCACACACCAACCTCGTGTTCTATGATAGCTTTTCGATCAGGCGAAATATCCAAATCCCTGAGGATGTCATTAACGGTGTGAAAAAGAAGAAGAAAATAGGAATAAAAAAATAGAGAAAGAAAGAGATAACTCGAGAAGATACGTACCCATCATGAAATTCCTCAATCACTTGTTCTGGATTACATATCGACTTCAACAGTTTTGATACCCTAATTGGTTATTTTGGTAACGTCAGATAAAGGAGCATTTTTGATGAGAAAATTCAAGAAGAAAAACTTACATTGCCTCCCTTAGATATGAATATGGCTTTTCGCCGTGAACGCCAACCCACGACTGTTTCCTGGATTTCTTGACCGACAAAAACCGCGTCATTTCCTTCTGTGCAGATCGCTTTATCCGATAAGCATGGACGAGCAGGCTCTCAACACGGGCATCCTCCAATGGTTGACAAAGCACATCAGCAGCACCTGCATCCAAACAGCGTTGCGGCAGAGTGACAAATGTAGGTGAAAGACAGCACAATTTCTGTTGAAGTTTCGAAGGCGACAAACCCTCACCCTCTTCGCCCAAACCTCCTGGAGTCCGCATAACAGCAATCGGTGTGATGAGTTTGGGGCCTTCTAGCAACTGTAAATCTGACGATAGGAGAGCTACGAGCTGAACTCCGTATGAATCGGGGGACTCGGAAGAGAAGCTGAATTTTTCTGACACGGGAGCGTAAGGATCACCTTCGGTATCCCGTGCTTCTTGGCGACGTAAAGCAGCAGCAGCTGGAGTCGACTCAACATCGACAAAGGCGAAGATAGGCGTACAGTCTGGTCCACTTTGGTCGCTCAGACGAGCGAGAGCGGCTGCAAAAGATTGGGCCGAGTTACAAACGTAGACTATGAGAATTGACACGGAAAAGGTAAGCCCTCAATCGACTGACATGCACATGCAAATAAGAGCCTTACTTTGTTTGCAAATGTTCGAGATTACTTTCATCGTATTCTGGAGTCTAGGTGGCACGTCTGGAAACAACGTCGACAGTTCATTGGCGTCACTCCGCTCCAGTATCTCCTCTCGGTACACCCATCTTTCCGTTTTGAATCGGTCGTCGATGTAGACGGCATCGCATAATTGATAAGACATTGTGTCTGTTGCTGGTGTCCGTTTCGTGGACCACGCTGACTTGGGATGTGTTATAGTCGCAGCTGAGATCCACCGGGACATGAAAGGACCCTCCTCATGCAGACAAGGGTCGTTGGCATCCAATCTATCTATGTAATTATATAAAAGATGTGGTATATAGTGACGATGGATTTAGACGGCGTAGCTCATCGTGGGCGATGTTTGTTGAGTATTATAATGTATTGATTGCGATTGATTGTGGTTTCCAATGGAGACGAGTCGTTTCTTGACAAGTTCAGATGCAATAGGCTGCAGAATTGAGGCCGGACACAATCTGGAGGCGAGAGTAAGCGCACCGATTATACAAGGTTGGACAAGAGACTGTGTGTGTGACGGCCAAGATGAGTAGTTGTAGTTGCTTACATAGATAGATAGTGGTGAAGGAGTGTGTAGAGAGAGAGAAGAGATAGAGATAGGGTAAGAAATAAGGACGGTGGACTGCACTGGCGACTGCAGGGTGCAAAGCGACTAGCAGGACTGGAGTAGGAGTAGTAGTAGTAAGTAGAGAAGTGAGAGCAGAGACGAAGACAAGGAAAAGAGAGAGAGAGAGCGAGGATTGGACGACGAGAAGAAGAATAGAAAGGGAAGGTCCATTCAGCGTCGATTTGCGGATCGGGCAAGGCGCTAAGGCAGGCAGGCAGGAGGAAGGAGCAAGTCCGAAGAAGAAGGAAGGAGGAGGTGGGGGGGGCAAAGAAAGGTCTCAAGAAAGGGAAGGAGCGATGATAAGTTAGAAGCTTTCTGCTGGCCTTCCAGAAGGTCTGGTCCGCCGTGGTTGGCCGCTTGCGAGTCAGCGCGGTGCACTAGCGCCCGGGTGGAACTAGCGTGGGAAAAAAAAAAAAAAAGAGATGGGTGTGGAAGATGGCGTAATTATACGATACGGTATGTGACGGGGCGGCGGTTGGCTGCGGTTTAACAACTTTTACGCAAGAAAGGATAAGAACACGAATAATACGGCGTGCCAAGACATGACGGATGCCCAGGCCGCTTCGTTTCCCAATCCAGCCGGAGTATGTTATTGTCCAGCCAATGAGAGGGCCGCGGTGGATCGATGCAATCGTTCAATCGTCCAATCACGACTGTTCATCAGCATGACTCGTCCAATAATAAATACTCCGGGAGAGGAAACAGCCAAACAGACAGCCAGACAAGCTTCCGCGCATACACTATTGTTGCTTATTATATTTTCCTCTGCTTTCTCTAGGATTAATACGTAGTACGGAGTGCATATTCTCGAGTTTTCGTTTATCTGTGCACATGCCTCGTAATGAAGGAGTCGGCCCAAGTGGGGAAGAAGAGGGGGGGGGCGATAATCCTCCATCGACTTAGGCCGGTTGTATTGGTTGTTCGATCTTCTAGAATCCTTCTTCCTGTACGCAGTATACAGAGTAAACTTTGTTGCGTACGAGTACGTACTACGTCAATGATTACCACGTATCAACTCTCCATCGTATATAAGCTCATTGTACGATTAATTAACTATATAGTATGATGAATGAAATAGCAATGTAACTACAGCAGATTAGCCGAGCGTCTAACCCGCAGAAGATGTGCCAATGTGATATGCCGAAAATGTAATTATAATTTTAGAGCACGGAGATCGGCCCAGTTTGGGCCTTAGCATGTCACTAACGAGTAATCTGGTCGGTCGTAGGGCTATCTAACTCAGGACTTTGTGCTGGGGCCAAAACTTGATATAATGATGATGGATTATCAGCGAAGAATCAGCAGGCCAATCAGCTTTGCGGTATGTATTACATAAGGTATTGCCGTCGCGTGGCGACCAATCAGAGTGGCGCTGCCCGCTCAGCCACAGAGAGTTTGGTAGGGTATAAATTATGAACATATTTCTATGCATGTACATTATATATATAGCATCACGTTCTTCATATCCGGACAGCTTGTCGTGCTGCAGGGTGTCTGCAGGGCGGTTAGAGTACGAGTACTGCATAGATACTACTATCGGGATGGTGCATAAAATTTGGTGGATTTATCATTGAATCTTGCAAATACTAGATAGATTAATTAGCACGGTCTAAGTAAGAGTTAAATTCAGTGGGATGACGATGATGATGATCGTCAGGCATTAGTCTTTGCCGTTCAATCAAAATTCTGCTTTGCACATGCAACCTGTACCATGGTTAGTAGTAGTACATATGCAGTTGCATGCGTAGCCTAGGTACTCAGATGACAAATTCTCTGCCGGTGGGAAGTTATCAACTGATGTCGGCATAGCATATAGTTAATATACTACTAGTTATAGCAACACTCCGTACCATGTAGCATATATATATATATAATATATATATACCTACTCTATACCGATCATCCCGTGAAATAGAACAATTGCGTGCATGCCTCTAACCCAAACAGGAACTACCTTGTAATGCTTGATAGGCTAGGCTTTTCCTGGGGTAGACCGACTTTCACTCGGCCTGAGCTTCCTTGCTAACTAAGCCAGGCTAGTTAGCGTACACTTACAGTATCGTCCACGAGTCAACAGGGGCCAAAACTTTCATCCATTTTGACGCCCGCCAAGACAGACGGCGCGCAGATGCTGCAGAGCATACGTACGCCTCGTGTGTTTGTCGGACGAACTTCTATCTACTCCGTGGATAGTAAGTAGATAGGCTAAATATGAAATCTCCAGCCTCAAGCAGACGGCGACGGAGGACGGAGTGGACAGCCAGTTCGGCGATGTATATATATATACACATATACATACCTATGTCTATAGTGGATGTCGATCATATAATGTAACTAACTGCCTATGACCAGGTAGGTAGCAATGCTACAAGTCAATCCCATCCGCCGAACACAATGCATACCCAACAGGTTACATAGGTATCGGCCAGGAACAAATACCGAGGTACCAAATTACCGCACACTGGCCACCGCATACTCATCGGTTAGATATAGGCTTATCAGCCACCTCGCGCCGTCTCTCCCAAAGCAAGGGATGGGCTTAAGCCATCTAGCCAGAAGCAGGATTAGTCGCAAAGTCCATAAGCCAATTTTTAATGTTGATAAGCATTAACTACCGCTGCTGTCTGACACCAGGTATTGGTTTCCGAGGATGTGGTTGTACGGCCATATCCATAGGATAGAGGGCTGTTCTCCGTACAGAGTTAGTTTGTTAGTTAGTACGTAGTAGATAGAGTAGTGATACTTGGCCCCCAAGGTCATGGATCATCATCCATCGTACCAGCCCGGTCAGATCACCAGGCTAGCACGCAAGCGAGCACTGCCAGACAGATACCCTAGGGGGTACGTACACAAGTAAACCCTCTCACCGTACATATTTCGTCCGTAGTCGATACTTCATACTCCGTAGTCAATAGTCACTGACAGTCATAACAGGGACCCTTTCGGCCCCGGCCCAAGCAAACAAGCCACGTTTTAAAAAAAAAAAACCTAATCGACCAGAAAATGGAGACCATTCCTTTCTAGGTTCCCACTCCCCAACATTCTCCAACATTTTCTTCCATAGTTGATTTTATAAATTATCATAACATAACCACGGAATAAAAGGTTCGGAGTACCCACGCAGGGCCAACGGGTTGTAACCTATCTTGTATAGTCACTTATGTACGATTGTGTAGATCGGAAGGGATTTAGGTTGACTAGTTGGTTAATGGCAAGGTGATATACCTACCTACTGCCTGATGAGGAGTAGTATTGCTTTGCTAGGCTGTTTCATGGCGGTGTGTTGCGCATTGGATCATTGGTTGACGTTGGATAATGGCGTTGATTTAAACAGGGCTTCGCTTGAATCGGTGTTTGTTTTAAATAGAATAGAAATAAATAGAATGCATTATCCCCTCTAAATCAAAAGCAGGTCCCTTTTCCCTTGGCCACAATCAAAACGCCAGACAATGAGGATATAATAGATACACATGAAAAAAAAAGAAACAAATGAAACGAGAATGATAAATAAGAAACTCATGTTATTTTTTTGTCCTTCCCAAATGCAACGCCTTCTTTCTTTTCCCTCGTTTATTATCTTTTCCTGTTTTCTTTTTTCTCTTGTTTCGCAAGATAAAACACACAATAACCAAACCAAACCAGAATGAGAATAAATATTGTACAATTCAGCCCCACCCCATAACCAACGTAGATTTGTTTTTTTCTTATTCAGGCTTGTCAAGAAAGTAGATTCTTCAGTGACGGACTTGCGCTGGCTCCGCTACTGCCATTCGTGTTGCTCGCGTTCGTTCCGCTGGGACCTGCACTTGCACCCGCAACAGAGTATCGCCCGCTGCTAGGAGGTCGCTCATCCGATAAACTTGACGGACCTGGCAGCTGATCTCCGACCTTGGACATCATCGAAGGCGACTGTCCCAGCCGGTCAACAGAGTACATGCGCGGTCGCTGCGGAGGAGGCGGTGGCCCCGCATTGAGCCCGTGAGATGGCGAATGATGCACAATGCTCGCGTGTAGATCAGGCGGTGACATCGAAGTCCCAAACGGCCGCGCTGGGGGTACATGCGGCGACGGCATAGGCGGTGGTCCATACCCAGAACCGACATATGAATGCGGCGGCGGCGGTGGTGGCGGCGGTAAGGTGGATGGCATGCTTCCATAGTGTCCTGGTCCCGGGTGATGAGTGGTTGTTGGAGGAGGTCCGAGGTGGCTTGGTCCATGGCTGTGAGATGGTGTAGACGCAGGTGTACCTCCCGGAGCCGGCGCTGGTCCACTAACGTAGCCATTCAAATGAGGCAATGGGCCCGGTGAAGGAAAGGGACCATGCTGACCAAACCCATTGGAGTGGCGTCCCGTGCTATTAAGCCCATGACCAGGTTGCTTGTCGTAACTACTGTACCACTCAGGGCCCGTGGGAGCTGGAGCTGGAGCTGTACCTGGCAGCGCAGGGTGACCAGGATGAGGACGGCCTGCCAACATATTCTGTGCACCCGGATGTCCATGAGACATAAATGGCGAGTACTCAGCCTGTCGTAGTGCAGGTTGAATAGGAACTAGCGATGCAGGCTGAGTAGGGAAGGTTTGGTATGTTTCGGGTGAGGTGTGAGGTGGCGGTGTTGGCCTTTTAATATGACACTTGTGACATTCATAGACATCATTCTGCTTGGTGTAATCGCCGTTCATTATGTAGGGCCCTGATGTCGACGACATGGTGCGCGAGTGCATAGGTGGTGCACCACCATTCACTAGATGACCCATGCCGTTGGTAACCATGCCGCCCTTGTATTGATTGTCGACCCGCCACCATCGAGGGCTGTAATTTGTTTGGCAATAGACGCACGATTTGCCTCCAATTGACAGGCGTGCAGGTTCTGGTGCAGGAGCACTAGTCGAAACAGCTTCCGTTGTAGTATCCTGAATCGTGGCCGTAGAATTCCTCCTCTCGCCCATGCTTGCTGGACCACCGGTAGTGCTGTTGATGGTAGAAGTTCGTCGATGGGAACCATTGCTTTGAGATACAGGATGAACCTGCTGTTGCTGCGGTACATGCGCGGCTTTGCGAACGGTTCCTGTCAAGCTGAGATCGGCTTGCTTGTAAGTTCGCACGTAAAGCTCCAAAGCACTCTGTCCCTCATGATCAGTGGGCTCGCTGATATCATGAACAATCGTCTGCACGGCGTGCGAGGAACACCAGATGCTCGGTACCACTAATCCAGCCTCCCCACCGATTTTCATAATAAGAGTCGAGTCCTTGCGCGACCCTTTGACCGGCGTTACATCAAAGCCAAATATGTAACTTGCACGAAGCGCACATCCGACATGGAACTTGGCATTACAACCCGGGTAATGGCACGAAACACAAGCTCCGTTCGAAGTCTTGCAGAGTTTGCACGTTTCTCGGTAGCGTTCTCGAGAAATAAGACCAAAGCCTTCTGCTGGCTCCAGCTCCTCCGCTCTTCCGAACCTGATCTCTGGATTCCAGACCGCACAATTGACGTGAACCCAGTTGTTGCCCACAGTCCGCTTCAATGGCTCCCGTGGATTGATAGGCTTGCACACAGCTTCTTGTCGCTGCTGGTAAAGCTTAATGGCTTCTAGAACCATTTCCTTCTCCAATCTTTCCTTCTCACGGTCTCGTTCAGATTTCTTCTTATGATTCGTCGTCGACTTGGGTGCTTCCATCAACTCCTGTTCCGTTAAAGTGACAGGGCACAGAACACATTCATAGCGCGTCGAAACTATTGGATTGCGGTCGTTCGAACACATATCACAGAGCCATTTTGCGTGGCAACTCTCAGGCTCAATTCCATAGCAGCCTCGGTGGACCGTAAGTCGACAATCTTTGCATGTAACGCTGCTCTCTCCAGTAGAATCGATCTTTTTGCAAACTGCACATGGTAGTGTCTTTGCACGCGGCGGATCTGGAATGATGGGTGCGGGTTCAACGAGTTTCTCAACTACCTTCTTCTTGGGAGGTGGCTCGACGGAGTTCCTAGCCGATGTGCTCGCACTATCCTTATCTAGTAGCGTTCGTGCTTTCTTCTTAGCTGGCTCCGTTGTGGTCTCAGCTGCTAAAGACCCGTTCGCGCCGGCCCCTGTTGGTACAGCAGCAGCAGCGGCTGGCGTCTCGTCTGAAACTAGCATTTGAGTCATCAACTCCTCGTCCAACTTGCGACGCCAGGCTTTGTTCCCACTGGCTTGAAGTTTCTTCGCTAATTCATCGGCGTCTTTATACTCGATAGCGTACTTCCTCCACATGATGGCGCATCGATGACACAGCGCCACGGCGAGTTGGACGCTTTTATCCCCCTTCTTTGACGACGATGACGAGGAGGTGGGTTCGGCTGGCACAGTAGCACCAGGAGTTGTAAGAGGAGCACGACGCCACTGAGGAGAAGAGCGAGTCAGACAGAACTTGCACTGGAAACCGCGCTTTTTCTCATTTGCCTTGTCGTTGTCAAATGCCGAATCATCGTGTTCATCAGCGATATCATCTAGTAATTTAGACGAAGCATCCGCTCGCTTAGCCTCTTTCTTTCCACGGCGTCCCTCGTAGCTTCCCCAGACTTTACGACCCTCGGGTGTCTTTTTCCACATATAATAATAACGGACGACGTGTCGAGGCTCGATATTTCCAATGTACCTGCGAATGTTAAGCCATTCGGAACCGAATTTAGAAACACCTTCGACAAACAGCGCCTTTTGCTCTTTGTTAAGCTTCGGTTCTTTAAGCTCCTTGTAAAGATCTGCCTTTTTGAGGCGCTTGAGTGCAGCGTCCACGTTGAAGCTCTCTGAATAAAGATACTCCAGAGCCTTGTCCAAGAAGTTTGTGTGATACTTGGGAAGGCCTCTCTCGGCCGCAAGATCCCTAGCTTTGATCATGTATTCGTCGATAAATTTCTCCCGGTCTTCAAGGCTCAATTCTGGCGCTGGAAAGTCGTCCTCGCCTCTAGAAGAGGGAATCTGGTTGGGCTCAGGCAACTTGAAGTGTAAATCTGCGGTGCGGACTTCTTTGCCATTGAGCGGAACTGGTTCATCCTCGCCTCGGCGTATGTAACCCGGAGGCTCATCCATGACCCACGGACGCTTCAGTCTGTCCTGCTTTTCAGCCTCGATAGCGGCTTGCGTCTCCTTGGACAATTTGCTGGTTCCACCTTTACCCGAGGCTTTCGATTTTTTTCTCGGATCAAGTGGTTTGACGTACTCAACAGGCTTGCCATACCATGGGCTAACGATCGCCTGATGCCGTGTGCCGATACGAGAGCTTGCTCGAGGATAGATGCGGTCGTCATAGTCCAGCGCATCTTCCAATTGACAATGGATGCCGAAATATCGGTACGGCCACATTTTCGCTTGGGCGATTTGAGCGGCCGTAGCAGGCGCAGGTTTCTTGCTGTCATCAATTGCAGGGCTACTTCGTCCAGTTGCAACGGCAGTGCCATTCGAGGCGGGCTCTTCCTCCTCTTCTTCAGGGAGATCCTCTTCCACCTCTGGTAGAGCCTCACCGATCAAGGGAGTGTTGCGCGCCTCTAGTTTCCGCTCTTGCGCGCGACTGCACAAAGCGCACGCCCAAGCAAATCCGCGCGCTGGCTTCTTCGTCAATTTCGGCCTCACGCAGTTCATGTGATAAGTATTGTGGCACACGGCGCAGTCCACCGACTCGGCACTGGGTTGAGTCAGTCATGAATAATTTTTTTTTCTGCACATATCGATGAAAATGTATCTTACCTAGCAGCATATAGCCCGCACTTGATACACGTTTTGACGGCGCCAGTAAGCTCCTTCTTTCGTGCCGGCTCGCATAGCACAAATTTCCATCGCTCGTCGAGAACCTTCTTGACGTGGCTCGGTACATTGATCACGTCCTTTGTCGGCACAACCTCGTAGTAGCGATGCATGTATCGATCAAACATTTTGTCGTACCAGAAGCTGTCTTTTAATCTGCGATAGTCGTCTAGACTCGTGATTTCAGAAACATGCTTGATAGTGCACTTTCCTCGAAGCGATGAGAGAGGACATGGGTCGGAATGCATTGACGCAAAGACTAGGCGCGGATCTGGCACTCTGCGTTGAATGTCCTTGGGTCTGTAGTACCAGTTGACCCTGACCATCTCGACGGGGCCGGATGAGTTCCCTTTTGCGGGGAGAAATTCCATGATGCGACCCAGGTAGTATGGTTCGCCTGGGGGCTCGCAAATCAAATAGACATGATCTGTGCGCGTTAGTTATGACTACAAGACAGAACTGATTTTGGTTATACAGAACAAAGGCACGTACCATTCACTTCGAGAACGGTGCCATCGTCGGCCTTGAGCTTCCCATTCTTCAAGCGCGCGCCGGAGTTTTCAAACGTCATCATGTTTGAAAGGCGAATGTCGCGCTTGGGACTAGATGCGGTGGTGAGCTGCCTCTTTGCAGAGCCATTGGGGGCGGCCCCGTTGGGTGGCTGCTTTCGCTTCCGCGTCGTTGCCGAAGCCGCTGAGCCGCCATTGCTGGAGACGCTGGCGGAGAACGTTGAGGTGCCGGGAATCGCGTCCTTTGCAGCGGCATTGGGCTGGGCCTGGTTCTTGCGGGTGCTGGCCGCGGGACCTTTTTCGCTGTCGGCCAGTCTTGACGGAGAGCCATTGGCACTCTGGTTCTGGCTATGATTATTACGCTTAGCCGAGCCAGAGGCAGGTTTGGTAGCGGCCGGGGCAGGACTGGCCAATTCAAAGTCCATTTCAATGTCCTCGGCATAGTTGGGACGCTGGGCGCCATTGCGGCCGCGCGACCGGGTGCTGTAAGGAGCGCCGGCAGCATCCATGACAGCAGTCACCTCGGACGAGGTCGAGTCGGAGGCAGTCATGGGCTGCGAGTGCGCGCCGTTGACTGTCTTGGCCTCTTCGGGCTTGTCAGGCTTAGAGGGCGTTGCGGCATGGCGAGACTTACCGCGAGCCGCCGACCCGTTGATGATGATGATGTTGTTGTTGTTGTCGGTAGTGGCAGCAGCAGCAGGAGTGCTGTTGGTGGTGGTGGTGTTGTTGTTGTTGTCGGTGGCGGGCGTGGGCACAGAGTCGGATGGCTCAGCCGATGATGGCAGAGACTCCGTGGACATGACTAGTGTCCTGTATCTCTGTGGGAAAGCAACGCCCTACAACATGAACAAGAACGACTAGACAAGGATGCGAGGTAAGCCAGAGTGGCCGTTCATGCGCCGGATGTGGGGAAGGGGGGAGAAACAGCAAGAATAAAAACTCAGCAGCTCGAGTGGCGGGCAGGAATGGAATGGAAGAGAGAGAATATCAGACAAGCGCGAGTGGATGGGATGGGATGGGATGGGGACGGAGGGAGAGAGACTAATAATGGGAGAGCCAAGAGGGAAGAAACCACATCAAAATAGCAGGAGAAAAAAAAAAAAAAAAAGAGCCCCCCGAGTGAAACAGGAGTGAGAGTGGGACAAAGGCCGTACGCGCGCGCGAGAATGTACACAGTCAGAGTAAGAAGTAGCAAAAGCAGCAAGAATAATCGTCACCAAGACCAGGAGCAGAAAAAAGAATGCGGTTTGGCTTGATCTGCACCGGCGCGCGTGGAGCGGAGACGCGGCGACAAGCTATCAAGCAAATGGGCATGAAGACGCACAAGAGGACGATGGGTAGGGGTAGGTGGATAAGGATGGAAGAGAGAGGAAGACAGGGAATTGCCTACAGGTGCGAGAAGCAGCCAGACGTATCCAATGACGGCGAGTGGCAGGAAGCGCTGGAAGGTTGAAACGCCCGCTCCGAGTTGCTGGAGAGCGGAGAGAGACACAGTGGGAAAGAAGTGAAGAAGCGAGGCAGGAAGAAAGAAAGGAAGAGAAAAGAGTGAGGGGGAGAGAGAGAGAGAGAGAGAGAGAGAGAGAGAGAGAGAGAGAGAGAGAGAGAGAGAGAGAAAGACTTCAAGGTTGCAAATGAAATCAAGGGAAAATGGAAATGGGAAGCCGCCCAACCTTAGATGTGCTTCCCTTAGTCAGTGTTAATCTTATATTGGGCTAGTCCCGAAAAGTCTCAACGCCAGCTCAATCTGGGCGGGCTTGCTTTTTTCTGGCGCGCCGATTATTCGCTCGTCGTAGTGCTTCAGTATCTGCCTTGTAGTGGTGAGGAGGAGGAGGAGGATGATGGCGAAATAGCTTCCGATCCCTTGCTCGCAGACCGGCCAGAGACGAATTTTTTAGCTCACGATTAATTTGTAGGAATGCTGCCAAGAACGAACGAGCATCAACCATTTCTTTTTTCTACACTCTATTTTCTATTGCATCTGACCAGCAGAACAGAACAAAGAAGGCAAGACGGTATTGAGACCTGCCGATGGCCCCTTTGGGCCTATTCATCCACCCTCTTTAATCTGGCCGAGCAGACAACGATAAATATCCAGCTTCGTGAGAGGTTGTGCTGCTGGACGCCCTCCAGCCAATCACGTGGCAGCGCTGGGTTTGCCACAACACAACTGCCAGAGTCACCAACTTGGTTAATAATGAGAATAATAATTAGTGAACTAGCGAGTCTCTACTTGGGTCAGTGACGGAGGAAATAGAACCAGCTGCTAAATTAAGCCTGCCAGCCTACGCCCAAAGCAGACTAGCGTGTGCCCGCCTGCGGGCGTCATACATGAAATGAATGAATCTGATGGGCTTTTGCCAGTCACCGCTGTTCTGTCTGGTCTGTGGCTCGATCGATGGCATGATACGGGAAGTAAGAGATCGCAGGCACATGGTCTGTCGCGCATATCGTTTACACTGTGTCGCTCCTGGGTATGATTTATGATTTATATAGTAGGCATGCTGGCGACACGTGATGCGACAGACACCTGAGGCACCCGGGCACGGTCTTGCCTTGTGCCCCCGAAAGTTCCAATGCAAACAAACATTCAACACCACCACCACCACCACACAACACATGTTGACGAACTACACCCCAGCCCCCTAAATGGCCGACGTTCCGGTTGGACCATAGTGTCCTACATGGCGTGACCTAGTTACTCTGCACTGGTCCTCGTTTCGTTCTCTCCCCAGGTCATGTCTGGGTTCCCCGTCCAGAGCCATGGCTTCCAGACGTCCGTGGCCCTGGCCCAGCAGCAGACAACCTCGATCGCCACCTCCAGGGCGCGCGCTGGACTGAAGCGGCCGTACCAGGCGCTGGTCTCGAAAGAAGACTCCGTCCAACCTCACGCGGCCAGCACGCGCGGCGTGGATTTTGTCGCTACCACTCATGCGCAAGCCTCTACCTCAGGCGCCGCTCGCATCGCCGCTAGCCCGATTCGGCACGCTACCGGCCACGCTAGCATTATCATCCGTGCCATCCCGCACTTGGCGCCGCCGACGACAACGACCACCACTGCTGCCAAGTGCAACCCCCTGCTGTCGCTGGAGCACCCGAAGTACGGCCTGCCGCCTGCCTTGGTGGCCAACTTCAACGCCGTCGGCATCCACAGCATCTATCCATGGCAGGCCTCGTGTCTGCTCGGCCGCGGCCACTTGACCGCCGAGAAGAACCTGCTCTACACAGCACCCACCGGAGGCGGCAAGTCGCTGGTCGCCGATGTGTTGATGCTCAAAAGAGTCATAGAGAACCCACACCGCAAGGCTATGCTGGTGCTGCCGTATGTGGCCCTCGTGCAGGAGAAGCTCAAGTGGCTCCGTCGCATCGTCCAGGACGTCGAGAAGAACCTCGGTGATCCCCACATCGATCCTGCGAAACAGCAGCAGCCATGGAGACAGCCGTCCAAGGAGATCCGTGTAACCGGCTTTTTCGGTGGAAGTAAGTCGCGAGCGACCTGGGCCGATACTGACATTGCAGTCTGCACCATTGAAAAGGTGGGTTCTATCAACAGACTCCGTATATATTTATGTTTATATACATATATATTTTATTCGTTATCCATTGCTGTCTTGCGTATCTCTCTCTCATTCGCTGGTGTAGGCAAATGCGTTAGTCAACACTGCCATCGAGGAATGTAATATCAATGATCTCGCCGTCGTAGTCGTGGATGAAATCCATATGCTGGATGATGACAGTCGCGGCTACCTACTAGAGTTGATGGTGACCAAACTGCTTTTGTTGCAACAAGACATCCAACTCATTGGCATGAGCGCTACTCTTTCTGTGAGTAATCGCCTCTGAACAAGTCAACCCAAATCATAGCTGACGGTTGGTATCGTTATAAGAATACTGAATTACTAGCGGAGTGGCTTCATGCCTCCTTTCATGCATCGAGGCATCGGCCCGTCCCAATTGACGAACATTTGGTTTACGAGAATGCCATCTACCCTGCTACCAGTTCGAAGGGATTTTTCCAAACAGCCACAAAGCTTCAGTCCGTATCATTACTCGATTCTGTACCCCCATGTCGATTGGTCGACCCGTCGCCGTTCAAGGAGTTAAGTAATCCCACCGCGAACGTGATGGTGTCCCTAGCTGTTGAAACAGCCACTGCTGGGTTTGGAGCCTTGGTATTTTGCGGTAGCCGACAGGCCTGCCAGATGAATGCCCAGCTGATTAGCGAGGCAATGCCTCCGCCGTCAACATTGGATACAGAACTTTTGGAGAGAAGACTAGATCTTTTGGCGGAGTTGGGAAGTCTACCATGCGGGCTGGATCCCGTTTTTCAGGCGACTATTATCAAGGGAGTTGCTTTTCATCGTGAGATTTCCCGATTTCCCCGGCGCT
This sequence comes from Talaromyces atroroseus, assembly GCF_001907595.1. Taxonomy (NCBI): domain Eukaryota; kingdom Fungi; phylum Ascomycota; class Eurotiomycetes; order Eurotiales; family Trichocomaceae; genus Talaromyces; species Talaromyces atroroseus. The sequence goes on along the minus strand of NW_017971438.1, from coordinate 1,020,852 downwards.
ACATGCATGAAGAAGTATACTCTTGTGCTTTTATTAGAAAAAATTTTCTAGCTGACTGCCGAACCATTTTAGATGCTGGGCTAACTACCGAGGAACGAGACCTGGTAGCGGATGCGTATGACCGAGGGACAGTGAAAGTTATTGTGGCAACATGCAGTCTTGCAGCAGGTGTGAATCTGCCCGCCAGACGAGTCATTATACAAGGTGCCCGAATGGGCCGCGACATTGTTGGACCTGCGTTATTGTACGTTTTACCCCTGGCAGATCTAGAAGAGTCACTGACATAAAAAAGACGCCAGATGAGGGGTCGCGCAGGACGCAAAGGGAAGGACACGGTTGGGGAAACCTATCTCATTTGCCAGAAAGCGGATTTGGAGGCGATTTCTGAGATATGGGATGCTGAGACTCCGGCGATTGACAGTTGTTTAGCGCAGGATAACAAAGGCGTGAAAAGGTATCTCTCATTTCTTCATGTTCTTTTCCCCCCCCTTTGCAAGTAAGTAAATCCTAAGACGTGTTGGTTATTTAGAGCGCTGTTAGAAGGTATTGCGACACGATTAGTGTCTGGTCGCGAAGCCATCGATGAGTTCATGAGATGCACTCTACTCTGCCGAACGCGGGAAGAGGGTGAAATTCAGAAGTTGACCGAATCGAGTCTGCAGGAATTAGTCGAGATGGGACTGATTCGCTTGCGTGACGATGATTCTTACGAATCGACGAAGCTCGGCGCCGCCATTGTCGCTTCTTCCTTCTCTCCGGACGACGGTATTTTTGTGTATGAAGAACTCAAGCGCGCGCTCCAGGCCTTTGTCATGGATGGAGAGATGCACATATTCTATATGTTTACTCCGTTCAGTGTCGCTATGAACACTACTATCGACTGGCCTATTTTCCGAGATCAGCTCGATCTTTTGGATGAGAGCGGCATTCGCGCGCTGCAGTTTGTTGGAGTGCAGCCTGGATTCGTTAATAACATGTACTTCTTCAACTTGATCTTCATCGTCATGAAAATAATGACTGATATAAATAATAGGGTCCAATCCGGACGAACATTCAAAGAAGATGACCCAACCCAACTCCAGCTCTCCCGAATCTACCGTCGAGCCTACACAGCCTTCCAACTCCGCGATCTCAGCAACGAAATCCCACTATCCACCATAGCAAGTCGCTACCGCGTCCCACGCGGCGTCGTGCAGACTCTAGCGCAGACATGCCACGGCTTTGCAGCGGGCATGGTCAAATTCTGCCAGCGAATGGGCTGGGGCATGCTCGCCATCGTGCTGGACCATATGCGTGACCGACTACAGGCCGGCGCGCGCGACGACCTGCTCGAAATGGCGCAGGTGACGCATGTCAAGAGCTGGACGGCGCGGTTGTTATGGGAGAACGGGTTCCGGAGTGTGAGGGCTTTGGCAGCTGCAGATGCGAAGGACATTGTTCCTGTTTTGATTATGGTACTCTTTTCAATCTTTGGTGCTGATGATGATGGTGATGAAGAATTTATGCAATACTAATATTGCCGTCGGCAGGCCCGCTCGCGCAAATCGCAGTCGTATCAGAACTCGGAGAAAGAAGCTGAGCGATACGCGGCGAAAATGGCTCGCAAAGCAGAAGTGATTATCGCGTCTGCGAATAAGATATATGGTAATTCTCTTTTCTTTAGATTAAGTCTACGAATACTAATGCTATGGTGTGTAGAACGTCAAATGCAGGTGGAGATCGACGAGTGATTCTTCCTCAGCCTCGCTATGCATCTAGGATGTGTATGTACATTCTATATCATCCTATATACACACATAATATCATCATCAGTCTTGAACGGCAACACCCAACATGCAACAACACCTTGTTTATATATACTAACTCGACACCCCATTAATAACATCCTGCGCCTTAATAGGCTCCCCAAGATCAACCCAATCCAGCAAAATCCCATTCGGCGGCCGACCATACAACGACTCGCACAGCGCCGTCTGTGCGCCAATACTGCCCGTGCCCGAAACGGCATTGGTCGTATTTGCGGCGTCGCGGTCCGGGATGTCAGCGCCCAAAACGTCCTTGTCGAGGAAGTGGTTGACGATGTACATGCGGCCGTCGGCGGAGGCGCCGGAGGGCCGGTTGATGCTGCAGTCATCGAAGGTGGAGTCGGTGACGTCGTAGGGTGTTTCAAAGTAGTAGGAGAATTCGTCGAGGATATAGGGGACGGTGGACATGTCGGCGTCGTAATCTTCCCCCCCCCCGCCGCCCCTCCACTTAGTATGTATTATCCCAGGAGATTTTGTTCTATTACTTGGAAAGGAGGGACAGAGAGAGGCCGGGAGAGAAACGTACCCAAGAATGTAACAACCCGAGTCCCATTATCAATCAGTTCCTGCAGTGTCGGCCACTCATTGATCGGGAGCACATCCGGACTGGTCGGCGGCACATAGCACAATGTATCCAGCCCACTAGCCTCGAAGGAGGCACTGAAATTACCGATACCGACATAATCGCCGTTCGTGAGCAGCAAAGTAAGCACTTCATTAGGGTTGGCGTCTAGCCATGTCTTGATCGTGGTGAGATAGTCTGTCAGCGAGCCGGCGTCTTCAAGCAGACAGCTTGTATGGCACAGTTCGAGCTCATTGCCCAGGATGGACATGTGCGTTTGGCCCTGAAGGAAGCGAATGCCCAGGTCGAGCTGGGCGGTGATGCTGATGTCTTGGTTGTCGGATAGGCTGTCACCGACAAAGGGCGAGTCGTGCGAGCCGACGGTCGTGATGTTGGACCAGGAGCGAGTGCAGTACTCGACTTGGCCGTTGCATTGGGCTGAGGTGATGGGGAAGAGGAGGGCTGCTGCTGAGAGCAGGCCGAGGGGGAGATTGGACAGCATTTTGTTGTTGTTGTTGTTGTTGTTATTGCTCTAGCCAGAGTGGATGTTGAAATGTATACTTTGAGCTCCTCCTTGCCGGGGTAGATAATTTTAAAGAATGCATGACCCCCCATCCGGGCATACCACGGACCTATATATGCGCACATATACGTAGCGTACCTAGATGATAGGTACAGTAGACATGCAAGCCCATAAGGAGATGATGGAACATTGGTCGCAATCATGCCCCTCAAGCACCTGGACTAGTATTAGTGTTGCACAGATGGAATGCCATGATCGTCTGTCTATCGCATGTGATGGAGGCCATGACAGTAGCTCGTCAGGCGGAGAGCCCTGGCTAAGACCATAATACCAATAGCAAACAGGTACGCATGCACTAAGAGTCCACGAGTAGGCACCGCGGAACAAAAGCTTAAAGCAGTCAAGGTTGACTGATGCGCGATGCTACCTCAGGCATGAGCGCGCCGTGGGATTGGCTGCGCCACGCAGATAGCTGGAGATGTGTGAGGAGGATAGTAGAGCCCCTCACTGGTACCTAGATCACTGCCGGATGCCACCATACGCGGGCGACGATGCATGGCGGAAGTAAAGAGCAGTCAGTTTGGCAATAAGCAGACGAGTGCGCGCAGAGATGGAGTACGAAGTTTACATAGAGAGTGATAGAGATGCATGTATATCAACAAGCCACTGTGGCTCGTGCCGGCGTGGCGCATGCATGAGCTAAGATCGGCGATTGACAACTGCAACTACAACTGCAACTGCAACTGCAACTTGCGTACAGTAAACATCTCTGTATCTACTTTTTGCTATTCGCCATTTACCTCCTGCATCACCGGCATGCCCTAGCAAGCCACTACCAAATCCGGCATCTGATCATCTCGACGCGACTTGAGACATCGGCATTGACATTGGCATTGGCATTGGCGCTGCTCGAATCGCGATAAACAAGCAGCCAACCACTGCCGATACCGTAACTACTCGTGTTAATGCCACACTCGGAACCTCACCGAGACTATCGCCACAATCCCTGCTTTTGCATCTCGAAGCGATGAGCATTCGACCCTGCTGCCGATGAGCTCCACGCACGAGGGGAGTGATGACGGCGCCCGCGAGGATGAGCTTGATCTCGGCCAGGAGGATGAGGAGCTGCCCGCCCACCGTGAACTAGCAACTAAGGATGGGGACGACGGCCCAGTAGACTCTCATCCTGCCGAGGACATAGAGTCGCCCCCTAAGGACCGTGACTTTCAAGATGATTCCGTCCACGAATCCTCATCCCAGCTTCTCCCGCCTGTTCCCAAGGCCGCGGACGAAGTCTCGTCAATCCCAGACGACACGCCATCTCTGCATGTGAGTCGTCACGTCAAGCTACTGCCTTAACTAGACGTATACTGACCTCTTCTAGGGCTCTATGCAGTCTTCGCCAAGCAGCAGCGCCCTAGCCTTCCGAGCCTCCACCAGATCGAGTCCTAGTCCTGCCCACCGCCCATTCGATCTACGCTTCCAATCGAGACTGTCATCCTCGTCATTCAGCAGTCCGCGACCATCTTCTCCATTCCTGCTACATACGCACTCCCGCAATTCTTCATTCACAAGCCAGCCTCCGCTTTCTAGTACGCCTGATCTCGAGCCGGACGCCCCGCAAGCTCCCTGGGAGGTCGTGCGATGGACCAAGTTGCGCAAGATTGCAGGACAGTCATTTTCCGAAGTAGGCAGGCGCAATTTTGGTCGACCAACATGCATTTCGGTGTCGACGGCTATTATTTTAGGAACCTCAAAGGGCATTGTTCTTGTTTTCGATTATCAGCAGAACCTGAAAACTATAATTGGTCCTGGGACGAAAGGTTTGCACCTCTATTTTCTTTTTTAATCTTGCAGTGATATCTTGTATCTAACAACCCTTAGCCGTCGAAGCTGGCGCTGTTACATCTTTGGCTATATCTGCCGATCATACAACTGTCGCAGTGGGACACGCGCAAGGGGAAATCTTCACATGGGAAATCTCTCGGGCGGCGCGGCCCTTCCTTCATATTCCCCCCATACAAGCGGCTCAACATGCCCAGAGAAATACTTCTGATGGTCATGTAGCCGGTGTGTCCGTCGTACATGTGGGATTTCTAGGAACCAGACGTACCGCCTTGGTCTCGGCTGATGATCGTGGTATGGCGTTTTCACACCTTGCGACAAGGGGTATGGGTGCAGTCGCCAGAAGTGTCAAGACCACCAGAGTACTAGGGCGTTATCCAGAACCCCCATCAGAGGAAGGCAAACCTCGCAAACCCAGTTCTGTCCTAGCCTTTTCGCCCCTACCATTAGGCAATGTTGACCAGCCAACCGACAGTCTTGGCCTGGTCGCAATTCTAACACCCTACTTGCTCGTTATCGTCTCTACCACGCCCGTAGCACATACTCAGTTCAAATCACCGCGGCCGAAGGAAGTGGGATCCCACAATGTCATGAGCGCTGCATTAGCCTGGTTTCCCGCAATCAAGCTGAAAGGAAAAGAAGGAATATCACAGACGAAACTTGTATACTGCTGGTCTAACGTCTTAACCGTTCTCGATGTCTGTGTGTCCGATGTAGATGGCGGCTCCACCAAAGATCGCCCACCTGTGCTCGAGTTTCGCCCTAGAAGCCGCTGGAGAGCCAACGAAGCCATCGTGGCGGTCCAGTGGTTGAGCCGCTCTGTTCTCGCCGTGCTGACCATTACCCAGCACTTGTTGATATTAGAAGACAAGACGCTCCGTGTGACCGACTCCTTTGATCTCCTTCACAAACACATCTATCATGCCGACATCTTCTCGTCGCATCTCCATACGCTGGTAGAACAGTATGACGAAGAAAACACGTCGATGCATGGCGTTGTCGCGGATGCCTTTTATCAAAGCTTGAAGGCTTATAAAGGGCGTTTGTTCTTATTAGGCTACAATGATCTGTCAGTAGGAAGCCTGTCCAACTGGGCCGACCGATTGCTTGCATACATGGAGACGGGCGATTTCGTGTCTGCGATTCGTCTAGCGACGTCTTACTATCAAGGAGATGCGGAGAAACTTACTGTTGGCCTTCCCGAGGAAGACGACCTGCGACATTCGGTCGTCGAAGAAAAGCTGCTAGAAATGATAACGGCTTCGTTAAAATTTGCCTTTGGAAGGAACGAAGATGCAGGCACCGAGCGTGTTCTAAGACCACAGTTAGAGGCTCTCGCTGACGTTAGCATATCTGCATGTATCTGCATGGATGACTTTGATTACTTATGGGACGAGGTTTACGACTGGTATGATGAACATGATTCGGAGGGCATTTTTTTGGATGTCCTCGAGCCCTTTATAAGGGATGATAAAATCAGATCTCTACCCCCATCAACGCTTAAAGCCCTAGTCAACCACTACTCATCTACCTATACGTCAACCCGCCTCGAGGAGGTGATTTGTCTGCTTGATCCTACTACAATGGATATTGAGCAGGTGACCACGCTTTGCAAACAGCATAACCTGTATGATGCGTTTATCTATGTTTGGAACCGCGTTGTGGAAGACTATGTTGGCCCATTGGAGGAGCTCTTGAGCTTTGCGACTCGTATGATGGCCGCTACTGCAAACGACAACAGCTCGGATATCAAGTCAAGTGACTACGAGAATGCCATGAAAATCTTCCCGTATCTCTCGTTTATTCTCACCGGGCGCACCTATCCTACGGGGGAAGAGATGCTTGAAGAACAAGCAACGAAAGCCAAGCAGGCCCTCTATACATATATATTCACAGGAAATAACAACCAGAAACCGTTCAGTGCGCTTCGAACCATCCTCAAATTTGATTCCTCCAGCTTCATGAGCATGTTGAACGAAGCCTTTGAGGACAGCTTCCTGAATGACTCGGCCGATCCGGCTAACGGTGAGCCCGAGCTGAGGTCAAATTCTCCGGCATTGACTATTAACCGCCAATACATCGTCAGCATTCTATTGGATGTCATGAATAACAACGCCGAATTCGGTCCCCTTGAAACCATCTTCCTGGACATATTCATCGCGCGGAACCTCCCAAAGTATCCACAGTATATTCTACTCTCGGGCTCCACATTGTATCAGATTCTTGAGCGCTTGTGTCGATGGCCGACCCAGGATATTGCAGAAGACTGCGAATTAAGCGTGGAGTATTTGCTGTCTACATACCACCCGCCTGATCTCCAGAGCCTTATACCTCTTTTCAAATCAGCGAGATATTTCCGAGTCCTGAAGTCTACGTATCGGGCAGAGAAACAATATGCCGAGCTCATTCTCACTTATCTCGAGGATACTAGTGAACGCGAGCAGGTATTTACATGTATCTATGAATGCCTGCGACCGGGAAGTGGATTGAGTAGTAAGCAGCAAGACGACGTCTTGCGGGCTATCAAGAGCCGGGCCGGCGAGTTGGTACAAATCAACGTCTCAAAAACAGCGCAAACAGTGCAGGAACTCGCGCCTTCATTGCATGCAACTTTCTTAAAATCATTGGACGACGATGACTACAAAAAGTTCCATTACTTGACGACATTGCTGGAGCCACAGAATGTCGATGCTGATGCGAAAATTGCGCCTGCAAATCTAGAGAGTTCAATGGTCGAACTTTATGTGCAATTACTATGTCGATACAATCGATCTCATGTAGCGGATTATGTCGATAGCTTACGTGTCAACGAACTGCGACTTGATGAAGTTCTCCCAGCCATGGAAGGCAGTGGCGTGGTGGATGCAGCCGTGGTATTGCTAGCACGACAAGGACAAGTGCGCAAAGCCATGGACCGCCTGCTGGCATATCTAGGCACTCTCCAGTCCGGCCTTACAGGGATTCTGACTAATGCAGAAGACACCCCTGATCTAGCTGGTACTGCTGAGGCTGTTAGCGATCTGCTTGAGAGCGTGGAGAAGTATTCCGGGGTTGGAATATGGCTGTGTCAAGGACAAACGAAAAACGCCAAAATGGTTCGGAATGGCAACAACGTGCGCAGCACTAAACGTGCTTCGGCCATTGCTCTACAGGAGCCGCTGACATTCGAAGAGAATCTCTGGCTGGACCTAATCGATACGATTGTACAGATGGCGCGCAATATTTCGTCCCTTCTACTGCAAAAGACTGACCTGTCGGCAAAGTTGAGACCATTGCTACTGGTGTCTGGTGGCGAAGGCATGGAGCTGATCTCGTCGTTTCGCCAGTTGGTACAGAGAGTTTTTACGGCTCTCTTGACCAGCACGACGACCGGTGGACCAGTCCCGGCGGAACGCACGGGGGTGTCCTTTTTGCGCGTCCTCCGTGCTTTCCTTGCGCGGGCGGCGACTTCTTCTCCCTCGTTGTCGGAATTACGCGCAGTTCTTGCATCCGTCTTTTCTGCATATACATACGAAGAATCACTGTTATCGCTGGCCAATGGCATGTTAGACAAGGACCTCTTTGTGCACGTGAACGAGGTGACGAAACTACGGCAACACGGGTGGCGGCCAAGAGGCCAGGTGTGCGAGATCTGTCGTCGTCGCATTTGGGGGCCAGGTGCTGGCGCTGCATTGTGGACAGCTTGGGAGAGAAAGCAGATTAGCGACGCCCAGCAACGAAACGAACGCCAATCTGACGACAGGAATGCGCTTGCGAAGGACAAGGGCAAGGGCAAGGGAAAGGGGCCGAGCAGCGTAGAAGATGAGGGCCACTTGACCAGCAGCAGCAGCAACAACAACAACAACACAGATGCATCCGCCGATGGGCCTGGTTCAGGCGCAGTAGTGATATTTGCGTGTCGACACCTTTACCATCGCAGCTGTTTGCTGAACGAGCAGGAGAAACATAATGCCGAGAGAGGAGGCAAGCCAGAAGACCAAGAGTTGTATCCGCGATCCTTTCGGCTTGGGCACGATGCGCTTACATGTACGCGTTGTCTATGATGGGAGGATATCTTTTCCAACAGAATAATATAATTCTCGTGTGTGGCTGGCAGCCACAAATATTGCAGTGTAACCTAGCATATATCTAGATGTATATAAGTTGTGCAGATTAAGAGTACTCGGTATGGACATATAGGAGTTTTGGAATTTTATATATCGGCCCAACAGCCTAACGTCGGAGTAAGAATTATCTTTGTTTGAACAGACGTTGACCGAGGGGATTTGCCATGCATGCATATACTCAGGTATATGTCCGAATGCAACCACGGATGCCAATCGGCTAATGTACCTGCATATTCTCTGCTATACACTATAAGTAAGTATATAGTATATAGCGCCTATTCACTCCGGGAAGTATACTCCGTATGCATTGGATATACGTACCATTGCAACTCGAGAATCTCCGTCTAGAATCATTCTACGTAGGTACTCCACAGCGTTCCTCAAAAACCAAACCCACTGGCTACTAGTTAGTTAAGTTAGCCAACAGGCGATATAGTAAGCATGAAACGTTAGATGGTCGATAGTCATACTAGTTAGTTAGGGTTCTTCTGCTCAGCACTAGCACGCACTAGAACTCCCGAAATGGAACCTGACAATCTCCAGGACTTGAGAGGGATGCTACGTCCGATTCCAAGGTTTTTCTCGAGTTTTGACTACTGCCAAGCAGGCCACAAGTCACACGGCAGATGATGGGCCTGACTGACCGGGGGGGGGGGAGTAGAATATTTTATTACGGCCGTGAAACGCACACGCGGAGATTTAAACACATGCAGGCAAGCAGGCAAAATTGGAAAGGCTCCATGCGCTGTGAGTGGCCTATATAAAATAGGGACTACTGGGCGATCCCAAGCCACGGAGAGGTGGACAGGCCAGTTGTGGGGGGTCTCGTATAGTGTATTAATCAATATTATGAAGATTTGAACATGAAAGAAAATAAAGGCCAAAAAAAAGAAAGAAAGAAAGAAAACACCCCTTGCAATACTGTATACGTAGCACTGCTACCCAAGGGCTAGTTCGGCATAGTTAGTGGCCAAGGCTTGAGTTTAGGGCTACGACGTTCCAACTCCCAAGCGGGATCAGACCCAACACACCACGGAACCAGCAGAGTTCTCCGATATCACGCCTTGTCGAGGAGTCATGGCTTTGTTCATATTACTGTATCATGGAGAAGGAAAAAAAGGGCATGGAATCGAACACGTACTGTTCACACCGGCGCTAACAAAGCTTTGTCTTCGTCCAATCTCATGTGAAGGCGCGTGTTCGCGCAGCCATTGGCCGAGCTGCAGCGTTCCTGAAACGACTGTTTTTAGGGCTAGTCATCCGATCTGGCCATGCCATGTTCTCGCCCGCTATTTTGCCGCTGGCTGAAAAAATCCAATGATACGTCCTCGAGTCTAGCTTGTATCGCTGCGGCCAATCGCGCTGCTGGCATGTTCTTCTTCAGCATGGCCTCTGTGGGGAATCATCCTGCCGTGGCTCATGGCCCCTTTGCTGTTCTGCGCTGTGCCATCGTGGATAGCATATAATTATATAAGTATAATATACGCCTGCTCTTCTTTTCTATCTCTCTCTCTACACTTCTTCATCGCGGTGCTCGAAGAGTCCCTATTCGTTCCTTATCCAAAAACTCATACCAACTCTTGAGCCTGGTGCTCGACGATTCACTCCCTTTCCAGTCTTTGGACAGCTATTCATTCCCTGCAAAACTTGATTTTGAGAATCAATTACTATACCTACTGGTTTGATCTTCAGGCACTCCCTTTCTGACTATCAATCAACATGCATTACTCGACTCTCTTCCCGCTGGCTGCTCTCGCTGGCCTGAGCAGTGCTACCTACAGCTTGGTGGACGACTACGGATCCGGCACCAGCTTCTTCGACGGATTCACTTTCTACACTGTAAGAAATGCCTTTCTGTTGTGTAGTTATGTGTATCTCTTGCCTGGCTAACCATGTCTATAGGGCACTGATCCCACCGCTGGCTATGTCACGTACGTCGACCAGTCTACTGCCACAAGTGCCGGTTTGATCAAAGCCGAGGGAAATGCCACCTACATTGGTGTTGATCACACCAACGTGGCCAGCGGTTCTGGCCGTCAAAGTGTCCGTCTAGAAAGTAACACCGCCTATACCACCGGCTTGTTCATCCTTGACCTCGCCCACATGCCCGCTTCCGCCTGCGGTTCCTGGCCTGCCTTGTAAGCTCTTCTTCTGCTGCTGCTGCTGCTGCTGCTGCTACTATTCCAGGAGCTAACAAAGCCACGTAGCTGGACCTATGGACCCGACTGGCCCAACGATGGCGAAATCGACATCATCGAGGGCGCCAACCTGCAGTCCACCAACCAAATGACCCTGCATACCAGCGACGACTGCACCATCAACGACACTGGCTTCGCTGGTACGCTCGAGAACAACAACTGCTACGCCGAGATTGACGGCAACGAGGGCTGCGACATTGTCGCCAAAAACGAAGAGAGCTGGGGCGCCACCTTCAACAGCTACGGTGGCGGTGTCTACGCCATGGAATGGACCGATGACTACATCCAGATCTTCTGGTGGATTGCCGACGATGTTCCCTCTGACATTACCAGCGGCTCTCCGGACCCAAGTGGCTGGGGAACTCCAGCTGCTTACTTTGCTGGTGACTGTGACATTAGCTCGCATTTCAAGGAAAACAACATTGTACGCCTCTCTTTCTCTTTCTCTCTTTTTGACTGTTCATGGGCTGAAAGCTGACTGTACCGCCAGGTCTTCGATATTACCTTCTGCGGTGACTGGGCCGGCTCTGTCTGGTCCTCCGGCTCTTGCGCCAGCTATGCCAGCACCTGCGACACCTACGTGCAGGAAAACCCCAGTGCTTTCTCTGATGTCTACTGGCTCATCAACTCCCTCAAGGTTTACCAGTCATGATAGCCTTGACCAGAGCCTTCGACATATAACAAGTCCGATTGATCAACTGATCGATTGCTTTTTCTCTCGCTGTTTTTCGTTTTTCTTTCTATTTGGATACTTCTCAATACCCCCTTTTGTGCTATTTATTTTCTACGTCTTTCTGATACCCAAGCGCATACAGAGCGTGTATTGTACTTGAGACGTGCCAAAGAACAGATAGATCATTCGTTTTTCAATGTACAAATTCAATTTCTTCTTCTTCTTTTGCATCTGGAGAGAGAGGGCTCCCTCCCCTTTTGTACATAAATTCCTTATTCTAAAATTGAATATCCTTGCAGTTGTTGGGGTAGATCAAGCATAAGGGGTTTAGGGTTAGGGCTAATTTCCGACCAATAGATTAGCACTTATCACGTGCCAGGGCGGTCAAAGAGGCATCCAATCAGCCGTCAAGACGCTGTTGATAGCGGTCAACAGCGGCAGTAAAAAAAAATAAAAAGCTATCAGCAAAATCTTGGCGTACCAGCGAGCAATCCACGCGAGCATCTTCAATGATCTCGAGGTGCCGAGAAGGGTAATACAAAAAGAAATGCCGCGCAAAGCCATTGACTCGCGCATTCCCGCGCTCATCCGAAATGGCATCCAAGAGAAAAAGCGAAGCTTCTTCGTGGTCGTGGGCGACCGTGCCAAGGACGCAATCGTCAACCTGCACTGGATCATGTCCGGCGCCGACATCAAACAGAACAAATCAGTGCTATGGGCGTACAAAAAGGACCTGATCGGATTCAGCAGCCATCGCAAGAAGCGCGAAGCCAAAATCAAAAAGGAAATAAAACGGGGTATCCGCGAGCCCAACTCCGAAGACGCCTTTGAGCTGTTCGTCAGCTTGAATCAAATCCGCTATGTGTATTATAAGGAGACTGAGAAGATCCTGGGAAATACCTATGGAATGTGTATCTTGCAGGATTTCGAAGCTATAACCCCGAATCTGCTGGCTCGCACGATCGAGACTGTCGAGGGAGGGGGTATTGTGTTGCTGCTGTTGAAGGGAATGAAGAGTTTGAAGCAGTTATATACCTTGTCGATGGATATCCACTCTCGTTATCGCACCGAGGCGCACGACGATGTGGTTGCACGGTTTAATGAACGGTTCATTTTGTCTCTGGGAAGCTGCGATTCCTGCCTCGTCGTGGATGACGAGTTGAATGTGCTCCCAATCTCCGGCGGAAAGAATGTTGCGCCTCTCCCAGCTCCCAATCCCACCGAGGACGATAAATCGCCGGCACAAAAAGAGCTGCAGCAAATAAAAGACAGTCTAGTAGACTCTCAGCCCGTGGGATCGCTGGTCACCCTCGCAAAGACGGTTGACCAAGCCAAGGCTTTGCTCACTTTTGTTGATGCCATTGCCGAGAAGACTTTGCGGAGTACCGTCACTCTCACCGCTGGTCGTGGTCGTGGAAAGTCGGCCGCCTTGGGTGTCGCTATAGCTGCTGCTGTTGCTCACGGCTACAGCAATATCTTCATCACGTCTCCGAGCCCGGAGAACTTGAAGACTCTGTTTGAGTTTGTTTTTAAAGGGTTTGATGCTCTGGGATACCTAGATCATGTCGATTATACGATCCTGCAATCAACGAACCCGGCTTTCAACAAGGCTATTGTTCGTGTCAACATCCATCGAAATCATCGCCAGACCATTCAGTACATCCAACCCCAGGATGCTTATGCTCTCGGACAAGCGGAGCTTTTGGTGATTGATGAGGCCGCTGCCATCCCCCTACCGCTGGTGCGGAAACTGTTGGGACCGTACCTGGTTTTCATGGCATCGACTATCAATGGTTATGAGGGTACTGGCCGGTCATTGTCCCTGAAGCTCATTCAACAGCTGCGAGAGCAGAGCCGTGGAACCAGCCTGAAAGATGCAGCAGATACCGATGTTGCAGACCGCGCAACTGGAAAGTCAGCAAAGAATTCAGACAAGGGCATCATAGGCAGCCGGTCCTTAAGAGAAGTCACTCTGTCCGAGCCCATTCGTTATGCCGCTGGTGATTCTGTCGAGAAGTGGCTCAATAAAGTTCTGTGCTTGGATGCAACTCTCCCCAAGTCAAAGATGAACACACAGGGATGTCCGCATCCGTCTCAATGTGAGCTGTTGCACGTCAACCGTGACACGCTCTTCTCTTTCCACCCTGTGTCCGAGAAATTTCTTCAGCAGATGATGGCTTTGTACGTGGCCAGTCATTACAAAAACTCACCGAACGATCTTCAGCTCATGAGTGATGCACCAGCTCATCAGCTCTTTGTCTTGGTGCCACCCATTGACGAAGAAGCCACTAAACTGCCAGAACCATTGTGCGTTATCCAAGTCGCCCTTGAGGGTCGCATTAGCCGGGAGAGCGTCTTGAATAGTCTGAGTAGAGGTCAGCGTGCTGGTGGTGATCTCATCCCATGGCTTGTCAGCCAGCAGTTCCAAGATGAAGATTTCGCAGGATTATCAGGAGCACGTATCGTACGCATTGCCACGAACCCGGAATATATAAATATGGGATACGGATCGCGCGCGCTGGAACTGCTTGTTGATTTCTACGAAGGCAAATTTGCAAGCCTCTCCGAGGATGCTGCCTCGCAACCCGTAGAGAGCATGGTTCGTGTTACGGACGAGCAGCTTGAAAATGCCAACTTGCTGGATGATGATATCCATGTGCGCGACATTCGCTCCATGCCTCCGTTGTTTGGCAAGCTGTCTGAGCGACGGCCAGACTCGCTGGACTACGTTGGAGTCAGCTACGGATTGACACCAACGCTACATAAGTTCTGGAAGCGTGCATCCTTTAGCCCCGTGTATCTCCGTCAAACCGCCAATGAATTGACTGGCGAGCACTCGTGTGTCATGCTCCGAGCATTGGCCGCGGGATCCAACGACATCAGCTGGCTGAGCGCATACGCAAGAGATTTCCATAAACGCTTCCTTTCGCTCCTGTCCTACCAATTCAAGGAATTCCCCGCTGTCTCGTCTCTCAGCATCTGCGAGTCCGCCAACGCTGGCTCCAAATTGGACCCTTCATTCTCGCCATCGCCATTGACCAAGGCCGTATTGGATGACGCTTTCTCGCCGTTCGATCTCAAACGCCTCGACAGCTACGCAAACAACATGCTCGATTACCACGTCATCTTGGACATGGTCCCCACCGTCGCACAATTCTACTTCCTAGGCAGTCTCCAAGGCAAAGTTAATCTGTCTGGTGTCCAGCAATGCATTCTCCTCGCAGTCGGTCTTCAGCGGAAGAACGTTGACGTGCTGGAAAAGGAGCTAAACCTGCCTTCCTCCCAGCTACTAGCTATGTTCATCAAAATCATCAGGAAAATCTCCACGCATTTCCGCGGCTTGCTTGAAGGCGCTGTCGCTGCGACTCTCCCCGAGCAGCCGACTACTGTAGATGCCTCTGGTGCGCACGACGATGTCGTCGTTGATAAATTCCAACCCCTTGAGACAGGCTTGGAAGAAGAGTTGCGCGAGGGAGGCGAACAAGTCGATCAAGCCTTGAAGGATAAACAACGCGCTTTGATCGATGCTCTTCCCCTTGACCAGTGAGTTATCTATTATATTCCCTGCTACCTCATAAATCACCATTCACATCGAATGATAGTGACTAATTCAAGTCCCCCAGATACGAAATCAACAACGGCACAGCCGGCTGGGAAGAAGCAGAGAAGCAAATCCGACGCGGCGGCGCAGCAACCGTGAGCGTGAAAAGCAGCAAAGCCTCCAAGCGCAAGGCAGGAGAATCCGCGCGAGAGATTTACGACCAGGAGATTGAGTCCAAGATTCAGAAAAAGATCAAGAAGGGAACAGAGGGTAGGAAGAAATAAATGACAGAAAAAAGAAAAGAAAAATCAAGATGACGATTTTCAAACAAAAAGTTGCTGCTGCATTTTATATACGGCGTTTCTGGAGAAAATTCGGCGTTCAAGGCAGTGAGTGCATGGTATATACTGTGTAAATAGTGAATCGATATACTTGTTAAATTTGAATGAGTGCACTAATTACTCGATATCAACAAAGCATATATAAGACTACATAGATAGTGCTTGACCTCGTGCATGGGCATATCGTACAGATTGAGAAAAGTAAGGTAACCTGGCTTTCTAGAGCTCATCGTGTGGTACTTCCTTGGTATCGCCATTTTCTCCGGTTTCTTCTACGGGTGTTTCGACCTCGATTTCAGCCTCAGCTTCTTTTTCTTCGTTCTTCTCATCAGAAACCAAAACTACGCCATCAGGGAGCTTAGTCTTGGACCCTTCGCCGAGTCGGATAGCATCAACCCAACTCTCGACACTGTGCAGGCTGAATTCAGTCTTGTCGTCTGAGGAGGAAGCAGAAGGGAATTGACGCCACCAGCCGCGTCGTCCGTTTACTGCGATGATCTCCGTAGCCTCAGAAAGACCCAGTTCGTTTCGCAGGATCTTTGAATGCGAGTTAATTGCCGGCACGCTGTAGAAAGGTAGATGATGACCAGTCAATTTGTGAGAGAGTTCAGAAACGGCTGATAGAGCCTCTTTTGCTGGTGCGGGGAGTTCTGAGTCTGGGGACTCGGTTTCGGGGAGAAGAGTCAGGATGCAGGTGCCTGATTTTGAAGTGAGGCAGATTGCTTGTAGATCCTCCGGGGTAGAGAGTTGGTCTACGCTGGGTACCTTGATCGGGACTGCGACTGGCTTCTCTTCCGGGGATACCTCTACCTCTGGTCCCGGTGATTCTGTGGGGGCGTCTTGGAATTTCTTCGTCGGAGACGAAGCGGTCTTTTTCTTTTGAGATGAGACTGCCTTGTTCTTTCTCGGGTCAGGGTTGGGTTGTGCGGCCTGGCTCAGAAACTCGAGCATAGGCGCCTTTTTCATTTCGCCTTCAAACACTATCGGCTCGGCATCGTTGCCACTTGGGAGGAGTACAAGTGTTGGGAAGGAGGTGATGCCAAACTTGTCGACTGTTTCGGACTCCTTACTCCTGACTTGCGCGAACTTGATACCCCCCAGGAAGTCAATGGCTAGAGAACGCAAAAGCCCGCTAGTAGTTCCCTTTTCAGTGAAAAGTATAGCCTTGGGAGACTCATCATCTTCCAACACCCAGCTCTCATAATCCTTGTCCGTGACTCTCTTGACATGGTTCGGGATCCTGTCAACGACAGCATCGACAATGGCCTTTGCTGATCTCTGTCCCTGATAGTCTTCTACACGAGGCTTGCCCGGCTTTTTCCCTGGTACCACAATCTTCAGTGTGGGAAAGCCCTGAACTCCCATTTGTCCGCAAAACGGCTTGTTGTCGTCATCGTCGCAGTTGACTGCTGCTACGTTGGCTAGGCCTTCGAGGCTTTTGGCTGCTTTTTCATAGGCGGGTTTCAGATTTTGGCAGTGGCCGCACCATGGCGCATAGAATCTGTAGCTATCATCAACAAATCTCGAACGTATAGACGAGTTGGAACGGTCAGTGGATGGACGGAGGGGGGAGGTGCGTACTCTACAATCTAAAGATTCCGTCATTAGCTGCTCAGCTACAAAATTAGTGGTGAGTGCATAGTCATACTGATGTATGGTTTGACTTGGCAATTAATGAGTGGTAATCCTTTGCATCTACCTGGAGAACAGGCGAGCTTTTGGTGTACAGCCCAGCAGCTGATGCTCCTCCCAGCAGAGAAGAGAGGAGCAGCGTCCAGTGCAGATGGCTCGGCATTTTCAAAGTTACTGGCGTTCACACCGTCACGAGTATTGGTTTCAACTTCGGCTTGTGCAGACAAATCTGCGCGAGGAACTGTGCATTGTAAGTTCTTTGAAAGAGCGAGGAAAGAAGAGGAAGCTGCCAGGTGTCCTGAAGGCGCTGAAGCTCTTGGCGGGGAAGCCCGAGGCATCTCCGCACTCCGCGCTTATCAAATCAGCAAGCACCGTGACTTCAACAAAGCAGACGCAACAAAATCCCATCTTAACAATCATTGACTGCGTGCCTGTGCAGTCCTCACTGTTGACAAACCACCAACTGACTAATGTGCCGCCTCACGAGCTGCAGATCATGGCATTCACCCACCATGGGGATCTGCCATATCTTCCCCAGGAGTTGTTTCAGATGATCGTCCGCGACCTCGAGCCTGTGGATATTGTGCGATGTCGTCGTGTGTCCTCAGCATGGTATCGAGCCTTTACAAACCCAATCAGCCTGATTCAAATCCTGAAAAGCAGCTATCCCCGGGCAAAAGAAGTCAGGGAACTATGCCAACCCGACACGCCGAATGCACTGCAAACAGTACACGGTCTGTCCCAGGACAAATGGCGAGCCCTCTTTGACACCGTTGTGGAGCGATATCATCGGTTGACATCTTGTGGCAAACCCCGTTCGGTGCAGAAATTCGATCTACAAGAAACTAATACCGCCGAGAATGGCTGTTGCTACGTCGCCGTAGAGCATTGGGAAACTCATACCAGCCATCCCGGGACTAAGATTGACATGTTGTTTGGCCACACATTCTGGACGTATGAAGAAGGGCTTGTTGTTTTCCCAGACAAGCATGAAAGGAGTCTGGTTGTTCTAGACCTGGAAACGCGACTGACTTACATGGTTCCTTTCGTTATAGCGAACAAGAACATCCGAAGGATTCGCCTACAAGATAGACTGCTAGTGGTTGAATGGGCAGATGAAGACCAACCTGATATGTGGTCGGGCTGTGGATGGTATTACCATTATGCTACATCCTTCGAGATCAACAGGGTTGGACGAGCCTGGGACGTTACCTTGCGTAACGAATGGGAGATGATCCCCAATGGACTTTCCTTGGGCTATTCTGATCGATTTTTCTCAACCCACAATCGCAGGCATTATGCAATTTACACATCCCTAGACTCCCACACAGCGCACCGCCTGACCATTTGGGACATTTCCAAGCCTTCCGAATATAGACCGTCTCAAGATTGCATGAACCAATTAGAGGACACAGCTACAGACGCAGAGCCATTTATCGTCTTTGAATACGACTACGATGCACTGGACCTCATGGGCCTCCGCATGTCAAGACAAGGTGAATGGCACATAGAGATTATGAGGATGGACATCGACAGCAGCACGTCTACCGTCTCTATAACACAGGTGATGGATGGCGGACGAATGGACTACAACCCGCTGGAATACACGCCTAGAACGAAGGTTACTTGCCTTCCATTCCGTCCAGGTTGTTCTCCTTTGCAAGAGGTCCAGACAGTCTATCCCCAAACAGTTTACCCCCCATACCGAGGCAATTGCAGCATGGAAATCCCCCCCTGGACAGCCACGTCACCATGGCCATGCTACTGGGGTATTTGCGAAAGTACCGACGAGAAGGCCAATGTATCCTTCTGTCTTTCATATCTATCCTCTAGAACCCAGACAGGCTACGAAGAAGATCCACTGATGGTGACAATCCAGACATCCCAATCGATCAAGACACTGAATCATGAATTTGCCGAAGAGGTTTCTTTCAAGGGAAAGATATGTGGTGATGAGCGGTTTCTTGTCGGTGAGAATGCGCAAAATCAGCTGGTGGTTCTGTATTTCTAGTCCTTTACCATGCGTCGTTCATAGAAGTTTTGTAAGCAGATGAGAACTATCTACTTATGTATATCCGTAGAAGTTTACAATAAAACAAAATCGGTTGATGTCTAGGTATTAAATTGCCTCCCTCGGGACAAATCTGGAAGATGTATATAGTAAGGCTATCCCGTTGCGTTTTCGCTACAAAAATTTTATTTTGCAGTAGATATGACAAAGGAAATATTGCTTGACTAATAATAATGAAGTAAAAAGT
Organism: Talaromyces atroroseus; assembly: GCF_001907595.1. Classification (NCBI taxonomy): domain Eukaryota; kingdom Fungi; phylum Ascomycota; class Eurotiomycetes; order Eurotiales; family Trichocomaceae; genus Talaromyces; species Talaromyces atroroseus. The sequence continues at coordinate 1,001,368 of NW_017971438.1, read as the reverse complement.
GATTTTACATGCCTAAGACGAGTCTAGGTATTGATATGAACAAGTTTGAATTCTAGTCAAATCCTTCCGACGAAGTTCACGTAGGAAATGTCTACTGGTCTTCGCTGGCGGCAGCACCAGTAATAATTTCAACAAGTTCGCCAGTAATGGCGGCTTGACGCTGTCGGTTGTACAGAATTTGGAACCTAAAAGCAATGGTTAGTTTGATCGACAGGCATGGACTTTGGTAAAATATGATAAATCACTTACTTCTGGATCATCTCGCCGGCGTTCTTTGAGGCGTTCTCCATAGCATTGCGACGAGCCTGTTATATGATTAGATAAATGACCGCTAGGAATCAGGATTTAACTAATGTGTGTACTCACAGAAATTTCACAGGCCAAACCCTCAGCCAAGGCCCAGAAAATGCTGTTGGCCAAAGAGTACTCGCGCAAGTTGGCAAGAGCCTCCTCCTCAACCTCGAAAGCAGAAATGTTGGCTTTGAGGGAAAAAAAACAATTGTTAGTACAGAGGTATCCGCACAATAGATCACCAATTAAAACTTACGGGAGTTGGTGATAGCCTCCTCGGAGTAAGCATCCACGGTGGTAGGCTCGTAGCTCTGAGCGTTGATGAACTTGTTGTGGATGATCTTGATGCTGCCGTAGGTTGTAGGAAGCAAGGCAATCTGATCGGCAATGGCCTGCGCATCGCTGAAGGTGGGGATGTCCTTGCAAACTTGCGAGAAGCTCAGAACAATGCTCTGGCCATTGGAACGACTGAGCTGGGCCTTGGCCTTCTCTCCAAGAACCACGACGTCGGCATTGGGGTTTTGTTCCAACAATCGGCGAGTAGCCTTGCTGAGACCAGAGTGAATACCACCACAGAGACCCTTGTCGGAGCTGGCAACAACGAAGAGCGTCTTCTTGTCCTCCTCGGGCTTTGTCTCAGCGGACTCGAAGACGGTGTTGGAGGTAGTTCCGTAGACACGAGACTCCTCCATGGCCTTCTGAGCACGGGTCAAACGGGTGGAGGCGATGACCTTCATGGTGTTGGTGATTTTCTCGATGTTGCGGATAGACTTGAGACGACCCTCGATTTCACGGAGAGTGGCGAAGTTGGCAGCATTGGAAGGAGCAGTGCTGAGATATGTTAGCAATTGGCCTTAACCACTCCACTTCGTGTTTGAAGAGCTGCCCTGTTCCCCCCTCACGGCGAGGGTGTTCGTCGCGAGGTGAATAGGCCACCCGAAGAAAAACACTTACCGAGCGACGGCAGCGCTGCCAGCCTTCAGGGCCGGGCGAACAGAGCGAGAGAGCATGGTCGTGGGGAATTGAGTAGAGAGGACAGGATGATGGCCGATAGAAGCTGCAGTGACGGGGCAGCTGAAGCAAGTGATGCCAGACTTCGCAGGTTTGAAGCGAGCGAGGTCTTTCCGGGCTGCTTCGGAGCCAACATTCCATTGGCGCCGGTCACGTGGGGGGGGCTGCTCCCCCGTGGCGGCCTCAGGCAGGTATTGCCCGGTTTGCGCAATGCAGAACTCAACTCTCTTTTCAGCTGTTCTCGTCACTTCTGCTTCTGATTTTGCCTTCTACCTCTGTTTTTCACTTTCCCACACGGCACACCCACCATCAATCGGTCTTTGGCCCACTGTCTTTATCTTGCTTTGTCTCGCCTCCACTCGTTTTGGTTTTCTTTTTCGCCTCAGCCTATACGGGAGCCTCGTAAAAATAGCGATTCCCTGGCGATTGTGCCCTCGACCGCTCATCGCGCGTGGCCCCCGGCTTTGGTCACAGCCTCCTGTCAAAGACCTGTCATTCTCTTGCTATTTGCTGCACCATAGACTCAATCTGCGTTCAACTCAAACAATGAGTTCATCCGACGATGACGCCCCTCTCCTCAGTGCCAACCGTTCTACAGGTAAGCCGTCTAAATGAGGGAGGGTCCTTCATTCTGAATCACCTCAGATTGTGTTATACAGTAAGCTAATAGCTTCTACAACAGGGGGCGCTCGCTCGGAAAAGATAATATCGAAGTCAACGGATACCTCGATGGGCGATGAGCAGACAGAGAACGGTTCGTTGGACCCGGGTGTTTCTGTCCGGTTTGGACCAGTTGGAGATGGGGATGTTGAAATGGAGGATGCAGTGAATGGCGCCAACGGACACACTGCAGGCAAAAGAAGGGCGCGAGTTAGTTCAGGCAAACAGTCTTACGCAGAGCCTGAAAGCAGCGAGGACGATAAACCTTTAGTATGCACGCGGTCTTACTTCAGTATACTCATGCAGATGCTGACTACGAAACTAGAACAAACGTCGCCGCATATCCACGAAGACCAAAGTCGAATCCGATTCCGAGGAGGACATTCCTCTAGCTAGGAAAACAAATGGCATCAGGTTGCCCAAAGCTTCGGAAACCGCGATCGGCGAGGAGTCGGACTCGGACGTTCCTATCGAGCGCAAACTCTCTAAACAGAAAGCGAATATCGAGAAAAGGGCTGAAAAGGAAGCCAAATCAATTCGCAAAGCCGAGGCTGCGTCCTCCGCCAAGAAAGCCTCGGTAACAGCAGGCAAGGGCGCAGTGAACGGCAAGAAGCAAAAAGCAAACGGCGTGAAATCAGAGGAAGGTGCAGGCGTTAAGAAGACTACCAAAGCAATCAAGGATGAGCCTGCAACGCCGGTGAAGAAAGGAAAAGGCAAGGCGACCCCTGTCAAGGAAGAATCCGAAGAAGTCGAGGGAGCTGAGGAGGAAGAGGAGTATCGCTGGTGGGAGGATCCTACCAAAGGCGATGGCACCATCAAATGGACAACATTGGAACACAACGGGGTTGTTTTCCCACCGCCATACGAGCCCTTGCCGAAGAATGTCAAGATGAAATATGATGGCGAACCCATCACTCTCGAGCCGGACGCCGAGGAAGTTGCGGGTTTCTTTGGTGGAATGTTGAATTCTACACACAATGTTGAAAACCCGACATTCCAGAAGAACTTTTTCGAGGACTTCAGAGCCATTATCAAAAAGACTGGAGGCGCTAAAAATCAAAAGGGCGAACCAGTGGATATCAAAGTCTTCAAGAAATGTGACTTCAAGCCGATCTTTGAATATTATGAGATGAAACGTTTGGAGAAGAAGAATCTTTCAGCTGCGGAAAAGAAAGCTGTCAAAGCTGAAAAGGATGAGGCTGAAGCTCCTTACATGTATTGCATGTGGGATGGACGTAAGCAGAAAGTCGGCAATTTTCGAGTTGAACCTCCAGGTCTTTTCCGTGGTCGTGGCGAGCATCCAAAGACAGGAAAAGTGAAGACGCGTGTGATGCCTGAGCAAATCACCATCAATATCGGCAAAGAAGCTCAAGTTCCTGCGCCACCAGAAGGTCATAGGTGGAAGGAGGTCAAACATGATCGTGAAGGCACCTGGTTGGCCATGTGGCAAGAAAACATTAATAAGAACTACAAATACGTTATGCTTGCTGCCAATTCTGATATCAAGGGCCAGAGCGATTACAAGAAGTTTGAGAAGGCACGCGAGTTGAAGAAACACATTGACAGGATTCGTAATGACTACCAGAAGGGTCTCAAGTCTGAACTCATGGTCGATAGACAGCGTGCAACGGCGGTTTATCTCATCGACAAGTTCGCTCTCCGTGCCGGTAATGAAAAGGGCGAGGACGAGGCAGACACTGTTGGATGCTGTTCTTTGAAATACGAGAATATCACGCTTCGACCACCAAACACGGTCATTTTCGATTTCCTTGGTAAAGATAGCATTCGATTCTACGACGAAGTCGAGGTTGATCCTCAGGTTTTCAAAAACTTGAAGATATTTAAGAAAGAACCAAAGAAAGTTGGCGATGAGGTATTCGATCGACTTACGGTAAGCACTTTTATTTAGTTGATGGGTGAATTGTCGTGCAATTTGCTGAATTTACTTCTTAGACTTCTGCTCTTAACAAACATCTTTCAAACTATATGCCAGGCTTGACAGCTAAAGTGTTCCGTACCTACAATGCTTCTTACACTTTTGCCACGTTGCTCAAGGACATGAAGGCGGAGGGGTCAGTGGGCGAGAAAGTCAAGCAATACAATGATGCCAATCGCAAGGTGGCTATTCTGTGCAACCACAAACGGACAGTTACTGCAGGTCACGCCAACCAAATGGAGAAACTGGGTGATCGGGTACGATCTAAGTCTTTTCATCTACTCGTGAAGGAAGAAACCGCACTAACATGTTAACAGATCAAAGGCCTTCGCTATCAGAAATGGAGGGTCAAGATGATGATGTTGGATATTGAACCCAGCCTGAAGAAGAAGAAAGGTGCCGCGTACTTTGAACTAGACGAGGATCTCGACAAGGAATGGATCAAGGAGCACCAGGCGTTCCTTGTTGAAGAGCAAAAGCAGAAGATTGTCAAAAAGTTTGAAAAAGACAACGAGAAGCTGGCGGCCGAGGGTGAAAAGGAGATGAAGCCCAAGGAGCTGGATGAACGACTCCTAGTCCTCAAGGACATGCAGGCGAAGTTCCAGAGAGAAAACAAGACTGGGAAAGTGGAAGCAGAAGGAAAGGGCCAAACAGTTGAGAAATTGGAGAACAATGTCGCAAAGCTCGAACAGCGGATTGAGAATATGTCGCTTCAGGCGGAGGACAAAGAGAACAATAAGGAAGTTGCACTTGGAACTTCGAAGATCGTAAGCAATCAATGGGCATTCCACAGTATATCATATATGTCGAATCTAACAGATGGATGCAGAACTATATTGACCCCCGTCTAACGGTAGTCTTTACGAAGAAGTTCAATGTCCCGATTGAAAAGTTTTTCTCCAAGACTCTGCGCGAGAAGTTCGACTGGGCTATCAAGTCAGTTGATGAGGATTGGGAATTTTAGAGATACGTCTTCATCACATATCGTTCCTGCGTTTTGCGACGGTGTTTGTTGCTCCTTTTTTCCGGGTGGGTTTCTCTTACGGACTTTGTCGTTTGATTTTCCATGGCGTCGATTGTCGTCGCTGGAGAAATTCAAAATCTGTATCACCATCATCGAGTCAGACGGACTGTCGAAAGAGAAAAACAAGAAAAGAAAAAAAGCTATTATAAGAGAAGGCTATTGATGGCCTTTTTGGATATCGTCTCCAGGCTTATTTATTACTACTTGTTTCGGAGAGAACGTCTATCTTTTCCGCGTCTGACATATCTTCCATCTATCAAGACAATTAGCTAGAACAAACATTACAATTTAGTTTTGTATTATCATTCAGCTTCTGACACCAATAACAGAGGCTTTGCTACAACTCTGGTATATGCAAATAGGAGAGAATGAAAAGAAATGCTAATCTAAAGGAAAAGGGGATTATAGTAATATACAAGACCTGTGAGTCGTCCTGAAACCAAGTACGCATGACGATGCGCTATGCAGTAGCAAAGGTATAGACGACAACATGCAATGCAAATGCTTTGAAATGAAGACGAAAAAAAGAAAAAGAAGAAAGAAAAAAAAAAAAAAAGGGACCATCTTTCAAGCCGGCCACCAACCCATCCGTTCATAAGACGCAACCAAATCTCGTATAGCATCAACGCCAAAATCCCTCTCGGGCTTAAACCCTGTGGTAGACTCGAAAAGGGAGCCGTCAATATACAAATCATTATCAGTCAGCAAATCCATTTCAATAAACGGACCAATGGGCCCTGGTCGCGAAATGCCCTTTTCCTCCAACAGCTCGGCCCATGCCTGTAGCATCTCCTCGTTCATGTCGTCGACGATGTCGTCGAGACTGAATTTTGCAAACTGTGACATGAGCGTGCCGGCGAAATTGACCTTGATGTCGAAGACTGTTGCCAGGGCGTCGCCGACGTGTCCGCGATTGGTGTTGTGATGATCAACGACGTTGAAAATGTGCGGGCTGCTGGGATCGTCCTTTTGACCGTCGCGCCACACTGCTGCCGTCCAGAGCGCGCGCACTGCGTCCTTGACATATAATGTGTTGAACTTCAGGTCCTTCGAGTGCAGCAGATCGAAATCCGTCTGGAGGAACTTGTGTGTCCGCGCCAGACTCACAGCAGTAGCCGTATATCCCGTATCGTATTCACCGAACACATGCGGAAACCGCAGGGAAACCCAGTTGAGCCCCGGGACGGTCCGCAGGTCTTCTTCAACCTTCAATTTCCACTTTGCGAGGTCGTGCCACGGGCGTTTCTTGTCGTCTTCCTTGCTCGGCTTGGAGCCGCTTTTGTATATCATGGCTGTCGAGGTTTCGACATACACCCGGATGTTGCGCTTGGCGACTTCTTTGCTGAGGCCCATTGACAGGGCGTGATTGCGGAATTGGTACACTTCTTCGGGCTGTAGAGGGCGCAGGTCGCCGGCGCAGTTGAAGACGTAGTCGAATTGCTTGCCGTCTGCTCGGTCGAAGATTCGGGGGTATGACTCTACAGCCTTGTTGTCAGAGAAACGAATGCATCTATCTATCTAGCAGGGACGTGAGGGAGTGAGTGAGTAGAAACTCACGCTCGCGGCAGGCATCGGCCTGCACGAATTTGTCTTTGGAGCATGCCTCCTCGAACTCGGGGGCCAGCCAGGCCAGCTGCGGCAGCACTTTGTCGACGATGCGCAGCTCGGACGCAAGATTGTTCTGGTGGATGTGCAAGGCGAGGTGTCGCCCGATGAAGCCTGGCGATGAAGGAAGGATTAGCAGCGAACAACTACTGCCCCGGTGGTCAGCAACATACCCAGGCCGCCAACAATCAGCACTGTGGGCTTGTCCGAGGCCATGATGATGGGATGAATGCGGTGAGGGGTTCTTCTCCTGGTGTCTTTTCGTATGGCAACTCGCCTCGCACGCTCAGTCGGGCCTTGACTCTTGCGAACCCGCAGCCGAACTGACGCACACTCTTTTTTTCTTTTCTGTTCTTTTTGACAAAATGCACACGGCGATGAGTTGCAGCTGTCCAGCTCACTAAGCGATCGATCACTAAGCAAGTCAAGCACGAAGAAAGCAGCTAAAATTTCCAGGTGGGATAAATCGCGACCTAAAGCAGTGGCCCCTGCTAGTCGACTAGCTGACTGACTAGTGTAACAGACAAATTGGATGCGACGCGCACAGTCCTTCAAGACACTACGGAGTACGGAGTATGAATTGCTCTCTCGTGATACACCAATTCTATTATATATGTTGGTTGCCGAGTACCTGCTTAATCACTGCTTCTCGCCATCGGAAATCTCTTCTCTTGGGCCCGCCGGCTTCTTCACGCTTTTCCACTCCATTGCCAACCCTGGAAACAACGCCAGACAAGACATGACCACACCCAAAATAAAGGTCTTGGTAAGCGCCTGATTATACGCTTCCAAAACAGCCGCCAACTTCGAATCCGGGACCATCCCCTGACGCAGCGCCGTGGCACCGGCACCTACGACTGTAGAAACATCGATGCCGTGCACGCCGTCCAAATTGTCGACCAAGAAATTGTCAAACAGAGTCTGCGCAATCGCCAGGAAGACAGCCGCGTTCAGCTGCTGCGAGAACACGAGCAGCGACGCACCAATCGAGACATCAACTGGTGCTAAGCAAGTCTGCACGGCGACATTGGCCTGTTGCAATCCCAACCCCAGCCCTAGCCCGAAGATGAACTCGTAGCCAATCCATTTCTCATGCCCCGTGGTTGGAGTGAACGTGGTCAGCAAGCCTGCGCCGACGGACATCAGAACCACAGCGGCCAGCATAAACGGGTTGTAATAGCCCAGCACCGACACCAAAACACCCGACCCAATGCTGCCAACTACCATGGAGAGCACGAGAGGCAGGTTCATGATTCCCGATTTTTCCGCGTCGACCCCTTTGATAGCTTGGAACCATATGGGCAGGTAGTACAGCATGACCATCATGCCTGCGCTGGTGCACATAGTCCACACAATCCCAGCTAGCACCGACCGCTGCTTGAAAATGCGCGGAGGCACGAGCGCATCTTCCTGTCTGCATATCTCGACATATACAAAGATAGCAAACAAACCGCCAAACAGAACGAAAAGGAAAATAATCCGCCAGTTGGCCCAGCTGTACGTCGTACCTCCCCATTCCAGCGCGAGGATCAAGCAAACGACGCTAGGCATGAGAAACAAGTTCCCCACAGGATCCAACTGAAGAAGCTTTTGCTTGAGCGACCAGTTCCCATTGCGCGGTGGCGGCACGTCGAGCAAGAAGAAAATAGCCAGCATCGCAGCGCCTCCAAAGGGCAGGTTGATATAAAAGCACCATCTCCAGCTGACCTCGGTAGTGAAGATTCCTCCCAGCACGGGACCCAGCACCGAAGCAATGCCAAAAATGGCACCGGCAAAGCCTTGGAAAGCCGGTCGTTGCCGCAACGGTACTATGAGGACAATGATAAGAACGATACCAGAGCTAATACCACCCGATCCCACGCCGGCGATGGCACGGCCGATAATGAGAGCCACCGAGGTAGGCGCCGCGCCGCAGACGGCAGAGCCAGCCTCGAAGACGAAGATGGAGAACAGAAACACCCATTTTGCCGGGTAGAAGGTGTACAGTCGGCCATAGACAAGTTGCGACGCCGACGCGGTCAACATGTACGCGCTTCCGTACCAGCCAATATCGTTTGTGCTGTGGAAGTGGTCGGTGATCTGGGGGGTTGCAGTGGCCACGATGAGGCGATCCTGATACATTTTGCAAAAGCGAGTCAGCAATGGCAATGGATTGACGGCCAGTTCAAACATACCAAGGCGACGAGAAACATAGACATGTACAATGCCAGCATGATCAAGAGAGTCTCTGCCAGGGGAGGATACTTGGGCTCCTCGGCCGTGAGGGCTACTTTCTCCTCCTTCTCCTCCGCCTTTCTCGGTGGTGGCCCTGCTTCGTTGATAGACATGACTTCAGTAACCTCTCTAGTCGATACCAGGGGACGTCGCAGCTGAGCTCCTGGCTAGTAACTGTAATAATTGTACATCATATTGAAAAGCAGGCCCCAATATATAACTTCAAGCAGCCGGGAGGATCGCTCTCCGGGGAGTTATGCTGCACATCCTGCCCATCGTGGAATGCATCGAGTACGGAACGCGCTGCCTCCGCGCGGCTTTTATGCACGAGTGAGATTTCATGATTGTAACCCTATGCCAGAGTGCCCCTAACTAGAGATTTTGCCTTCAGCAGTGATTGCTCCAAGGTAGTTGTGGGCTGACTGAGAATTATTAGGGGAAGCTGTAGGGAAACGTCATCGGGCAACCCCACACCCCAAAGCAGCTCCTTCTGAACTTCTCCCGCCAACTTCAACTTCCACCTCCACCTCCACTTCCACTTCAACGACTTCACGCCACAACGTCTGATTCGCATTCTATACAGCATGGCGGCCACTGTTCCCGACAGCTTAAAGTCTGCTGACATCGCGCGCTTTGTCACTCGCGCCGCGCAAATCGAGCGCGCAAAGCCCGTGATTGCATATTGGTGTTCGTTATCTCTGCTGCCTCGCTCTGCCTCAAACCCCAGCTAATCGATGCGCACATCGAATTGCAGGCAACTACTGGGTCGTGAACCAGATCATATCCAAGGGCCTTCACAATGCCAGTGAGGAGTCAATTGGGTTTACGACGAATCTGATGGACAAGCTGGAACGAGTACGCAGTGCCCCCGCGCGCGACCTAGGATTGTGGGAAGCTCAGGACTAACTGCGTCGGGATATAACACGCAACAGTTTAAAACCGAAAACTCGGAGAATGACGCGGTAATGGATAATGTCGCTGGCCAGGCTTATGTGGAGCAATTTGGCCTCGAGGTCTTTAGTAGAGCCGATAACGCAGTTCGCGCCAATAAGGCTTCAAAGTAAGCGTGCCCTGCATCTTCTCGGAGGGTTGGTCGCTGACAGCGCTACTCGTCCAACAGACAAACCGCAGACACATTCCTCGCGGCGGCCACGTTTCTGGAACTCTGTCAGATATGGGGCCAAGTCGATGCCGAAATCGCATCCAAGATTAAATTTGCCAAATACCACGCTATTCGAATTGCCAAAGCTATCAAGAACGGGGAGGACCCAAACCTATCAAATCCTGGAGAGGAACCTGAGACGGAGGAGGGTGTTGAAGGAGGGCTGGCCCTTAATCCAGACGACCCCGAAGTCCGCGCTCTTGAAGGCACATCACTACCTTCCCAACAAAAAGAACGCCAGCCCTCGGTGGAAGAAGTCCCCGATGACTCGGACCGTATCCAGCGCAGTCTTGCCCAGCAATCGATACTGGACGAATCCCTTCATCCATCACGATCATCATCACTGCCCCCTGCCAAGGCCGCCGAAGACGCTGCACCACCTCCCCCAGAGCTCCCATCAGCTCCCTCCGACTTGACCCTTCCATCAACCCCTTCAGTTCTTCCTGATACACCACAAACTTTCACTGATCCGTCAGCCGCCTTCCAGTCTTTCCCTCCTCCTGCAGTTGTGCAAATGTCAAACGCCCCCCCCGATCCCTCCCAGCAACCTACAAAGCCCGTACTTGCAAAAGCAACACCTCCCGTGACTACTGCTCCATCTACAATTCCATCTCAGCCGTCTGCTTATGATATCAATGCCGACGACCAGTCAATCACACAGGCTCAGAAGCACGCCCGATGGGCCGTGTCTGCTTTGAGTTTCGATGATGTGAATACGGCTATTAAAGAACTGAAGATTGCGCTGCGACATCTGGGGGCTGAATAGGATTTCCTTTTCTTTTAACTTCTTTTTATCATTACTTACTGATACCTTTCTGCGAAAATATCTAAGCGAGTATGCTCTTCTTTTCTTTTTCTTTTTTTTTTTTTTTTTTGCAGTCGAGAATTACATAGTGAATGTTCAGAAAATGTCACTTCAAGCATATGTCCAGATTATGGCTTGACAGGAGTTTACTACTACATACTGAAGACCCGCGCCTAAGTGATCCACTCCCCAATTTCAACTCGTTCCTCGCCGAGAGCTTCGACGTCCACGCAGTCAGTGACCTGCCCACCAGCTCCCGCAATCCGTTCGATAACAATCCAAATGCCCCCATTCGCTACATACTCCGGCCGCGCATCGAAATCAGGCACTCTAATCCCCGCAATCGCATCGCTATATTCCCCATTCTCATCAGACGACGCCAGAATCTCCTTGTACGGCCCTTGCCCAAGTTCAACAGTCATAAGCATCGGGGAAGCAGTGACGTGGCGAGTGCCAATGCTAGAATTCCGACTACGCGCAATCAATTTCAGCCTCGTGAGACGCGACACTTTCAGTGGCGCCAGAATCCGATCCGTGCCGGGAAGTAGCATGCCAACATCGGAGATGACGGCCAGTCTGCCTGCGGTCTCGGACGGGAGCGCTTTCACATGGCATTTCCGTGTTGCGAAAACCCAAAGATTGAACTTTGCAACTTGGTCGGGAAGAAACGTGGAGCATACCACGGTGTATGAACCGGCGCGTAGCTGCTCTGTCTCAGCCACAACGCACCCAGGGCGATAATGCCCGCTATCCGCGATAATGTCACGCTTCTTCACCGTAGAGACGCGCTTGCCATCGGACCAGAATAGCTTTGTGTGAATGGCCAGGTCTGCATTCGATGTTTCCAGTAGTATCAATACATCCGCCGTGTCCGTCACCTGCAGAGCATACTGTGGATTAGACGGGTATCTGGGTGATTCCGTATTCCCGCCTGCGGTAATAGGACTCCTCCATTCCCCTTCGACTTGACGAGTATGTACGAATTTGTCCACGGCAGGTCTAAGTGTGACTTCATTCCTGGAAAAGGCAGAAAGCGTAAAGTTCTGTGCTGTCAATGGTAGTGACTGTTCAGCTACAACGACTGTATATGTCGAGTTCGCCTCCATATCGATTCTGGCCAGCGTATTGGGGGAATCTACAAAGGGCCCGCGGTAATAAGCGTTGTCGCTGATGAACACGCGTCGTCCGTCTTTCTTTAACACGTAAAGGCTGATGAAGCCCGACTCGGTATTGTTCGCATTCGCATTCGTATTTATGCTTCGGAAATGCTTGCTGAGAAGCAGCCAGACGGGACCTCCGGCCACCGTTGAGACCGAGAATTGGGGGCTGTCGGCAAAACAGTGTTCATCTAGATGAGATTTCGCCAAATCCCACGTAAAGTGAATATCTTGCCGTGTTGTAAAGAGGCCTGGGTTCCAGTTGAGGTACATGTTGTCGAAATTCTGAAAGATTTGATCGTAATCCATCCAGAAAGAACCAGGTAAAAGAGGATGGCTGGATGACTGGGGCTGGCTGCAATTACCTCTGCTGTTTCCATTATTACTGCTTCGACCATAGTTATGCGGAGTCACAGAGCTGGAGTCAGCCCAGGGGTTCTTTATGAGCAGTTGGCGATACCCATCTGTTTCGTTCAGATCAAGAACTGCATAGTCATGCCGGCTAATAAGACGCTGAAGGCGCTCTTCACGTTCATTCAATTCTCCCGTGCCCAACGTCAAGATGACATCCCCGTATCGAAAAGCGCCGAGAATTCGTCTCCAGAGTTGGTCCGGCGCTACATCTTCGTGATGCAGGAATATTTGCTCCGGGATCCAGCCAGTGAGAACCCACAAATCCGTACCGGAGTTGCTTCCTGGAAAGTCATAGCCGCCGCGGAGTTTTAGGTACGCCTTTTCAACGAAAGCCGGCCACAGTTCGTCCGAGTTGTTTCGGTCAATCACAAAAAGAGATCGTGCCGTTTTGGACGAGGGGAGTCGATCGTCAATAACTACTTTTCTGTAGCAACCGTTGAAATAAAATCTGAACATGTATTTGCCGGATTGCGAAATCCGTGGAAGATTCCTGGTGTAGTCATATGGGAATATCACAGATCGAAATAGCTGGACAGACTTAGTATTATGCACACTAGCGTACACGTAACGTATGCACACGAGCATGGAGCAAAACGTACGCTGTTATTGCCGCGTTCTGTTCTGGCGGTCGCTGCACAAAGACTTGCTACCACAGAGCAGTCTGTGGTAATATCTTGTACGAGGTCCTTTGTCGCAGTACTCCTTGATTCATCAGAAGCAAAATCAGTGACGAGCTCTTCGGGGCGTTTCCACCCATTGAAGACCTTTCTCTGAGCAATAGAGAGCCTGAGAGCCTTGTCCCTGTCGGAAAATCAGAATCGATCTTCTATAAAATATCTGCCGGAAAATAAAAATTCACTCACTCGAACTTCTCTCCATCGCTATTCAATTCGAATTCCTGAGGGCCGGGAGCTTCAGTCCAAGGTGGAAACAGGAACCCGTTCAATTTCGCACTCTCCAAGATAATAATTTCCTCTCTCGTCGAGAGTTTCCTCTTAGACACCGGCTCTCTAAGCACAATGTTCTCGGTCGTAGAGCTAGACGGTTTCCAACCCTTGTCATGTTTGATCCTCTCCGCACGAGACAGCCAGTCTTTACATTTTGAATCCAGCCATTGCTTTTCCCGGGGCGATTCGGCTATTTTCAGCGCTTTCATGTAGTTCTCAGCCGCGGCAATTGCAGCTTCCAGCGCTTGGGGTTGGGACCCTGCTCCAGACACTAGGCGCTCATAACCCTGCGATGATGTGAGCGATCAGCCATTATGTGCTGGAATGGTCGAAGCAATAACAGATTAGACAGATGGTACCAGAGCTTTATTTAGGTGGGTGTTTGAAGAAGAAGAATCCGGCATGGCTTCTTCAGCTTGTCACTGTCTGTGCACAGTAGGCCACCTCGACGGAATGGAGGATGCGTGCAGGATCGTTGTACATGTCAACGCGCATGACATGCAGCTCTGGATATCAGTCAGGCGGGTGAAGTGTTGACTATGTCGATTTGTTTACCTAGAGTAGCTTGTGAGAGGTTGCGCATGTCAAGGCGATACCGAGTCTGATAGCGGACAAAAGACGCTAGTGCGCAACAGGCATAGCGGGGGTTGCCATACAAAAGTCGCCGCGGTCAATCAATCCGGAGCTTCGTCTTACCTCGGCTGGAGCTGCATGGCCGTCCACCGGCTAATCCGCTGCCTCTTCCTCTGCTCTCCCGATGTTCCTCGTTGTTGATTCGAACATCGGCCTTGCTTTGCATACGCAATGACTGCTGTATCTGTCTGATCCCCTTCTGGCAAGGATTCTTTAGGCCGCAGTCTTGTTCAGCCGTGTTCCGAGACCACGCGCAATATATTGCTCTACATAAACCACTCCGAGCACGCACGCCCCTTTTTTGTTCTTCTGTATTCATCGATTTCCATGGCCGGACAGTCAAAGCAAGTGCGTCTCTCCCCCTGGGGAAGCGCCCTTGCAGGTGCAACTGGCGCCGTTCTCGCCAATGCCATGGTTTATCCCCTCGACATGTGAGTGCCGCTCCGCTCCGCTCCACCCTCTATTCTCTCTATGATTCTGATAATGGCGTGGTTTGTTTTTTATATAGTGTTAAAACGAAGATCCAGGTTCAAGTGAAGAGTCGAAAGGAGACGAACGACGCCGTTTCGCAAGCTACACCTCATTATGATTCCACGTTAGACGCTATCCACAAGATCGTTCAGGCGGAAGGCGTGGGTGGTCTGTACAGCGGCATTAACGGCGCCCTCATAGGAGTCGCATCGACCAACTTTGCATATTTCTACTGGTATTCAATTGTCCGCGCTATATATATGTCGTCCAGCCGTGCTTCGAAGCAACCGGGAACGGCTATCGAGCTCTCACTGGGTGCTGTGGCTGGCGCCATTGCGCAGATATTCACCATACCGGTATCAGTTGTGACGACGCGTCAACAAACACAGACAAAAGAAGATAAGAAGGGCCTTTTGGAAACTGCTCAAGAAGTTGTCCATGGCGAGGACGGCTGGCCTGGACTGTGGAGAGGCTTGAAAGCAAGCTTGGTTCTGGTCGTCAATCCTGCTATTACATATGGGGCATATCAAAGGCTCAAGGATATCCTGTTTCCCGGGAAAACAAACCTGCGCCCATGGGAAGCATTTGGTGAGGATTATTATTGTCTTCATTCGGCTTTAGGTTTAGTACACAACGCTAACGGAGATATTTTCAGTGCTGGGAGCAATGTCCAAGGCGTTGGCAACTCTTGCAACACAGCCATTGATAGTTGCCAAGGTCGGTTTACAATCCAAGCCTCCCCCGGCTCGACAGGGAAAGCCGTTTAAGGGCTTCATTGAAGTGATGCAATTTATAATTGAGCATGAGGGCCCATTGGCTCTTTTCAAGGGCATCGGTCCTCAGGTACTCAAAGGTCTGCTTGTTCAAGGTCTGCTCATGATGACGAAAGAACGGTAAGATGATCTCTACTTGCCGCCCCGGACAAATGCTAATGAATGAGCCATGCAGAATGGAGCTTTTGTTCACTCTGTTCTTCGCCTTTGTGCGCAAGCTCAAAGATGAGAGATTGAAGAAGTATGCGGAGAAGGCTGCCACAACCGCCAAGACGAGTCTTCCAGTGACGCTTAAATGATTTGTATTGTTATGAGACAATGACTCTGATTTCGACTGTCGTCTCTTGCATCTCTAGAGGTTTAATGTAGATATGCCGCAGCACATAAATTACGATAGGGCTTGTTGTATTTTGGACTTTGGGTGCGGATGTTCCTAACAATAGAATTAATCATCTTTTGCATTGCATAGCTGTTTATCTTGCATGGTAAAGTAGCTTTTTAGCCCACGCAGTCACTGATGCATACTATCTATGTATGGCTCTCCAACCGCCGGCGAGATTATCATCCGCAAGCGCCAGCGTAGTTAGTGCTTATCTTGCTTATAAAAATGAGCCCAACTCCCCATACTTCCTTTCCTCATTATTGGCAGTTAGGCACTGCGTGTAGGTTTTACAAAGATTTTTGTTCGCAAATTATCCAATTCGCACAATACCAAATCTGACGTCGAATCTCGAAATGGCTGCCAGCATTACTAATCCACAGGGCAAGATAAAACGAGAGAGTACCTCCTTGGCAGCTCTGGATCAGATCGACTAACATGGCTGCGATACCTTCTACCACCTCCCAATGGGTCATCGAAACCAGCACTGGACCGTCCGGGCTCAGGCTGAAGCACGACGTGCCGCTGCCACCGCTCGGCGCACACGATGTGCTTGTGAAGATACACGCCGTAGCGGTGAACTCGCGAGATACCCAAGTCCTCGATGTGCTTTCTCCTTTTGCTCTTCGATTTCGTTCCCTAAATGGCGCGCTTCTACTGACTGACCCTTTGCTAGAATACATATCTCTGGGGCACGACGCCTGGCGTCGTGCCGCTCTCTGATGGAGCGGGCTCAGTCCTTGCCATCGGCGAGGCCGTCTCACGTTTCAAGCCTGGAGCACACGTAGCTGCGACGTTTCACCGACGATGGCTAAGCGGTGAACTGGCCTCCCTGTCCCAAATGTCCCAAATCGGGGCACACTTTGACGGGTTGCTTCGGCAGTATGCCGTGTTCCACGAGGATGATCTTGTAGCTGCGCCATCAAACTGCAGCTTCGTACAAGCGAGTACTCTTCCCTGTGCGGCTCTGACTGCGTGGAATGCACTATTCTGCGGCCACAAGAGTCTCAAACCAGGAGATGCCGTTCTTACGCAAGGCAGCGGGGGGGTGAGTCTATTCGCGATCCAGTTTGCAAAGGCCGCCGGCGCGACGGTCATCGCGACGACGGGCCAGCTAGGCGGAGAGCGCGAAAGACAGCTCAGACTGCTCGGAGCGAACACAGTGCTGAGCTACCGCGATGCCGACTGGGGGAAGCAAGTGAAAGCGGCCACGGGCGGCCGAGGAGTGGACTTCATCGTCGAAGTGTCAGGCGCCGGGGAACAGAGCGCCGCAGCGTTGAAACTTAATGGCCAGATTGTGATTATAGGAGGCGACGGTGGCTCTGGAGGGTCGATATTTGATATGCGGAAGACAATGGGCGAGGTGAGGCGTGTGACGGTGGGCAATCGCGACCAATTTGAGGATATGAATCGTGCGATTGAGGCGAATGATATTCGCCCTGTCGTAGACGAGAAGATCTGGACGTTTGAGCAGGCCAAGGAGGCATTTGAGTATGCACAGTCGGGGAAGATGACTGGTAAAGTCGTTATTCGCATCGACTGAATACATATTCCTCGCGCCGACTGCAAATTTGCACGCCATCACACCACGTGAAGAGGTGTAAATAAAATTATTCTTAATGATATTTCAATATTATACGTACCTAGCCAATATTATATGTTTTTTAAATCAAAGTAGATTAGACTAACTAGTGTCGAGCTATACTGTATGTGACGCTAGCAGAGCTGTAGAGTACGGTCTCGTGATCTGATCAACAAATCTGTTTTTGCGGCCAGATTGCAATTCTCCCACGAACAGCCAGGAGATATGGCAAACACCACTACGATCACAACACCATTGGAAATAGAAAACCATGCGGATGCCATCCCTCTGGCTCCCTCTGCGCGGCCAGCACCCGCAGAGGGCGCAGCCAACACGACCACGCTGGAAGCCGCCAGCATCATCCTCGTCCTGACAGGCGTGACATTCATCAGCGTGTCTGGCTCCGGCATCCTGACTACTGCTCTTCCCCATATTGCCTCGGACATCAACCTGGACAGCAATTTGATCTTCTGGCCCGCATCCGTGTATTCCCTGGCCGCCGGATGCACTCTTTTGGCGTTTGGCGCGGTGGCCGACATCGTGGGCTCCAAGCCCATGTGGCTTCTCGGCAGCGGTGTTTCGTGCCTGTGGATACTGGCCTGTGGACTGGCTCGCACAGGGCCCGAGTTCATTGCCTTTCGAGCTATGCTGGGCCTTTTCGTGGCCATGTGTCTGCCCACGTCCATCAGCCTCGTCACCACCTCATTCCCTCCGGGCCCGAAGCGCAATATCGCGTTTGCGGTGACCGGCATGGGCCAACCGCTGGGATATGCCGTGGGACTGGTCCTCGGCGGTGTCTTGACTGATACCATCGGCTGGCGCTGGGCCTTCTATATCACGGCAATCATCAACTTCTTTCTTTTCGTTGCCTCGATATTCCTATTGCCCTCCAACACCAAGGCATCTTCTTTTTCAACCCGTCGCCTTTTACGTCAGATTGACTGGGTCGGGGTGATCATCCTGTCGGTTTCGCTGGGTCTCTTGTCCTATGTTTTGGCGATGATCACCATGAATTACTCCAACATGAGCGACGCGCAGAACATTGTCTTGCTGATTGGTTCGGTTGCATTACTTCCCGCCTTCTCATTCTGGGTGGGCCGACAGGAAAGACGTGGAAAGGCTGCATTGATTCCTAACTCTCTATGGAAAAATGTTCCTTTCCTTGCTATATGCGTTTCCATGTTCTTCACGTGGGCCGCCTTCAACGCCTTCCAGTACCAGAGTACTCTCTAGTTTGTTCTCCCCATCTGATCAATGCTACATAGGAGCTAACCCTTGTCTATAGCTTTCAAGATGTTCAAAATCTATCCCCTCTCCAGGCATCAATCCGCTTCCTACCAATGGCAGTGGTTGGGGTCCTCACCAACTCTGCTACCGCGTATTTGGTCACAAGGGTCAACGTCAACGTTCTTCTAGGTATCTCTGCGCTCATCACCGCTGTCTCGCCTATCCTGATGGCTCTCGCCAATCCCGCCTGGGCATACTGGACTGCGCCCTTTATTGCGATGATGCTAAGTCCACTCAATGGCGATGGTGAGTCTTGCATCTCCGATTGAAAAATACAAACTGAAAAAAAAAAAAAAAAAAAAAAGGAGCTTTACTAACAGGACACAGTGCTTTGGACCGTCTCCAGCCTTGTGATATCCCGCTCATTTCCGGGTGACTCCCAGGCACTCGCAGGTGGCGTGTTCAACACCATCTCCCAATTAGGCAATTCCGTCGGACTGGCCATCACCGCTGCCATTGCAGCATCGGTCACCGACCATAAGGAGCAAGATGGCTCTTCCTCTTCAAAGGAGGTTCTTCTGCTGCAGGGTTATCGCGCGGCGTACTGGACGATCTTCGCTGGCATGGTCTTGGTGTGCTTTGCGAGCTCGCTTGGTCTTCGACGGGTGGGAAAGGTTGGGGTCAAACAAGATTAAAACTTGTTGTCGTTGCTAGCAGGTTTCTTACGACAACAAGCAACATGTTTCTCATTTTCAAGCTTTTGAAGGAACTGTATCAAGAAACGTCTAGAGGAAGAATCGCGACATTGTCAGCGGGCGCGAGTTTCTGTCATGGGAAACTTTCCACGTTTAGGTCTTGTATCAAAGAGCCGTCTTGTCGACAAAACTTTTGTTTTCATACAATATCTCGAAATCCAATGCGCTCGAGACATTGACGTGGTCTATCTTCTCCCGTGAAAGGCTACCGCAAAGAAATTCTGAGGTGAGTGGTAAAGGCTTATAATGATCTTTTAGTTTTGAAGATTCAAGAAATGCTTATATTCGCTGCATTCCGTCGATAGCTGATGCTATCGATAACCGTGTCCTAGTTTTGAGTGTATTATGATGGTTCGTCAACAGCTAGCTCTACGCTGCTAAAAAGGCCTTTTCTCTGGCGGAGAGCGACTCTCTTTCGGCCCTTGACCGATTGAGCTCTCGAGGATTTCGTAGAGCGTCTTATACTGTAAATCTTATGGCTATTGCTAGCCTGATGTACGACCAACCAGGGCCACGAGACGGTTTGGAATTCAGGCTTATACAGCAATGAAAAGTTGAGGTCTCCGAAGAGGGGATTCATTATCTGGTGGCTATGCTACAGAATTCTGATTTCTGACGCCTGGGTTTTTCCCAGTGAGACCTCACACCAAACTTCTTTTTATAATGCCGCCTCTTTCTATTTTTTGCTATATTGTCCGTGTATTAAACTTCTCGGATTACTGAGGTTTCTAAAGAACAACCTGCCCTTTGTATATCACATTTAACTCAACCAATTTGAATCTATTCTGGCTCCTATGCTACGCAGGCTATGTCTGCTATTGCGCCTCACGGGCATGTGCAAATCGCCTCGCACTGAATAGAGGAAGAGGAAGCGGAATGCGGTGTTGGCGATATTCTATGTCCTAACGTTGGTATCAGTCGTTTCTTTTTTGGTGTCTACTTCCCAACAACGTGCTAAGATATTTGGTTGTGATTGTTATACGCAGTCTGAATGGTTATCGGGGATGATAAGGAAATATATAACCTCATGCAGAAGCTCTGCGGCTTCCATACAATTCGTATTTAACATGATTCGCATGGAATTATATCCAGAACCTACCTGCTATTATCTAATCAAGGCCCCTTTCCAGTAACTAAACAGCCTGCATAATAAATCTATCTACAACATAATACACCATGGTAGGAGCCTGAATTCACAGGCCGGAAACCGCCAAGGCCCCGTGCCTCTCAACTTCCTGACCTCCGCGCGTTTCTCCAACGTCCACCTTCACACCCCGCACTCAACGGCCTCAAGTCTGGCATGGGATGGTGGTTGTGGTCGCCGTCTGGGTCCAGGTCAGATCCAGAGGATACTCGCAATGACTCGCGCCATCATCCACCTGACAGTAACAACAGCAACTACCATCACCACAACAAGACACACGAACAACTCGTACCCCCGCCTTCCACGACATCCTCAAAGCAGGCCACAGATTGGAACTCAAGTCTCAATGCATTCGACTGGAGCCAATTCAAAGAGCCGCGGAATTTGATCCCAACCCTGCTCCTCACGGGCGGCATTCTATTCGTCGTTCACATCCACCGCCGTTACCTTCGCCGCTTCCCTGAGGCTACAGACATTGCCTCTTCCTACTTCCGCCAAAGATCCCTCCTGGGACGCGTTACGAGTGTGGGCGATGGGGACAATTTCAGGATTTACCATACGCCTGGGGGCAGATTGGTTGGATGGGGTTGGCTGCCATGGATGAAGGTGCCGACGTCCAGGAAAGAATTGAAAGACCGGACTGTATGTTTTTTATTTTCTTTCAAAGCGGGTGCGATAACCGTTCAAGAAGCTAACTGAAACTCTGCCTGGAAATATCAGGTTCATATCCGCCTTGCGGGCGTCGATGCTCCGGAGCTCGCTCATTTCGGCCGTCCTGCCCAACCGTTTGCTCACGAAGCACACATGTGGCTTACATCTTATCTGCTGAACCGACGGGTGCGCGCATACGTGCACCGACCCGATCAATACAAGCGCGTGATTGCGACTGTATACGTACGGCGATGGCTAGACTTTCCACCGCTCCGGCGACGGGACGTTTCGTACGAAATGCTGAAGCGCGGTCTAGCCACAGTCTACGAAGCTAAATCCGGGGCCGAATTTGGTAGCAAGGAACATGAACTCAGATACCGCCAGGCAGAGCAGCAGGCCAAGGCTTGGAGACAGGGGCTGTGGAAGGACTTTTGGCGTCATGGTGGAGTCGATTTTGAAAGTCCGCGAGAGTACAAGACTCGAATGGGGCTGGAAAAGCCTTTGGAAATATCTCCAAAGTTGCCTTCAACGAAAAAGAGGCCTGGTTTCCTGGCTTCGCTGCTGAGCAATATTTTCACTTCTTCTCGTGCTAAGAAGCAGCAGTAAATAAGAGTGGAATTTACGAGTATGACTTGAAATGATTATGTGATATAGGTTAGATTGTGATGTTAGGTAAAATATGAAAAGATCGCCGCGCATTCCGCATAGCTTCCATGGTAATGAGGTAGATTATATTGTAGAACATCGTGCATAATAAGATCCCAAACTAGCAGATAGGTAGGTAGGTAGGTAGGTATATTTACAATAAGAAAAAAGAGCAAAGGATTAGCCTCAGGCAAATCTCCGCTCAATTTCCGCAAAGAGCTTGGGGCTGATTTCATCGCTCGAGTTTCCTTCCACCCGCCAAAGACAGCCCTGTCTGTCATAATGCTCAATGAGTGCTTTGCTGGACTCCTCAAATTTCTCCAGCCGCTGCTTCCAAGTGTCTATAGAGTCATCAGCGCGTTGCGTTAACGCTTCTCCCGTAACGTCATCCTTGCCCTCGACCTTTGGAGGGTTGAATTCAGTGTTGTACACTCGTCCCGAAGGTGCATGAACCCAGCGCTTCGTTATTCGCGATATGATGACGGATGGTGGTGTGAAGAGATGTACGACGAAGTTGATGGGCAGTATTCGATCTAGGCTCGAGGCTTGTACTGCTGTTCGTGGAAAGCCGTCTAGGATGAACGATGCCGACGGCATTATTGTATTTGGACGGGACGACGACGAGGAGATGGAAGAGGCGTGGGCAGGAGAAGAAGATGGCGTAGATTCAGAGGGCGTAAGCCAGCCTTTGACAGCCAGCTCCGAAGAGATCAGATCAAGCATGACAGCATCCGGTACTAGACTCCCGGCTTGGATGAGAGCTTCGGCCTGAAGGCCTATATGTATATTTATTGATCGTTAGACCGAGAATGGACGAGTGGCACGAGTGCGATCTTTCTTGCTGCCTACCTAGCGTAGTCCTCTTCCGAACATTTTCGCGCAACAAGTCCCCCGAGCTGATGGCAGCCAGCTGCGGAAACCGCGAGAGCAGCCGTTCGGTCTGTGTACCTTTTCCCACGCCGGGGGCTCCGATGAGAATAATGCGAGCAGCTTTCTTGAGCCGCTTTGTGGCAGGCGTCATGAGAGACCGGCTAACAACGAGGTTTTTTCAATGGAAGACAGACAAGATAATAATAATAATAATAATAACAATAATAATGATGCGATGCCGCGCCGCAGATGCTCGGCGCTTTTAAAGGCGGGAGAAATCACAAGCAACAAGCGGGTTGTGCGCATGTGAAAGGTACCTTTCTATTCAATACTGAGAAAGCCGGCAGAGCGAAAGCAGACATGTGAAGACTAGGGACACTACATCACGACCGCAGTGATTGGGATGGATATTATTAAATCCACAGCATAGGTATAACGAACTAGTTCATCGATCAGTTGGGCGTCTCGGTGAGCGGGCGCCGGTCCCCTAGCGGTGGCCTGAGGCTAAGATAAGCGTTGAGGATGGATCGATATACGGCGGATTTAAGGACATTCTACTCCGTACTATACTACGCCATACGAATTCATCGTCCGCAGGACTATTTCTTCATTGCCTTGTGGTCAATTCCAGTAAATTGTAAATTCGGTTTCGGGCAGAGCCACGATTTCTTTTGTTGATCGCAAATTCGCAGTAAACTCCGAGGTCCCGTGACTGCCACTAGCCACTTGCGGACTAGTAGCGCTCTTCAGCTCCTTACCTAATCCAGGAGCACGGGGCGAGCCTCTGATTGGCTGCCAATGTAATACTACCCGTTCTGGCGGGACGCGTCGTCGGCGCGTCAATCACTCCTCACGAAGTACTTGAATTCTTATCCTGTCGTCGTCTTTTCACTGCATTGCGCCTCTTATCGAGCACATACATTCGCTCACTTGCGTGGTCTCACGATGATCCGACAGGACTTTCAGCGAATTGACCCTAAACGAAGGGCGATTCTCGACCCCAAAAAGAAGCAGTTCGCGACGCCCTCCTATAAGCAGCAGGACTATCCGCACCGTCTCAATTTCTACGACGTGCCTCCCGCTGCAGAGATCACGCTCGAGGAGTTTGAGCAGTGGGCAATTGACAGATTGAAAGGTAATCCTCGCACCGTCTTCCTGCAGCCTCGATCATACTGTCTCACCGTTCCGGCTGTGTAGTGCTCGCTGAAATCGAGGCCTGTTCATACCGCAATAAATCACCGCAAGAAACGGAAGCTCACATCACCCCACTCCTTAAAAAATATCTTCCCCTATCATCCAACTCATCAGCAGCCTCTGGCGTCGTCAACCAGCAGTTAAAAAATGAGCGGCAAAAGGACCATTACTCTCACTTCATACTGCGACTTGCGTTTTCAGCAACCGAGGAACTTCGCCGCCGCTTCGTGCGCGCCGAGACGATGTTGTTCAGATTCCGATTCCAGAAAGACGATAGCAAAGAAAGGCGTCTTTTCATCGAAAGCCTCAACCTCGACTGGGAGCCTGTGAGCGACAAAGAGAAATCGGAATTTGCAGAGCAACTTGTCACTTCCACACCAGGCTTACGCCGTGCTGACGATGAAGCTTGGTATAAGGTTGATTGGGAGAAAGTCCCTGAACTGGTCGAACGTCGAGCAGTCTTGATACGGAAAGGAAAAGCCTACGTTCCCCAGAGGGAGCAACTCAGTATGATTATCGCTGATTTTACTGCGCGTCTAGAGAAAGCCATGGAGGTAAGAAGAAACATTTTTTTCCCTCCCATTCCCTTCCTCTCCTTGACAGTCTTCTGACGCTAAAGGTGATATAGTTAACAAGCCGTGCGTTGCCTCGACTGGACGAGGATGACCGTCTGACTCCTATTTTGAATCACCTGTCTAAAAACTTTGGAAGCGCGGAGTCGGCGTACTCCGAAGGTGAAGGTGTTGTCGACGGCGCTGCGATCACCGCAGCATCGATCGATCCTCTATCGCAACATTTCCCTCTATGTATGCGCAGCCTACACATGACCCTCCGAAAGAACAATCACTTGAAACATTTTGGTCGTCTGCAATATACGCTCTTTTTGAAAGGCATTGGTCTAAGTTTGGACGAATGTATCTTATTCTGGCGTCAATCATTCAAGGGATTTACCGACGACGAGTTCAACTCGAAATACAAATACAATGTTCGCCACGCGTACGGGGACGTTGGAGGTGATTCGAACCGTCGGGGTAGAGGCTATCCACCGTACTCTTGCCAGAGGATCCTGTCTGAAAGCGCACCAAGCACAGGCCAAACTCATGGATGTCCATACCGGCATTTTTCCGTTGACAACCTTACCGCCCTCCTCCAATCTACCGGAGTCCACGATAAAGATCTCCTGCATGGCGTGCGCGAAGACGTGGAGAAGCAAAGATACCACATTGCTTGCAATAGAGTCTTCGAGTGGACACACAAGGCTGATATCAAGAGAGTCAAAGAAGATGGCTCTTGGAACCAGACCGACCTGGATACCATCGTTCACCCAAACACTTATTTCAAGCGGAGCTACATGCTCAAATACTCTGGCAAGCCGTCTAAGGATTGAGTATAAATTCTTCTGATACAATTTCGTACATAGTAGCATGAGAAATGGGCGTAACGGAACAGGAGGACAGGGCTTTTTATGACATATATTGTGTATGCA
Source organism: Talaromyces atroroseus (assembly GCF_001907595.1). Lineage (NCBI taxonomy): Eukaryota > Fungi > Ascomycota > Eurotiomycetes > Eurotiales > Trichocomaceae > Talaromyces > Talaromyces atroroseus. Next base: position 976,332 of record NW_017971438.1, on the reverse strand, counting down.
AGTTTTAATGATCGAGTAAATGCAGGACAGCGTTTCTTCCACTATACAAGAGAAAATAAAATCCGACAAGTGCCAATTGTATGTAACCTCTGCTGATTCCCAAATCATCAAAAAGGATCGGAACGACCTTTCCAAGCCAGGTGCCCAGCCATGGGTTAACTTGGTCTACGCGCGACGCGAAAACAGGCTCGCCATCGAATTGGCAGAGGCTGTCGACAGTAATGTGAATTGTGTTGTCGGCGATGGTTGATAAAAGAGAAGAAAAGAAAAGGAAAAAGGGAAGGGAAAAAAAAAAATACATTATTATGTGGAGGTCGCGGCTAGCGGCAACAATGGGGTGCGGCAGACGGCAGGCACCACAGATGCTGCAACCTGGCTTCAATGCCCACAACAGAACCACCCCTCCGGTTGATCGAAGCTCACCCTGTCAATCACACCGCTGCGGCGTTGCCTATCACAGGCATCGATTATGTTTCATGCTTGAAAAGTACCCCCGTCACCGTCACATTTCTTTCATAATTCCCAAGTGCTTGTAGGCGCTGTCTTTCCTTTGTTCACCCCGATTCCTCTGTTGTTGTTGCTCCACTCGAGATCAAGAAGATGGACTACGAGGCCTTGAAGGACCAGTGGAGCGATGTCGAGGATCGCGATGGCGTCAGGCTCAGTTGGAACACATTTCCAAGCTCGCGCATGGTCAGTTCATCTTCACGGCTACCCTCCTACCTTCTGAATTGTCCCATGTTGACCGTCTCGAGCAGGAAGCGTCCCGCTTAGTTGTCCCCATCGGAGCCGTGTATACGCCGCTCAAGGAGAAGACAGACACCCCATTGCTGCAGTACGAACCAGTGACTTGCAAAGCCCCTTGCAAAGCAGTCCTCAATCCTTATGCGTATGTTCCTGCTACCTTTTTTTTTTTTTTTTTTTTTTTTTTTTTTTTTTTTTGACTTGGTAAACATCACGCAACCAACTCATAGTGCTGACTTGCCGAGCTAGCAACGTGGACGTCCGAGCTCGGATCTGGATATGCCCCTTCTGCCAGATGCGCAATCCTCTTCCTCCGCACTACAAAGACATTACCGAGAATGCTATACCTCCCGAGCTTCATCCTCAGAGCACAACTATCGAGTATCGATTGGCCCGGCCCGCCCCCGCCCCCCCTATTTTCCTGTATGTCGTAGACACTTGCCAGGAGGATGACAGTCTCCAGGCTGTCAAGGACTCCCTCATCATGAGCTTGTCCTTGTTGCCACCACATGCGCTGGTTGGGTTGATCACATACGGCACCATGGTACGCGAGCCGATTTTAGACCTTGCTACCTAAGGCATAAACTAATGATGGCGTATAGGCGCAAGTCCATGAATTAGGCTACGGAGAGTGCGCCAAATCCTATGTCTTCCGCGGTAACAAGGACTATGGTGCAAAGCAGGTTCAGGAAATGCTTGGGCTGCTAGCTCCTAGCCTTCGTCCCGGCGCTCCTCAGCCACCTGGTCGCGCACCTCCCCCCATGGGTCCCGCAGCCCGCTTCCTCCTTCCTGTCCAACAGGCCGAGTTCCAGATAACCAATATCCTTGAACAGCTGCAGCGCGATCCTTGGCCAGTTGCGAATGACAAGCGAGCTTTAAGGTGCACTGGTGTCGCCGTCAGCGTCGGAGTTGGGTTGTTGGAGACGTCTTTTCAAAATGCCGGTGGACGCATTATGCTTTTCACCAGCGGTCCTGCCACAGAAGGCCCTGGTCTTGTCGTTGGCCCAGAGTTGAAGGAGCCTATCCGATCTCACCATGATATTGATAGGGATAATATTAAATATTTTAAGAAGGCAGTCAAGGTAGGTTTTCTCTCGCAATTCTTTGTTTGCTCTGAGATAAAAATACTGACAAGTTTTGGATGGCATAGTTTTATGACAATCTTGCCAAGCGCGCCGCACACAATGGTCATGTCATTGACCTATTTGCCGGCTGTCTTGACCAAGTTGGCATGCTGGAAATGAAGAATATGGCTAACTACACCGGTGGTCACACGCTGTTGACTGACAGCTTCACATCGTCTCAATTCAAACAATCATTCGTCCGAGTATTCGACAAGGACGAGAATGACAACCTTCTAATGGGCTTTAATGCGTCTCTAGAAGTTCTTACCACAAGAGAGCTCAAAGTCACAGGCCTTATTGGCCACGCGATTTCCCTTAACAAGAAATCTACAAGCGTGGGTGAGACGGAGTGTGGTATCGGTAATACTTGCGCATGGAAGATGTGCGGAATTGACCCTGCTGCCAGTTATGGCATCTATTTTGAGATTGCAAACCAGGGCGGACCTGCGCCAATTCAGCAGGGTCCTCAACGCGGCATGATGCAGTTCCTTACATACTATCAGCATTCTTCCGGTCAATTCCACCTACGTGTTACAACCATTGCTAGGAATTTAAGCGGTCCGGCGGGTGACCCAGCTCTTGCGCAGTCCTTCGACCAAGAAGCAGCTGCAGTCCTGATGTCTCGTATTGCTGTCTTCAAGGCCGAGGTCGACGATGGGCCAGATGTATTGCGATGGGTTGACCGTATGCTGATTCGCTTGTGCTCACGCTTTGCCGATTACAGGAAGGATGACCCAACGTCATTCCGCCTTGAGAAGAACTTCACTCTCTACCCACAATTCATGTTCCATCTTCGCAGAAGTCAGTTCCTCCAAGTTTTCAACAATTCTCCGGATGAAACGGCATTCTACCGACATGTTCTCAACCACGAGGACACTAGCAACTCCTTGATCATGATCCAGCCTACGCTCGATTCATATTCTTTGGAACAGGAAGGCAGTCAGCCCGTGCTGCTAGACTCTGCCTCTATTCAGCCCACTCATATCCTCCTCCTCGATACCTTTTTCCATTTGCTCATTTTCCACGGAGAGACCATGGCCGAGTGGAGGAAAGCTGGATACCAGGACCAAGAAGGTTACGAGAATTTCAGATCCATTTTGGAGCAACCGAAGGAAGATGCGAGGGTAAGTTATTCCTTTGTTTATTTGTCAATATCACTTTGAGGTTACTGGCATGTGCTAATGACGTTGTTAGGAACTTATTGCCGACCGTTTTCCACTCCCCCGATTCATCATTTGCGATGCAGGCGGATCTCAAGCTCGGTTCTTGTTGTCAAAACTGAACCCCTCAACAACTCATTCGACAGGAGGCTACGGGGGTGGCGTGTCTGCACAGACGATTTTCACCGATGATGTGTCGTTACAGACGTTCATGGAGCATTTGATGAAGTATGTTTCACTTTCCGCAGACACCATGTTTCACTACGATACTAACAGATCAACCAGGCTTGCCGTATCAGGCACTAACTAAACACTGGGCGCGTGTATTTGTGACGGCTTCACGAGCACCAGGTTGGAGTTGCAATGTATCTGTGTGTGTGTGGCTGTGTGTACCTTTAGCGGTCTCTTTCATCCGTCATCTTTTTACGATACGATACAGTCGATTGATAAATTTCTTTTTATTTTTAATATTTCCGATGGAGATGAAGTAGTGAATGACCACTTAGGGTGCCTTGTAGGAGCTGTTTACTACTGAAGGCTGAAGCATCATCTATGATTGTAAATTCCACTAACCGTTTATGTCCTAGCGCTGATTATTCGCCAAGACAAATTACCCACAATCTGGGTCGGCCACGTGACTTCGGCTAGCGCACAACCAGCAAAATTTCTCCCGGCTATAAGAGAGATTCTCCCCTGCAGTATTTGCTCCTGCAAGCAACTCGAACTTTTTCTTCTTTCCCCGAGGACGATAGACTACCTTACGCACCCTCGCCATGCGTAAGTATCATCTCCTCGGTGTGGCATTTGCTGCCTGGCGATTCGAAAAACTAATTTCTTTTGTGTGAATAGCTCCAAAGTTCGACCCCAATGAGGTGAAGATTATCCACCTGAGGGCTACCGGTGGTGAAGTCGGTGCTCAGTCTGCATTGGCTCCCAAGGTCGGTCCTCTTGGTCTTTCGCCCAAGAAGATTGGTACGACAACCATTCTATCCCGGACTCTCACATTCATGTGTACTGACGGCATATACAGGTGAAGATATTGCCAAAGCTACCGGCGACTGGAAGGGTCTCCGTGTCACCGTCAAGCTCACCATCCAGAACCGTCAGGCTGCTGTCTCTGTCGTTCCCTCTGCCTCTTCTCTGGTCATCAAGGCCTTGAAGGAGCCTCCCCGTGACCGCAAGAAGGAGAAGAACATCAAGCACTCCAAGTCTATCCCTCTGGACGAGATCATTGAGATCGCTCGCATCATGCGCAACCGCAGTCTCGCTAAGGAGCTCCGTGGAGTCGTTTTGGAGATTTTGGGCACAGCCTTCAGCGTAGGATGTCAAGTCGATGGACGCAGTCCCAAGGACGTCAGTGACGATGTCAAGGCTGGAGAAATTGACAGTGAGTCTTCCGATTTTTGAAACTTTGGAATAGCAAAGTGGTTACTGACATGGTTTTTTCTAAGTTCCCGAGGAATAAATTATGTGGTTGTCAAGGAATTCCCCCAAAAATGCAGACCAGCTCGGTGTAAATACTGAGCTGTGTTAGATTATGTGAATTGATGACGATACCAAAAAAGAACAAAAATAATTCTAATGAGCCACGACTTTCCTTCCTTCATAACGCCTGGATTTTTTTTTTCCTTTTCCTTACTCTTACGCTTTTCTTCATAAACACTCTCCCATGCACAACCAAATGCATGACCTTTGCTACACTCTGGCCGTTACCGATTCATTACCCCACGGTATGGGCCTATTTTAACGCAAAGAAGACGAACCTTCGGACCCCTTACTCACCGCGATATCCTTTTACTCAAGTGGATATAGCGGTCCATCTTTACGGTCTACATGACAATGATATCAGATATTACAAGTAGTATGTGCGTAGGAGTGTAGAAATATGATTTGTTTCGATATCTTTTCGTTCCTGTGTTAGCCATTAAGGAACAGTATAAGAACATGTTACCGATGCGTATCTTCTCGCAACGTCTAGGCGTATAGGAACAACCAGGAAAGCACATTGACATGTTTATACAAGCTACATACCTAGGCAGACGAGCGTTAAGCAGCAATGTTCCATGCATGTGGTAGTGGTATATATAACGTTATCTACCTAGGTACACTTCGTCTGAGTAATCCTGGAGTCTGACTTTAATATACTATCAATGCATAGAATTAGTTTTATGCAATCACAATCCCTGAAGAAAGGCCATGTTTAGGGCTCGTTTGTCACCGCGAACAACCTGCTAGTATAAAGGTATATTCTTGTCAGTACTAAGTGAATTCTGTGTACCTCAGCAAGTGAAGGATTTTATAGGCATTTCCAGGACTTATACGTTGCTCGTTCATCAGCTGTTAGGTCAGCGAGCAAAGATGCTTAGGGCCTTAGGCAGTTGTAACTAGTTATTTCCTAATCGGGGGTTGACAAAGAGCCCTTTGACAGCAGACGACATAATGGAGATCCGGGCGCAGATGTCTTCCCACAACAAAGAGCTTTCTGTGAGCTTTCCTCCAACATTTATCTCGTTCCATAAGCTTCGATTTCATTACTTAGTACTCAGACACCACCTGCTTTGACTGAGATACGCCCATCTGCTTCTGTCAACACTTCTAATCCAAGCACCAAGCACCAGTTCGGATTATCATCTCCCCTTGCAAACTCAAGCCCGGTCATGAAGATGCCGGCAAAGGACACAAGGGCGCGCGCTGGAAAATATTCGCCTGTTGGAAAACATGCTAGAGAGCATTTTGAGATGTTCAATTGTCCTGACATCAAAGGAGAACGAGCCCGATGCCACCATATTAACGCGGAATTACGTTTTGCTCGACTGATACGAAATTTATTGAAATATCTTGCAGCATGTCCAGGCCCATCTGGAGCGTAAATCAAAATGCCGAAATCGGATGTGCGGCAAATGCAGGGGGGAAAAAAAATCATTCCTCGAGACGATTACGAAGTTCATTTTAAGAACTGTTAATTCGGTTCTCACGTGTGTCGCGCTTGCAATAAGACAGGAATGACCAAAGAAGAACGAGACATCCACAAGCAAAGCTGTCAATGTATCAGCTGCAACACGTGCGGCAAAAGTTCTGAATACGCAGAGCACAGAAAAACCTGACTTTGCACTCTCCCGTCGGGAAAAATAGACTGGTATTTTAGACCAGTAGTTCGAGAAGAGCCAGACACTGGCGTTGAATTGGGTGGACGACCACGAAGAAGTATGAGAGGAGCCTATCGACGAAACAGATAGTGATCCCGACGAGACTGATGGTGTTAAAGTGTAGAGATAAGTCTCTTCTTTTTCCTTCTATCTATCTATATTGACTCTATCTATCACATCGTACTTTAATATCCCCGTTTAAATCGTTTCCCAAGAAATTATGTCAGCATTATATGCAGAAATGTGCTGTTCTCCTTTTCCAGCTCTAGAAGTTGACACTAAAGCCCTGCCCTAGACATCACTCAGATAGGCTTTGTATCATGGATAATCACCCGAATCCAGCTCCGCCGGATGCGCGGGATACGAGGGAAGTTCATGAACAGGAACCGGTGAATATAACACCTGCTTGCCTGCTTCCTTGGACGCCGTATCAAGCTCGGACGGACCCTGGGGCGGAGGTGACGCGAGAGATACTGCTGGCGCCACTGGTGCTGCTGCCGATTTCCGCGTGAGGTTCCGACGTCGAAACAAGAAGGCAAGGGCTGTAAGAATAGCGATGGCCCCAATTGATACTCCAACGCCAATGCCGGCTTTCGCACCACTGCTAAGGCCTGATGAAGACGAAGACGCAGACGCAGACGAAGTAGCTGTTGCGGATGCTGTAGCTGTAGCTGCTGTTGTAGACGATGCCGATGTGGTGGTACTTGTTGGTGCTGATGTGGTTGCTGTTGTCGTTGTCGTCGTATCCTTTGACACTACAATGAAGCCAGTAGATGAGATTTGGTCGCTGGATACATTGTAGGTCGACTGTGGTGGCTTAAACCGGAAAACATATTCAGCTGTGTTTGACAGACTGGTCGAGTTGACGTTGATAGTCCAGTTGTACGATCCTGCAACCGAGATATTGACGTTTCCTATTGTTATCCTGTCAATCAGATGTAGAAATCCTATGTCTCTGACAAAGTCATGATAAAGATGGACGTACCAACAAGGTACTGGGAGTATTCGTATTGTGCGTAGTTATACGAAGTCACCCATAGATCGGCGACAGTGTCATTGTCCAGAAACTCGTCTGTCCACCCAGAATCCCACCCATCCCATGCAATCGGCATGGCTTTGCCTTCAGTGAACGTCTGAGCGAAATCACTGAGTGAGCCATTTGGAACCGCCCAAGAGCTCTGGACTGTCTGTGCCGTAACGGTCTGGTAGCAGAGGAGGAGCGTTGCAAGCACACGGAGTGAGCCCATGGCAGCCACCGAGTCTCTATAAACGCCGCAGAATGTGAAGACGTGCAGAAACAATGTTTGAATCAAGACAGTGGCGTGCAATGTTGGAAGTTGAAGACGTTTACGAGCCGTGGAACAAGACTGCTAATGCCAGGGGGGCCATCTAAAAGAGGGTCTTCCGAATGAAGCCTCTGTCGCCCACGGAAAAACGGTTGAGAAATCCATATTTTGCTTCCTATCAGACTCTAGTATGCCCAAAAGAGCACGACAGCTGGAAACGTTAACACAGCCCTGAGATAGAAAACAGACTACTAGCCCTAGGTGGCGTTCGCCGATAGCCATACTGGTCGTAGTATTGTGTACTATTTGAGTATTGGGCTTAGGGTACGCGGGCTAAACGAAGCTCTTCCTTATGCCCGGAGAATACTCCTAGTCCATATTACCGAGGGTTAACTATAGCTTCTATCTGCTTATTTCTGATCAGGCCTGCAGACAAAAGAAGTGTCTAAGGGAACGGACAGGACTTTTGATAATGAGCAAGTAGGCATTTCATACATATGATATTCTCTGTTTTCTTTTCCCTTTTCCCTTTTAACTTTTCCTTTCTTTTCCTTTCTTTTGGGATCTTTTTTTTTTTTCTTTTCTCCCCTTCTATTTACATTTTAATCTATCTAGTATCTGGGTAATTTCCACCCTGTGCGCACTAGTCAACGAACTAGCAGCTTGCACCACGATCTTTACGGCCGATAAGCGCGCATTTTCCTCTTGGGCCCTTGTAGGTTGTGATAAGGCTATTTTTTTTTTCAATGAATTTGACCTCGTAAAATCCTACATCCCAGAAAATGTATCTGCCTGAATATTAAGGTGTCTAGATCTCCCAAAAGTCTAGGAAACAAAGTGGATCATTCTGCTGGCAGATCTCCTAAGCAAAACCTCTCGAATAGGTGTCTGCCTTTCTTATAATATACGATTTGTTACGCTGAGAATTGGCAAGGCAGGATTGGGGTACGCTGCCATGAATCTCGCAAGAAACAGGCGTTTTTCCTTTGTTACAGTTCTGCTTGTGCTTGCGTCCCTCTTTTACTTGTATAACACCTCGATATTTACGCAACGAACCGATGCCACCCCGTATATAAACGAACCATTTAATGATGATAACGACAATGATGGCCCCCCCGACCCAGAATCGCAAGCCTCAGTACCCAGGCCAGATGATAACTATTTCTGGGCTCAATTGCCCCAGCGATACCCAGTTCAGGCCACAAAATCAGTTCCGTCGCCTCTCCCGAACAGCATCCCAGCCATACAACACCGTTTCCCGCAGGAGAAGTCCTCTGATCGCGGCATACGGAAAACAAGACTAGATGCTGTCAAAGGCAACTTCTCGCATGCTTGGGCGGGCTACAAAAATTATGCATGGATGAGCGATGAGGTCAAACCTATATCTGGCCAAGGGCATAATCCATTTGGTGGATGGGCGGCGACGCTTGTAGATACACTAGGTAAGTAAGCAAACTGTAAAATTTCTAAGGTGCCAGTATTTTCGTTGATAGTTTGACGAGCTAACACACTTAGATACGCTATGGATCATGGACATGCGCGATGACTTCGAAGAAGCAGTTCGCGCCATCGAGAACCTCAACTTCACGACATGCTCGCTCGAAGACATCAATGTCTTCGAGACCACCATTCGATACCTAGGCGGGTTCCTAGGCGCCTACGACATCAGCGCAGGCAAGTATCCCGTGCTGCTCCGAAAAGCAATTGAGGTTGGCCAAATGCTATACGCCGCGTTTGACACGCCGAATCGAATGCCCATCACGCGATGGAACTTTAACAACGGCATAAACAATGTGCCGCAAGAGGCTGGAGATAATGTTCTTGTAGCAGAGATTGGTTCGCTCACGCTAGAGTTCACGCGTCTCAGCCAGTTAACGAATGATGACCGATGGTTCGATGCTATCCAGCGCATCATGGATGCGTTTGAGGCACAGCAGGAGCTGACCAAGGTCCCGGGGCTGTGGCCTGTAGTGGTCAATGCGAAGACTATGAATTTCCATGAATTTTCTGGGTTTACTATTGGAGGCATGGCGGATTCGCTCTATGAATACCTGCCCAAGGTTAGTTAGTATCTACGCAGTCATGGTGGTGTAGTGTGGTTACCTAATTAACCAATTGGAACGTTCTATAGCAACATGTTCTCCTTGGTGGAGGCTCTCAGCAATACCAGAAGATGTACGCGGGTTCAATCGAGGCCATGAAATCTCACATATTCTTCCGTTCTATGACCGACGACGGACAATATGTCCTCCATCCCGGCGACGTCTCATGGGATGAGAACTCACAGCCCAAAATTGAGCCGAAGATCCAGCACCTGAGCTGCTTCGCCGGTGGGATGGTTGCTCTTGGGGCGCAAGCGTTTGGCCGCCCTGAGGAATTGACTGTGGCACGCAGGTTGACTGATGGCTGTATCTGGGGGTATGAGAGTGGTCGATTGGGCATTATGCCCGAAATAATGCACACAGTTCCCTGCGAGGATGAGAGCGACTGTCCCTGGGACGAGGAAAGATGGCGACATGGAGTTGAAGGGGCGTTTCCAGACGAGGAATCCGCGGAGGCAACCATCGAGGCTAGACATTTACCACCGGGAGTATCAAAGATTGACGACGCTAGATATATCTTACGGTAAGTCGTACTTGTTCATTTTCTTGTTTTCGTAGTAGTATGTGTGTTGCAAGCTGATTTGGTCATCCCCAGCCCCGAAGCAATCGAATCAGTATTCATCCTATATCGAATCACGGGCGACCCGGTACTCCTCGAAAAGGCATGGAATATGTTCAATAACATTATTCAACATACCGTCACCGACATTGCGCATGCCGGCATCAACGACTGCACAGTGGATAAGCCCTCGAAGCAAGACCGGATGGAGTCGTTCTGGCTTGCAGAGACACTGAAATATTTCTATTTGATTTTCTCTGAGCCGGATATTGTTAGTTTGGATGAATACGTGCTTAATACGGAGGCGCACCCGCTTCGTTGGCGTGCTTGATTGATGTAGTGATGTTACTGCGTGACTGCGGCTGGTACGTATGTATGATAGGTAGCATTAAAGTGATTTGTCTAGTGATAGAGTATAATTAGGTATTCAAGGGTGTAAAAAGGAGGAGTTCATAGTTTTATAATCCACCTGAACGATCTATGTGTTCAATATTGATAGTAAACAGCAGCTACATACAGTTGTTAAATAAATAGTTCACCAGGCAATCAAATTGAGCGCATAACCTAAACGAAGGATGTATCGTGGCAGAAGATGTTAAAGGCTCGATCTGAAACATCAAACCTTCTGTACCTTCTGTACTGTTGAATACAAGCCTGTTGCTTTGAGCCCGAGAACCTTGGACATGAAGCAACATCCCAGCATTCTACTTGAAGATTACCTTATATGCCCCACTGACAAGAGTCTCAGACTGAGACTACTAACTAGTCCCGGGCTATCAAGGATTCAGGAGTGAAACCATGCAGGAACCAACCCACAGAATGGATCTAGTATTGGGGGCCAACCCAGCAATACTTTATAAAATCGGGCCAGTGGCTTGATACTAATAAGAAGGAACGTCAGCCTGATTCAGATTCCCCTGCCCAACCTACCACTCGATCACACCCAATTAGTCAGATGTTTTATCTAAGTTAACTAACTAACTATTCCGTAATTAAGCGAAGAATTACCCGTTCAGGAACAGGAAGCTTGTCCGCTAGTCAAAGCGTAAAAGAACACCTTTAAAAAATGGCGCCCAAATTAAAAAATCATGGATAAATCAACTAGTATGTGCTGTAGTGCGCAGTGATATCCGCTAAAATCCTCCGCCGCCGCTCAAGGTAGCATCTAGGCTTAGGGCACGTTAGGACAGCTGACACTTACCCGAATAGGAAAATCGTGAATGAATGCTCCAGATACTGAATACGCCCATTCCACCAATTCCCCCTCTCTATATCCAGGCATTATGTGCACATTCGATACCTTTGCAGACTATAGACGTGCATTAGGGCATGCTTAAACACGACCTTTACGTGATCGACATGCCTGAATAGGAAAATCGTAGACTGCTTCAGAGACTAATGCTTGCTTCTTGAACGGTCAGCTGAGATGGAATGTCTTGATGGACCACCTCGTTTGAGGATGTGAAGAGTGGTTTCTTTTTTAATACTATACGGGGTTACATCCATGCTATACGAAGTGTGAACAAGAAAATGAAGACGAGTATCTACCAGGACTATAAATTGAAGAATCATGTCCATCGTTTTGTTTTCCGTTTCTCAAGACTTATCCATGGTCTTCAGATCTAAAAGAATAAAGAAATCAGGATAAAATGGTCCCCAGAACCGCCGTTCTGCTGGCTATAACTGCCTCTTCTACCCTGGCAGCTCCAGGGGTCAGTTGTCCTCCGGTGGAAAATCATTGTTCCATGCTTACATCAAAGTAGAAAGATATTCAGAATGGACCTCCTCACGAACTGGTCAGCAACCCTTCTAGCCAGCAGGTGACTTCGTCAGACGCCTTTACCACCGGCGCCGGGAATGAGGACAACAGCAACATCTATGACGGAACGGGGAGTGCTGGAACAGATCAGTATAGTACGAGAACCACAAAGACGAGTCAACATTCGAAAAAGGCTTACCCAAAAATTCACAGACTGCTACTACGGCGGCTGGGAGAACTTCCCGCCAAAGTCCGAATGGATCGAATTCGACGCGATGTGGAACTACTCCAAAAGCGCCATGTCAACCTCCTGCTCTGACCTCGGCGTTGGATCGTGCTCCAACGGAGCTGGTGCATTTGGCGACGGCGATAGCGACGAGCAAATCGGCTTGATCTGGAATGCGATCCAGCAGGTTGCCGAGTCATCGCTGGTGGACCACCGGTTTATCCTTGCCACTGTTTTGCAGGAGGTAGACTCCCACCTCTTCCCTCCCCGCCTGATCCAAAAGGAGAATCGAGGTCTTTTTGTTCATTGTACTTACATTACTTATGTTACAGTCGTCTGGCTGCGTGAACGTGTGCGCATCTACGAATCCGGATCCCTCGCAACCGGACAATCCAGGCCTGATGCAATCTGACGGCGGCTCGACTTTTGTGGGCAACTCTGCTAGCACCGCGAGCCAGCAGAGCAGCATTACGCAGATGATTATCGACGGCACGCAGGGAACGACTGACGGCGATGGGCTTGTGCAATGCATCAACCAGTACGGCAATATCTACGAGGTATCACTCGCGGTTTTCCTTTGGGAGTCATATATAGAAGAAAAGACAACGTCATGCTAATGTCTATATTCGCAGGCTGCACGATGCTACAATTCGGGATCTGTTGATAGCTCTAACCTGAATGACGGCGAAGGGGCGACGGATTCGTATGTGAACGATATTGCGAACCGGATGACCGGGTGGTTGTATGCTGCTTCGACGTACGACAGCTGTTAGAGATGAGGCCATTGTTTCATTCTGCTGGGAAAATGTATTGGCTGTCTGCTCGCTAGATATATTATTGGCATAGGGCTAGCCAATACCCGTGCCCGCTATTTGCTCTATATGTAATATATATTATATCCGTAGGTTGTACCCATACTGCCGAATGAAGATCTTGCGTGGAGCCCGGGCATGCAGCGACGGAGTGCATATACATACAATACATATCAAACGGAGTCTCCGGGTTGATTTTTGAGTACTCGCCGACCGCCAAGCGCCTGTGCGACATGTCTCGTATTTAGTATTATGAGGGTCTTCATACGGGGAAGTGGAGGCAGCAATGCCTCTTGCAAACGTATCATTCGTAGAAGATTGCTAGTATCTGGGATACCCCTGTTGTCATCAAACTGGCAAGGCACAGTTGACATCAGAAATAGCATTGGCGTGACAACCCTAGCAGCAATAGATCTGTACGAGGATACGGGGGAGTATTATGCGGATCTATACTCCCGAAGCGAAATGAACAGAAGTCTAGACTGAATTGCGTCGTTTGCCTGGCAGGATCAGACTGTTATATACTCATCAGCTACATGTGGAAAACTCGATGTCTTTGTGTTCACTTAGTTCGGCCGTATGTATGATGATATCGACATGGAATTCACCACTGACCATATTCAGACTGTATATTAGATAGTGACGAGCAACGTGATGGGGGCGGCGGCGTCTCCAATCACGGGCCAGAACGGCCGGTAGAGGGGGGCCAAGCGTTCTCAGTGACCAGATCGCCTGCCGCCCACCCCCACAAGGGCTGGCGCCACATACTATCTAGGATCTATACATGGTATATATACATAGGCCTAAGCTACGTAGCTCACTCTGCCAGCGCTTGCTGAGAAACAGAATTCCACAGTACATAGTTATATACTCATTATCAGATAGTTCTCTCAGCTATCTGTATATTGTAAGAATATGGTTGCTCCATACTCCGCCGAATGGGGAAGCCAACAAAATTAATTTGGCGGACCGGGTGGAGCAGGAGTGGGGCTGTGGAGGGCCCCACCGCGAGGCAAGCAGGAATATTTTTATTTTGATTTCTTGTTTTCCCTACGCAGGCACAAGCCCGATGAATGCATACAGACAAATGTAGGGATATGGATGCCGACATGGATGTAGATATATCTGTCTGCCTGCCTGTCTGTCCGTAGATCTCATCTCTCCAAGCCCGGTCTTCACATGTTTGCGACGACGTCTGTGGCATGCACCTGCGCCGCATGGAAACAATGAGAGATCGCCGCCCATTTGATGACGCCCACCGCATAGCGTGCAGTAGCGCTGTGGAGGGTCCCTTTGAGCCCACCGGCTGGGATCGAGCATTGCACTAAAACACATGTATGTATGCAACCGGGTTTCTATCAGCACGGAGGATGGACTATGTAACTATGTGCAAAGAGCATCACCGCTGTTGGATTCGGGGTACAGCAGATGGCTGGCGGTGGGCGACCTCGGTAGGGCATCGACCGTCAAAGAACCGTCGATGCGCGCCGATGATTGGCTGCGGCGGCCCCACCGGGCTGGCAGGCATCGGCAAGCATCGACCTGTCACGCCGCTGCCCACGTATGCAGCCTGGAATGCACCTCATCTCGTTTTTTTCTTCTTCTTTCTGTTCTTCCCTCTTCTCTCCTCTTCTCTTCGCTTCGCTCGTACTCGCGTCTTCCTTCCCCTGTCAAATTTGTCTGTCTGCTGGTGCGGTGGAACCGCTAACTAGTTAAGCCAGAGCCGCTCGTTGTTTTCTTCTCGCTTTGCAACTTGCCGACCGACCAGACATACTTACTTGCACACCTCCAATTCTTTCTTTTACCACCCTGCGGCGGCGTATCGCTATCACTACTAGTGTACTGCTACTAGCCTAACGACGACTACTGCAGTGCAAGTGCAAGCGCAAGCAGCTGCATCTCTCCGTCCTAAGCTCGCCTTGCCGTGACCCGTGACCCTCCCTTGCATCCAAGGGAACTAATCCTCACGACCTCCTCATCTCTTCTCGACTCCTTCTGGAAGCGTCTTCTCACCGCTCAACATACCACTGAACAAACCGAAGAAATACCGTCCGTCGAGTTCGCCAATGTTTTCGCGGCCGCCTGTTTCGAATGTGTCGGCCCCTTCATGATGCGGTGTCGAAAACGCCTCAAAGATCACGCATGTGGATGAACGACTGAGGAGCGTTCCTTGAAGAAGAAGAAGAAGAAGAAGAAGAAGAAGAAGAAGAAGAAGAAGAAATTGTTGACCCTTCCCTTTGAATATCGGATAGATTGGTTCGGCAAGATTATACCTTTTGTCATTTAGTAGCCCGCAGAATCGCGCACCTGGTGCTGTGCGGTGCCGGCGCCATGCTGCCCACCGTCGCTCTTCCCTCGCATTTCCATCCGCATCATCATATCGATAATCGCCTGAGTTATGACCTGTATGGCCTCCAACACCCCGCAGCCGCCACGCAACGTCCTTTCCTTCAGCAGCAAAATGGTAATCGAACGTCCGCCGCTTCAGTGCCGAGAACACACATGCAGTTTCCTCACCCCATACAGCGACCGCTTTCTCTCGACGCAAGTGAGCCCGATGTGACCAAGGCGGCGAAAACTGGGGAACATAATCTGAGGAGGAAGACTCCCAACGGGACTTTGGCTGCGGGATATGACGGCACTCCCGGTGACAGGGCCATTCAGCCGCCGGCGGCAAAACACATCCTGGTTTCCTCCCTTGACACACGACAGCATCCTTCGTCTCAGTCCGTCGACAGCTACGCTTGGCTGCCTGTTGAACAGGCTTCCTCGCTACAGTACCAGGCCTTCCCCCCGGCTTTTCAGTCAGATGTCGGTCATACCAACAACAATAACAATGGCTTATCTGTGCAGTCAGGCGGTGCCAATGGGCCGAGCTGGGTTCGGTCTCTCAACTTTCAACCAGGCGTGGATTCGGTCCTTCAGTCATCGCCAATACCTCAGTCGCCGTACTATTATATGCACAACGGCCCGTCGGTTCCAACCGTTTTACCTGCGTCGTTGCAATCCTGCTTAGGCCCGACTGCTCCTGTGGGTACAGGTCCCTATGGCCCATACTGGCCAGATGGAGCTTACATACCCTACCGGCCTGCCGCCCTGCGGGACTCTCGTTTCATGGCCAACTCTCCCCTTTCACCCGACACGAATTCCACCCATCTCTTTGATCTACAAGCGCCATATCTAAATAATTCCTCGTTCCCTGCATCGAGCTTTCCAAACTCTGCTTTGTCATGGACCCAGTTGCCCAGCGGCAGCAACCATGATCCT
The DNA here is from genome assembly GCF_001907595.1 of Talaromyces atroroseus. Lineage (NCBI taxonomy): Eukaryota > Fungi > Ascomycota > Eurotiomycetes > Eurotiales > Trichocomaceae > Talaromyces > Talaromyces atroroseus. Next base: position 960,147 of record NW_017971438.1, on the reverse strand, counting down.
TCTACCATTTTCCACAAAAACAAATTCCCTTCACGCCATTCTCACCATCCGTCATTGAGCACTACAAAAGACCAGCATCGCAGCAACTTGCCCTTCCATGTTCGTGCAGCCAGTGGACTGAATACAGGCATTTCCCCACGTCCTGTTCCCGATGCCGTTAAATGGCATACCAGTTACACTGTTCCACCTTCTCTCTCGGATCCGCAATCTCGGGTTCAAACTGCCGAGTTCAAGGAAAAAGTGTTATCATGGGCTCACGGTGTGTATGTGGATCTTTTGGCAAGTCTTCACCATGCAAGGAAAAACAGCATATCGAAATCGTCCTCGGATGGCCAGTCACAACGGAACCTCAAGCCCGCTATTTACCCAAAACCGCCGCGGCAGCCTGGGTTGGATTTCTCTTCTCATCCAGACATGCCCCGCCATAATAGCTATCCTTCATCCAGATTCGACTTGTCTCCTCACGGCTCAGCTCGTCACTTGAATAGTCGGTCTTTGTCGGGGCTCATGTTCAATCCGCGCACACCTGCTGACTCCCGATTCATGGATGGCTTTCAAACCATTCGTAAGGCTTCTGGCGCGTCACTTTCGCAACTTATGGGCTCTATCCCATCTGAAAACACGATAATGGCAAGCGCTGCATCGGCTTTGGAAATGTTGTCTCATTTGTGTAATGAGAGTAACTGGGAGTGGATCGATGGTATGCTGCTCGGTGGCTGTCTAGCATATGGCCTTGGTGACTACCAGAAAGCAACGCGATGGTATACGAGAATAATCGCCAGGGATCCTAGGTAACTTTTTCCTCCTCTTACTCTAGAGTCTACGTATCTTTTTAATCTTTTTGCATATGCTGACCACGTGACTGCAGACATGTTGAGGCTATCAGCAATCTTGCGGCGACTTTCCTTGCTTTGAATCAACGAGATGAAGCACTTCAGCACTGGCTTCGCGCCGTCAAATTACGCCCCAGTTACTTTGAAGCTGTTGAACACTTGATTAATTTACTGTGCACTAATCATCGTGGAAAAGATGCCGTGAGCATTATCGAATTTGTGGAAAAGGCCTTGCGTGTTCCAAGAAACGGTGAATACTTCCGGTCTGACGAGCATGCGAGCGAAACAGAGAGCGATGCCGAAAGTACGGGCTCATATGACCGCGCTGCATTCGATTACGACAACGAACTGGATCATGCCCTAGGTATGAAGATAAATGCCAATGATTCCATCTCTGCTGGATTCGCATCCAGTGGCTTTGCAATTCCCGGTTCCGACAATGGTAGAATACTTGCTCTGGTCCATGCAAAAGGCAATATGCTATATGCCTTGGGTGATAATGCAGGTGCTGCCATGGCTTTCGAGGAGGCTATCTTGATTGCTTCAGGTCGAAGATGCCACGGTATCAAGAGTCTGATTAAGCAGATAGTAGATGCTTTCAACACTGCATCTCACAATGGATACGATCGACCTGTTCATGAGGGTGATGAGGCTAAGAATCCCATTTTGCTATATCCAGAAAAGGCGGTGCAGACCGCAGGTTTGGTTTTCCCACCTTATGGATACCCTCCGGGTCTTCAATACGTGGCCGAAGGCTTGTCACGCAAGGCTGCAATTTCCACCACAAGCAATTCTTTGCTGTCTTTGGCTAAAATTTACCAAGATGGCATGTCGAATGTGTCTGCTAATGGAATTTCCAAGTCGGCCGCTCCTGGCGTTAGAGATATTCTGGCCTTGTATTATCTCTCTCTCTCTCTTCAACCTAGCCCATCTACGGCAAACAACGTCGGCATTCTCCTTGCTAGCATTCAGCAGAATGGGCCCTCGAAGGTGCGGCCACGCCCTGTCTCTGGCAAGACCAATTATCCGGACATCCCTGGTGTCGTTCCTGGTAGCGGGACAGCGCTGGCTTTAGCCTACTACTCCTATGGCCTAAGCCTCGACCCGAAACACGCTCACCTGTATACTAATCTGGGCAGTTTGTGGAAAGATATCGGGCAACTTCATGCTGCTATCCGAATGTACGAGCTGGCCGTTGAATACGACGGAAACTTTGACATTGCTCTCGCCAATCTCGCAAATGCTGTCAAAGATGCAGGCCGAGTTAATGACGCCATTGTATATTACAAGAGAGCTGTCAAAGTGAATCCAGATTTTGCCGAAGCAGTTTGTGGCCTGGCAAATGCGCTGAATTCTGTATGTAACTGGACAGGCCGCGGCGGTGTTCTCCATGGATTTGGTTTCACAGATCAAGTACATGTCGATGATAACGGATTACCGCGCGATGTCGACAAAATACAGGTTGGCTTCGGGTGGATGAAGCGCGTGGTTGACATCGTGGATAAGCAGTTAAAGGACGGTGAAAGCTGGGGACATGGCACTTTGTCATCCGCAGTGGTTGAGCAGATATGTGCGCAAGTGTCGGCCGTAGCGCAGCACAATGCCAATGCGAGCAAATTGAATGCGATGCTACGATCTTGGGCAGGCCAGAAATGGGAGGGCTCTAGAATTGTTAAGCTTGTGGAGCGTATTATCCGCTCTATTACCTGGCAATGGTACCAAGATCTCTATGTTTATGGCAAAGAATATCCCTTGTCCAGGTATAAGAGACCTCAATTACCGGCAGGTCTCACAGCACCCAATGCTCCGACAGTGCTTCCATTTCACACATTTACTTGCCCTTTGTCTGCAAAGCAAATCCGACACATTTCGCAACGTAACGGCCTGCGGATCTCTACCTCGACCCTCCGCTCACCGTGGCTCCCTAGCACAGTGTATCCACCGCCAAAGCCACCGCAGCCTTATCTGAAGGTTGGGTATGTGTCGTCGGATTTCAATAACCATCCTCTCGCACATCTAATGCAGTCTGTTTTTGGATTTCACAACCCCAATCGTGTCAAAGCCTACTGTTACGCGACAACCCCAAGTGACAATTCCACACATCGCCAGCAGATTGAACGCGAAGCGCCGCAGTTCTATGATGCAAGCGTCTGGTCTGTTGATCGATTGGTTCAGCAGATTGTTCGCGATGGGATTCATATCTTGGTCAACCTTAATGGGTACACGAGAGGTGCACGAAATGAAGTTTTTGCTGCTCGTCCAGCCCCGATACATATGTCGTTTATGGGCTTCGCCGGTACTCTAGGTGCCCAGTGGTGTGATTATATTCTTGCAGATGAAATATCTATCCCACGCGACACACTGAGTCCTGGGAGGCGAGAGTATCGTATTGAGGACCGTGGATTCGAAGATGAGCGCACAGAGGAAATGGAGAATTGGATGTATGATGAAAGGATCGTTTATACCCGAGACACCTTTTTCTGTTGTGATCATCGACAGAGCGCACCAGATAGTGATGCCGCGCCCATTAGTTGGGATCGAGAACAGGAGAGACGCTGGAAAATGAGAAAGGAGCTGTTTCCGAATATTCCAGATGACGCCATTATTCTTGGAAATTTCAATCAACTTTATAAGGTAATTCAACTTTTTTTTTTTTTGCTCTTTGTTTCCCTTTCATCGATTGGAATCCATCTCTGACATGTTCACAGATTGAACCGACCACATTCCGTACATGGCTTCGCATCCTCTCCGACATTCCAAAAGCTGTCCTGTGGTTACTTCGCTTCCCTGAGCTTGGGGAGCATCATCTCAAAGAGTGTGCGGTGAAATGGGCTAATGAGGAAATTGCATCTCGTATTATCTTCACCGACGTTGCTCCTAAACAAACGCACATCGCACGAGCCCAAGTGGTGGATCTCTTCTTGGATACACCCGAGTGCAACGCACACACCACAGCTGCCGACATTCTCTGGAGCGGTACGCCCATGCTGACATATCCCCGTTATAAATACAAGATGTGTTCCCGGATGGCCTCGAGCATCTTATCAAGTGCTTTACCGGACACGGAAGCAGGTCGACAAGCTAGAAAGGAGCTAGTGGCGAGTTCTAATGAGGACTATCGCGAGAAAGCCAGTCGTCTCTGCCGCGACTTGCGGTATTATTCTGAAACTGAAACTGGCGGCCAAAGGGGTCAAGCTACCGGCCGCCTAGTTGAGTTACGTCAAATGTTGTTTACTCACCGGTGGCAAAGCAGATTGTTTGACACTAGGCGTTGGGTTAATGATTTGGAAAATGCATATGAGAAGGTTTGGAGTGCTTGGGTTAAGGGCGAAGAGGGTGATATTTGGTTATAAGTTTTTTTTTTCTTTGTTTCTTTCCGAAATATACCCATGGGTTTATGTTTCTGTTTGTCTTTTCTTTTCTCTTATTTCACTTATTCCCCCCTTGGCGTGTGTTTCAATGTTATCATTTATGTCATGAATCTGGAATTGAAAATCTCCGTGTCTTATTTATCTGTATGAATCTTCAAACTTGTGTATTGTCATGTTAACATAAATGGGAAAGAAGACAAGATGAATAAATCCCTCAACAACAGTTTCCATAACCTGGTGACTAGAATACGACAAATGCATGCATGTCTTTAATCAGGCAGCATGTCGCGAAAAAAAAAAAATAAAAAAAAATAAATATTCGATATTATCTTTTAAGTCTGCAGTGCCGAGTTCAGCTGTAATTCAGAAGAGATTCCTGCGCCCAGTCAAAATTGTCAAGCCACGCCATAAGGTCTAGAGAAAGTATCCCATTGTCGTCCAAAGGGTATCCTGCGCCGGCACTTTCACCAGATTCCATGGATGCAGCAGTTTGAGGGACATCAATTGATGACCCCGGTATGCCCGATTGCTGCTGCTGCTGCTGTCCTTGGTCGCATAACAACGAGTCGGGAGGAAGCGGAGAAGGAAAACGAGGCGGTGGCGGCGGCGGAGGAGGAGGAGAAAGAGGCGGAGACGCAGCAACATGATTGTTATTATGTCTTACATTGATATCGCTGTTATCCTCATCTGCAGAGAGCACGCGATCTAGTATATTTCGAATGGCGTCAAGCCCCCTCTGCGCAATTGCGAAGTTGCCGTCTCTGCTGTCTAGGCTGGTTTCTAATTGGGATGCGAATACGCTTAGATTTTGGATTATTTCGGAGCGTGGAAAGGGTGTTTTGGAGTTTGTTGATGATGATGATGTTGTTGTTGTGTGGTGTCGTGTCTGAGAGCGTCGGAAGAGTTCTTGCGCGAGCACACCAGCACACGGAAGTCCGACGTAACAAAGCTGTATAATATATGTAATTAGGCCACGAAGAGTTGGAGACCAGCGAGAGAGGGAAGGGGGGCCAAACTTACAACCGACGACGAACAAGAGATTTGCCAGGAAGGAGAACGCCGCGTCGAGACAAGCAGGATTAACTTGCTCAGCATTTCTTGCGCTGCTTTGATAAACTTCTCTTTGTACTTGCCAGTTCGCCTCACGAGGACAGAATAGAGGATGAAGTCGTTGTGCAGGAACTCGAGATGTAGATTTTCCACTACATATGCACTGGCCTCACAGCATGCATCGTTCCTGTCCATGAGTAACGAGCGTCTCCATTGCAATTTTGGCGGCAGGTTTTCGCGTATTTGGTCGTACTCAGCGCGTGTGGCTCTAAGATTTGTCAGTTTATAGGATCGTCTCATGAGGATGTATATACCTAGGGAACGAAGTCAAGGTAACTAAGGCCGGCAGTATGAACTTACGAGATTCTCTGAAGTAGATCCCCAGAATGAGGAGAAAGCGACAGGGCAAGGATTTTCTCTCGAAATCGTCGCGAGCATAAGGTTTACTCGACCTCGAGTGCCCGAGTTAATTTTTCCTTCAAGATTCCAGCCGTCCGGGCCTATCTTTCGTGCTAAATCGTCTTGACCCTCGGATATAGCGCATACTTCATCAAAGGACAGATCAAGCGGGTACTGGAGGTCGCAGTACTGCCATGAGATCCTCGGAGGTCGGCCAAGGAGAGTCGCCAGTTGCTTGTCTATGGAGAAAGAACCTGCCATTGCCCGTAAGCGAATCTGTTCGAGAAACAAAGGCGTAGACGAGTCTTGCTTGGGACAATGTAAGCCCAGGGAGAAGATCAAAGTGGATAAATCTCCCAGCTTTTTCCAAGGCCGATAATCTACAAGAGACTGAGTATTAGTGTAAACTATCTTGAAAGGTCTAGGTGACTTTGATGACATACCGCTATCACCGTGTATCTCTCCAAGTAATATTGCGCGCTGAAGAAGGAGCCAGAAAAGGGGATCACTCAAAGTCCTAACGCTCTCGCAGAAGCCCAGACAAATTTCCGAAACCTCATCGGTAAGTCTTATGAGTTTTTGCACGTCCACGACCGACCCATCATCCAATCGAAGCACCTCGTGCCCCTCGGGAATTATCAGTGCTGTAACCGCCACCAACGAAAAGACCAACCCGACGGATTCCCATCTCGGAGCAATAGAGGTGAAGTATTCAGCTATGCTCATGGATTTGTGGGTCGTGATGCGTTTGGCACTGTTCTCAAACAGCCTCTCCGACCATGCCAACAGCTTGCTTTGGGACAGTTTGTTGCCCTGTCGCCACTGCTGGCGCAACGAGTAAAGCCCCGCAAACATCTCGTTTGCTAGTCTCTCGCCGAAAATCAACGGTTCCATGATGCCGAACCGGTGCTGGACTACTTTGTGATATAGCGCTAGATCTTCCAATAAAACGAGAATTCGTGCCCCGCACTCGATCTGGTCCATATCTGGAGTGTTGGAGTCATCCATAGTCTCGCTCATAGAAGGGGAATCAGCGCGTCCGGAAGACTGCGTAGGGGTTGGGTATATTGTAGTAGCAGCAGCACCAGTAGTTCGGCTGTCATCAGACTCATCGAACGCAGCCCAGAAACTAGAGGGACCCAGAAAGCCGGTTGAGTAGAACAGAGACCTTTTCAACTCCGATGAAGGCTCAGAGCCCGGTGTCACCGGCGCATGGCTCTGGTCGTCGTCGGTCTTGCTGGCCCTCTGGTGCTCATGCACAGGCTGCTGCTGTATTCGATAGCGCTGCAGGAAGCTAGTCGTTGACATGATCCCCTTCTCCGTCAGGATAGACGGCTCCCGTTTCCTCCTCTTCCTCAACGCCGCTTTGTCGCGCGGCTGCGTCATCGGCGCTGGATGGTAGATGCATGAACTGCGCTGGCGCCTCTGGACGCATCGGCCGCAGACGGGCGTGGCATGGTCGCAGCGCAGCTTGGACTTGCGGCAGGGCTCGCACGACGAGAGCTGGCCGTTGCGCCGCTTTGTTGTTGCTATGCTGGGGTCAGGCATTGATTCTGCTCCGAGAAAGAGAAGATGCAGAGCTGAAGCTCATATACAGAGAGTTCGGATTTCACGCATCGAATTCGAGCTCCGACGCCTGCGGGGGCGGAGTTCGGAGGTAACTAACTACATGTAGCTCTAGGGCTAGCCCTGAGCCCTAACTTGTTGACTTGGTATCAATCGAGTCATCTCTGCCCCATGAGAAACGTCAAGTTTTAATATGGACGCTATGTCTAATGCTAATCTAGAAATCCTCGTTTGCTTACTTCTGCTTTTTGTTCGCTGGTGCTTGCCGCGATCCCCGTCTTCTACGGTCCCTTCCCACGACATTCGTCTATGATAATCAGTTAGAATTCCCTTCATCAATTGATGCACTGGAAGAAACTTACCAACTTCAGCCCCTTGACAGTCTCGAATCTCGCTTCTGGAGAAAGGCTTTGAAACAAGAGGAATGCCATGCATTCCAGTAGTGACAAGGAGGCCATGTCACTACTGTTTGACGCCATGGCTACCTTGCTCGCCCTAATTGGCTTGAAGGTGGCCAAAAAGGTATCCTTGTCACGCCTTTTCAAGAAGAATGTCTCCTTGTAAGTCGTGAGAAATCCGTAGGTACATTTCAAATCGTCCATGTACCTTGCGACTTGCCCTATAATTGATATATCTCAAGTTAACAGAGGCCTGGAAGGTACTGAAAGTAGAAACATACCAAACTTCCTGATCAGGAACGCGCGGTTCGTTTCGCCCTCTCGAGGCTCGAAAGCCCATTCTGTTTTGAGCTCGCCTACGGCACGGATCTCTCTCCGTGCCGTCCCCAGAATAACAATATCTGGTTTCAGCCGGCTGTCAAGGCGGCTGCCCTCCGTCGGCTTTCCAGCAGAGAAATCTGCAAACTTGGCGTAGATCTTCGCCTCGTGGAAGATTTTGCCCAGAACCTCGCTGATGAACCCAATGAAGCCACCATGTACCCTATCTCTTCCCCGACGCTATGGAACATTACTTTGGTCATTTTTGCAAATTTCACAGGATGGCCAATGTTCTTTCTCACTATGGAGTGGACCTCTGCAGGAAACGAGGTCCAGTCCACGACTTGACTTGCAGTGAGTACGTGGGGGGAGTCGCTGGGAAACTTCGTGGTAAAACCCTCTGGGAAGTTTACCTTGGGAATAGCAGACCAGATGCTGATCTGGTGTTCTTTTTTGATACCTGGGAAAGGCATTTCCCGGGCGGCGCAGGGGCTGAGAAGTGTTTCTGGGATATCTCAACTCAACGCGGATAAGGAATCTTAGAAGACGAGTAAAAGAATTGGCGTTAGACATTGCGCAGGGAGAGTCATCTGGGGGCATACACAGGGTATTTATACTACAAGTCGGAGGTTCCTGTATGTTTGTTTATTGCACAATGAAGAGCGCCCCCCCCTATTGTATAAGTAAAGTGCCCCCAAAGGTATAATAAGCTTCTGAGGGGCTCCTAGCACATGAAAGGATATTGACGACCATGGACATATTGAGGGTTGCCCAGCTTTTGGTGGAGCTTCTGGCACATGAAAGCAGGGCTGTAGTAGAATATTTACAACAATGAATTGTGTCAATAAAGGTCACCACAAACACGGAAATTTCCTTCCAAATCCTAGACAATAGACTGTTGCTTAACTTTCGGGGGAGCTCCTGGCATATGAACGCCCACAGCAGAATATTTACAACAATGAATCGTGTCAATAATGGCCAATGCTCATAGGACAATACAGAAACGTTATTCCTGTGTGGCTTTTATTGCATGTGATTATTGATAACAAAGAAAATAGACTTGAAATGTATTGGACATTGGAGAGGTGAAGAGCGGTCATTTAGGAGGTGCGCTGAAACTGATATAGACGACAATTCTCCGGTTGAATGAATCAAGGAAGAGAAAGAATGAAGGACAAAGAACGAGCAATTTTCCACTGCTGCCTGCAGCAATAGCATTTATACGGAACTTCGTATCCACAGAATAAAGTAACTCAAATATACTAGGCATCGCCACCAAAAACACAGTGTAGCTTTCGGTGCCTAAAGCGGACGGCTGCCTTACGGTTGTCTTATAAACCTCGCATTGCCCCTACCTAGGTCTTTTCATCCAACACTTGGCCATCATTATCGCCGACTTCCTCACCATGGCGCACTGGAAGTATGACTTCACTGGCAGGACGACTCCGGCGATGATACGACAAACGCCGAATGGAAGAATTGACGTCTCATTCTGCATCGATGAGCAGATCTCCGAAGCAGAGAACACCTGCCCTGCTCAGCGACACGTTGTAGCGTTTGCTCATCGGGTCGGCACGAATAACACTTACATGCTCAAAATCCGCTACGAGTGAGTTCTTCGAAACTAGCCTGTTTCTTTTAGCAAGGATTTGGCAAGCAACTAACAGTCAATGATAGTTTGAATCCGGATTATTTCGAGATTGACGACAAGAAGGAGTGGAGAGAAGCTTGCGACTACCATTACCTGGTTGAACTGGACGTGGTTAGAGCCGCATGTGATGCTGGCCATGGCCCAAGCTTGATAGATTGGGGCACAACCAAGCAGGGGCCCGATATGCCCTATCCAAACGGTCTCATGGACGCATTTATATCACGATGCGCCCTCCTGGAGAGATCCTAGGGCGAATTTACCGAACACTCGATGATGGACACTTGCGCATAATCCGAATGCAGCTTGCCTCCCTTCTAGAGTAGGCCTCCGGACTCCCCGCGTGTAGCCTGAATTTATTTTCGACTAACTCATTTCTTCTTAGAGCAATGCGACTCAAGGGCTTTATCTTGCATAATCATCATCCAAATTACCTGACCTACGATAAGGCGAACAGAAAAGTGTTAGTTCTGCCCCGAAACTTGCATAACATCCTCTAATCTTGACCCCCTCCCAGTTAATTGTTCGACTTCACATTTTACGACTGGCTGGATGAGGATGAAAAGACCAATCCAATTACCGAGAATGATTCTTTTGTCTTGGCCTTTGGCATCTGGCCCTCGAGATTGCTCCGTGAGCGTGGGCTGCAGATATACGGCCCTCCTCCAGGTGGTCTTGTTCCGAGTGCCCAGACCTAGAGAAGATTTCGAGAGCATGACCCAGCGCGTGAAAACATGCCGCCAATGGCATATTCTCAAAGAATCGTCCCAAACCTGTACCAGAAATCTCGTCGTGGCGGTAACGAGGACGACGACGACGACGACGAGGGCGACGGACATTGAAGGCTATCAATGAGGGGCCTCAAGGCAGAAACACGGCAAGTTGAATAGATGGAATTCGGTTTAGGCAGCATTTCCAACTTCGTTTACACTTAAATAGAATGTATGAAGAGTTCATGCTGCATACACAGTCTAATACATCTAGCTTTGGAAGTGCTTCGAAGACTCAGCGCTCGTACGCCACCAATTTCGGAGTAGTGAGCGTAGTATTCATATTATAAACATAGAAGGCCTTAATGCCTAAATCCTACTGCTAAAGTAAATTTCTGCATATAAGTATTATTTCGGGCAAAAATTTGAAATCTGAAATCGACAGACTGCCCATTACGTTCCTAGATTGAATTTCCAATGCGACGTGACTACACGCGAATGTAACATTTCGGCAAGTAATTCTGATCATATTGGTAATGTTTCTTTTTTTCCAATTCATTACTAGTTATAACATGGAATGTCATTCAATCTCAAAATCGGTATAAATCTCGCGCTAACGAATGTAGTAGCTGGAGCATTTGAGCCTGCTCTTCTCCAATGTCGCATACAGTACCGCGATATCTATTTACAGATAGAAATAGGAATAGCCACTTAACCCCTGCGGGTGACTTCCACAGCGACAGGCTTGGTGGTCTCAAGCAGTGTGCCGAGTCTCATCTCGTGGTCGTGTTCCTTCACACGGATGTCGTAGGTCTTGAGAAGGGTGAGAAGGTAGATCTTGGCGGCAAGAGTGGCGAATTTATATCCGACCTGGTATTTCAATGTTAGACTTTTACTCATTTAGATGAAAGAAAGAAAGAAATGAATGCAGGTAAACTTACGCAGTTTCGTGGGCCGTATCCGAAGGACATGAATGGCCTGCTCTTGTCGTAGTTGCCGAGGAAGCGCTCCGGAACGAACTCGTAGGAATCAGGGCCCCAGAATTTAGGCGAAGTGTGGAGGTGGAGGTAGGAAAGGTAAATAAGCATGCCTGGCTTCAAGACAACGGGCTTCTTGCTGGCCTTGAGGGTAGTTTCGCGGTTGATGACTCGGAGGGTGGCGTGGACGGTAGGGTGCAGACGGTTGATTTCCATAATGATGGCGTCAAGATAGGGCATCTTGGAGTTGACGGCATTGAAGTCGGTGGTGTCAACAGAGTCGATTTCGGCGATAAGCTTCTTCAGACATTCAGGGTGCTTGTCGAGCTCAATCATGGACCAGACGACGTTCAAGCCAATACTGTGGTGACCACCTGCGGCATGTCAGTTCCTGATACATCTATCTATGTGTATATAATAGAGGGGGGCATACCGAAAAGGTTTAGGTTAGTGAATTCAGAGGCGAACTTGGAGAGAGGGCCGGTTCGGCCACCACCAGTCATGACGGATAGTTGGCGGATGGTCTTCAAAGGAGCGTCTGGGTTGCTCTTCTCGAATGCCTCAAGTTTCTCGACATTGCGTTCAACAATCTTAGCAACTCTTTGGCGGAGCTTGGCTTCAGAGCGTGTGGGATCACCGGGCTTAACCAACTTCAAGATCAACTGCAATGAGTACCAGACAGAAGGCCATGGGTCACCAGCCAAGTTAATGATGGTCTCTGATAGTTCCAACACATGGCCACCTTTGTAGTGGTCGGGGTTTCCATAGAGAGTCTCTCCCCAAAGGGCAATGGCGAAGTTGTCTGCTGAGTATCTGATATCATCCACGTGAGCGGACTTGGCCTGGCCAGCCAAGGCGTTGGCATGCTCTTGAGCAATCCGAGAGATGGTCGCCATTTTTTCGGCGTTGGACTTGGTATTGTTGAACTCCTTGATGAAGACATTGCGCTGGTGGCTTGTCTCAGGCCCCACGTAATTGAAAAGAGAGTTACCGATGAGTCGTCGAAGAGTCCAGAAAGGAGACCAGCTCATCCTTCCAGGGTCACCCTCCCTAAGCGAGGTTAGCAAAGCTGCACACGTGTTTGCAAATCTGAGCAATAAACAGATGGTCAACTTACCGAGATGCGATTTCTTCAGGGTATGACAGGACTTCTTTCACCATATCCGGGTCGTGGACCGAAACCAAGATGTTGTTGACAACGTTGGCATATGAGATGCCATCCTCGCCAGCGGCAATGAGTTTACCGAGAAGGAAAGGCATTCCATGCTTAAGGTAGATAGGCATAGCACCAAGGATCGGGACTCCTTTGAGTTGAGGCACGCCAGGGAGAACTCTTTCCGACAAGACGGATCTGAATGCCACGAAACCCAGGATCATGAACAGCCCGACGATGGCAGTCACGATGATGGACGGATTCACATCCCCAATAGCCTCATGGAGGGCTTCGGGCATCATGGTCTCCACCCTCAAGGTTATGGTCTCCATCTTGAGCCCTGAATGAATGAAGATACTGTAGTATGTATGTAGTGAAAATCAAAGATTTGAATAGAACATGATAGAGAGAAAAAGAAGAATGTACACCGGTGAAAACCAGAACTTTATAGGTTTCCAGCCCAGACTGCCTGCTACACGGCTGGATCATGGACTCCATAAAACGATCACATTAAGGATTTAGAGCCAAAGATAGAGAAAAAATTACATGAAGCGAGGTTCCATTCCATTTTCTGAGCTGACTAGGCCTTCGAAGGTTCAATACGGCCCTAAAACCAAAAGCCAACACTGTATCAAAGACTTCCAGATACTCGAATTTGGGGCCAAAGTTAATATAGAGCAAGTCTTGAATCCTTACAAGCTGACTTGGCATTCGAAGTCAGGATTAAGCCAATATGTATGTATGTCGGCCTTCACAGCGAGCTGCGTTTTGACGTCTGCAACGTACGAATCTGCTTGCGTGAGCAATATACAGTGTATCTTCGGACGCACGATCCCCTCTGAAGGAACCTTAGGAGCGAGGCCACATGGACTAGGAAGCGCACACGTGTTTAGAAAGCTTCCTAATGCGGTAACTTTCGAAGGTTCCAAGGATTCCTTCCATGCTGCCAGCCCGTAAGCGGACTTGTAACCTGGCCGTGAGCCCTGCTAGTAGGCAATTAGGGTGTAGATATGGAGTATGTACGGAATTCATCACGTTGCGCATGCACCCACATTGCAGTGAGGCTATACAAGATATGGCGTTGCAGTGCTAGGGAATTAGTAGTGGTGTTTGAGTTAGTTAGATCCACAGGATCTTCTTATTTCCACACCCGTACACTAATCTTATCATCTTGCCTGCGGAGATTAATCTCAGCTTAAACTCAAATGCATCTAAGATCCTCGCCAATCTCTTATTCTTTTAGCGAGCGGCCCCCAAGGGGAACTAGCGGAAAGTCTTCCTTGGGGGCCGCTTGCTAAAATAGCAAAAGTCTCTAATAACTTGGCAGTGACTTGGTAGAAAGTCAATACAAGTACTAAGGACGCGTCTCCTGAGGCAATTTTGGCCAATTAGGTGGCATTGAATTACGATTTCATGCTGATTTATGCATCAATAACTCAGCCACGGCATTGTAGGAATATACATTAAAGATACATGAATGACAACGCTACGGATAATCAGATTAGATAGCATCTAGCTAGCCTGGTATCTAGGATGCGGCCTTCACTAATGCCCATGCATATCGCCATCTATCTCACTTTTTCATATTTTGATAGCATGACAATCGGTTATTCTGAGGTCGAGATTGGGCCCCTCACAGACAGACACTTTGTAAACATATAACCTAATCAGTAAGCTTTTGCCCAGACTCTATACTACTAAGTATACACTAAAGTTTGAAGGATTCACGTATTACTCTATCTAGTAGGGTCTGCGGCCACCGAGTTACCTCGGAGGTTAGTTCTAGGTTCTGACACATAGTTGACTAAAAAGCCGCCTACTGAACTAGTGCTTACTGTAGCTACACTAGGTATATACTATATAGCTAGTTAATATACGTACTAGTCTAAGCTCGTAGATCTACCCCTGTAGGCTGTTATATACTTTTAGCACGCCAGCATTTACTATGCCACACACTAACCAGGCTTGTATAGGTCGGTAATAACTTCATGCTATGTTTTACAGCTACTCTGTTAGTGTTACTAGTCAGTAAATTAAAAATTCCTTTGTTTGACTTGTGTGAATTGTGGCCCTCCAGTACGGAGTAGGGTCCGACTTCCACTCCGTCATGAATATGATGAATCAGTCAACCCCTCTCCCCCGAATACCTGCAAATCACATTCAGAGAAGGGTCTTTCCATTGCCAATCTTGTTCGCTGGCTACCGCCCCAAGGTTTTTGTTGATCTTCGTGGTGCTTTTCTTTATACACCATGAAAGGAGCTATTTGTTAGACAGTCTGTTGCTTTCTACCTTCCGTGCAGAGTTTTACCTTCTACGCCTAGAGCCCTTCAATCCAGAACCTCCAAATATGCCTACCGCTCCTGATAACGCCGTTCGTTTCGAATCTCTGGAGGAAAAGACGTCTATCGACAAAGTCCCCCCGGCGGAGCCAGTTGTCGAGACCAGCGATGGACAGGAGGGCGAGAGGGACGACTCTTCGCCAGTCAATCTTGTCGAGAAACGCGAAGATGGCACGGACTACCCCTCGGGTCTCAAGCTGACATTGATTGTGCTCGCTCTGTGTTTGGCTGTATTTCTAATGGCGCTTGGTATGGCTTTTCCTTTTCCTCGATAAACATACTACCTTGAATAGATATTTTAACACTCGCTGCAGACAATTCTATCATTACAACGGCCATTCCAAAAATTACGGACCAGTTTGATAGCCTGAATGATGTTGGCTGGTACGGTAGTGGTATGCTTATGACTTTCCTTATGTACACATATGTCAATCTGACCTTGGCTAACTCGCTTGTAGCCTACATGTTGACAACGGCGTCACTACAGCTGTTGTTTGGCAAGTTCTATTCCTACTTCAGCATCAAATGGGTTTTTCTTCTGTCAATCGCCCTCTTCGAGTTGGGCAGTCTGATATGCGGCGTGGCCCGGAATAGTGTAACGCTCATCATCGGACGCGCGGTGGCTGGCATGGGCTCAGCAGCCATCTTCTCAGGTGCACTAATCATTTTGGCCCACTCAGTATCCCTGGAGCGTCGCCCTATGTTCAGTGGCTTCATCGGCAGTATGTACGGCATTGCGTCCGTGGCAGGGCCGCTGCTGGGTGGCGCCTTCACTGAAAGGCTTACCTGGCGTTGGTGCTTCTACATCAATCTTCCTATCGGCGCCGTCACGTTAGTAGTGATTGCCATCTTTTTCCCTGATCCCGTTCGTAAGATCGAGAGTGAGCCCTGGTCTAAACGCGTGAGGCGCTTCGACCCCGTTGGTACTCTGGTCTTCATGCCCGCTATCATATGCCTGCTCCTAGCATTGCAATGGGGCGGTAGTACGTACGCCTGGAGTAACTGGCGCATTATCCTGCTGTTCTGCTTGTTCGGTGTGCTTATTCTAGCCTTTCTGCTTATACAATACAGGGAGTAGGAGTTTGCCACCGTTCCGCCGCGAATCTTCCTCAAGCGCACCGTTTGGTCCGCGTCTATTTTCACCTTTTGCCTGGGAGCTGCTTTTCTAAGTAGCATCTACTACCTTCCGATATGGTTCCAGGCTGTCAAAGGTGCCAGTCCTGTCAGGTCGGGTATCATGAACCTGCCTCTGTTGATTAGCAACGTGGTTGCCGCTATAATCTCTGGCGTTGCGGTCACCATGATCGGCTACTACACCCCGTTCATGCTGCTGTCCTCCACCCTTACAGCTATCAGTTACGGCCTGATGACCCTGTTCAAGCCAGATACCCCCCAGCCAACTTGGATTGGCTACCAAATCCTGACCGGATTTGGCATTGGCTTCGGCGTCCAGCAGCCTCTAATCGCTGTACAGGTGGTGCTTGATACTGTCGATATACCTACTGGCACTGCGCTTATGGTTTTTATGCAAGTTATCGGCGGCTCGATTTTTGTCTCGGTTGATGAAAACGTCTTCGATAACAAGATCGTAGGGAACCTCGTCAAGGATGCTCCTAGCGTGAACCCCGAAGTTGTCCTCAATGCCGGTGCCACTGGGCTCAGGAAAGTTATTGATTCAGCGGACCTGCCAGGTGTGCTAATGGCATACAGTGATGCCATCACGCAAACATTTGTTGTCGGTGCTGCCATAGCTGCTGTAAGCATCATTGGTGCACTCATTGTTGAGTGGAAAACTGTCAAGGGAAAGAACATTGGGATGTAATCTATATAAGGTATATATATGCTTTTTAGACTCTAGTCCAAGAATATCTCAAACGCCATATTACCATCAAACTGTGGCTGTTATGGTTCAACGCCCAGTGCCTTTTTTCTTCCCAGAAAATAAAGCGCTGAGGTATGTCGCCATCAGTAACTTCCGCTCCCAAATATGCCAACTTCTAAAGCTGGAGCTAGATTGAAAGTTAAACTAGAGCAAGCTAATGTATAAGCCAACACTTGAGCCTTGAATAGAAGATGTATGTTATACGCTATAGTCTACGAAACCAACAGATAAACGGCCCCTGCTTTGCCCCCCCTCCACCTAGGCGGCCCCCAACCTCGTGTAGGCCTATGCGAAAAGCCTCGAAGAAAGAAGCGGAATTATATTTATCATATTTTTAGCTTTAGCTTTGATTTGATTAGTTTGACCGTACTGTAAATTGAGAAGCCCTAGTAATAACCTCTGTATCGCAAAGGCTATCCCGAAGCCCCGGAGCATTTGAACCGATTTTTTGATCCTTGATAGTAAGACATGATAGTAGTACAGATAATGACATATAATCTAAGTTATAGCTCATACTAGCTTTCTTACTACTTTCTGTATGATTCTGTACTTACTCATCTATTTCCACGACGCCCACCGTGCCAGCAATTAGGCTTTATACTAATTCTACTAATGTTTTGACTCGTAATCATACTTTGCTTCGTTTCCATAACTCTATTCAATCCTCCGACCGTTCTCGCATATAAATTAGAAATACTAATTCCTTGTTGCAACCCTAACATATGCTCGAAATCCCACTCGGCTTGGCCGTGCCGCAATTTCAGCTTCATCCAACTATTTCACTAATCGTCAGAATTCATTTGTTCGGGTACTGTATGGAGTCTATGGCACATTTGTAGCAGCTAGGGTATCATTAGGCGGATCATGAGTAGTATAAATCCGGTACCTTCACCAGCAGTAACTTCTCTGCAAGGAGCCATCTGCTTTCTTTCTTGCTTAGGATCTAGAAGCATGTTTTCCTCGGTTTTCTTGACAGCGGCTTTGTCGGCTTTGCTGGCACCTCAGGCCCATGCCACGCCCAAACCACTCGGCAGTATTGATGTTGCAAGCTTCAGACCGGAAGACATCATCTCAAAAGATGTTGCCATCATCGGCGGCGGTTCTGCGGGTTGTTACTCGGCCATCAGTCTTAAAGACAAGGGGAAGAGCGTAGCTGTGATCGAGGTGACGGACCGGGTTGGGGGTAACACACAGACCTACATTGATCCGACCACCGGAACGCCCATCGATATCGGTGTCCTGGTCTTCCACAATATTTCCGTTGTCAGAGACTACTTTGAGCGGTTTGATATCCCGTTAACGGTCTACAACTCTGATGCAGACGGGTCGTCGTATGGATACTACGACTTTAGTTCGGGAAAGGAGCTCAATATTACCTTCCCTTCTACAAATGAGACCGCTGTTGCATTCGAAAATTATGCCGAGTTCCTCGAGCAATACCCCAAGTTGAATGATGGGTTGTTCCTCCCCGATCCGGTTCCTGAGGATTTGCTTCTACCATTTGGAGAATTTGCAGACAAGTACAATGTTGGTGCTTCTTTGAACACCATGTATGAGTTAGATCCTGCGGTAGGCAATTTCACGACGGTGCCTACGGTCGAGCGCATTAGAACCATGGGTCTCAGTCTAGTTGAGCAGCTATCAACCGGCTTTCTAACCACCGCACACCACAACAACAGCGAAATCTACACAAGGATCCAAGCAGAGTTGTTGTCATCATCGAGTCTGTTGTTGGAGTCTGAAATCATCCAGGCGCGGCGCTTCAACGGTTCGGCAGGTGTACAGCTGATTGTTGGAACCCCTGAAGGTTACAAGCTCATTCATGCGAAGAAACTGCTTATGACCATCCCACTCAAGCCAACCTTGCTCGCTCCGTTTGATCTGAGTCCACAAGAGTTCAATATTTTCTCCAAGTTCATCGATGTCGGCTACTATACCAGCATCGTCAACAACACTGGTCTCCCAGATGATCTGGGTGTCTTTAACTA
Organism: Talaromyces atroroseus; assembly: GCF_001907595.1. Lineage (NCBI taxonomy): Eukaryota > Fungi > Ascomycota > Eurotiomycetes > Eurotiales > Trichocomaceae > Talaromyces > Talaromyces atroroseus. The sequence continues at coordinate 941,514 of NW_017971438.1, read as the reverse complement.
CAACGAAGACACGCCGTACAACTTCCCTGTTCTTCCTGCACTGTACAATGTTCAAGCTACAGGAGTATCAGGCCTGAAGAATGCTATCTACGGCACCCCCCGAAGCCCCGATACCTTCCCAATGTCTGATGACGAAGTGAAAGCCGAAATCATCAAAGGTATCAAAACTCTACAAAGCGCAAATCCTGACAAATTCAACCAGACGGAACCGGATTTTGTGATGTTTAGTTCCCACACGCCTTTTTACCTGCAGGTCTCGCCGGATGAAATCAAGGATGGCTTCTACGACAAGCTCTATGCGTTGCAAGGGTTGAGGAATACGTATTGGAGTGGGGCTACCTTCCGAGGTCAGGATAGCAGTGATCTCTGGAGATTCTCCGAGGATATTATCCTTCCGGAGCTGCTCAAGGGGTTGTGAGTATTAATGTAGATAAGTCCACACAGATTCGAAAGTTATTCGGTGGCTATTGATAAACACATATTTCGCTTACTACACGCTGTTTTATAATTCTGTAACCGCAAGCAATTCTTGCTCGTAGAGACAATTCAGTATGGTGTCGTGAGTATACACAATGAGTTATCATAGTCAATGCGTGCGCTTAGGCAAAATATTCTTCCTCAGTTATTATTTTCCTTCGAAGTTGGTGGGACAACTAGCTAGCTACAGGCATAATTCAAGAGGGTAACAGGCCATTATCGATATTTATCGGTCCTATTAAAAATTAAGCTGGCATTTGCATAGCATTACCCGATTTCCATCATGCCCATACTTCTCAAAAGCTAAACTGCATGTCTTCTTTCAAAAAGTTTACCTAGACAGTTGCTTCGACCCAATCTATAACTAGTTCTGATGCAATTCACAATCCGAAGAGAAGAAAGCAACATGATCCTCGACGAGGAACCAAATTTTGCGTCGAAAGTTCAGAACACCGTCCAATAAACCAGGATATGCGTATCACCAGATCCTGGTTTGGATCCTCTCCGTTACAGAATCGATGATCTCAGTTTCATGCTGTTGGCATTCCAGCATGGACTTATCAATGGCACTATTTGCTCCTACTAAATGATATATACTTTCAGCTGTTTCTCTGGATTGAGTGTGGCGGTAGCACTGAGACTACGCCTGCAGTTCACTGTTATGATTTCACCATACTTCTCTCTGGATTATCTTCTGGGCGGCCCGGTACTGCGACAATCATCGCATCCCAATTCTCTTCCTTAACCTCGTGCATTGGCTTCATGCTATCGTCCAATTTCAATGCCTTCGCGGCTGATACTCCTACTGAATAACGAATCAGTTCGCCTGAGTAGCTAAACTGATCTTTTCTATGCAAATGATGACCGATGCACCTCGAGATCAGCTGCGAATATCACGAAGCCGAGCAGATGAAGATTGAGAGAGAGAGTCATATTCTTTCTTAGCTGTCTCCATGAAAAGAGCAAGGTTTCCTTCATTCAAGCGTTTGTGTTTTCTCCAGGCGCTTTTCTTCGCATCCCATTTGTGGCCACTCCGACGGAGGTCCCTTGGCTTTGTAGATGAGAGTGTAGGTTAGGAAGTTGAAGAAATCGTGAATACTTCGCTAATTGATGCGCGGAATTTGTTTTGTGGGGTGCAGTTCGTGACCATTGGTAAGAGATAAATATGAAGGTGATTGCTGAGGGGCGCGCAAACCCAGCTTTTTTAAAGTGGCATTTGACAATTAGTCCTGCTGCCTAACGCCATCACTTACTATGTGAATAGCATCACAAAGTGAGTGGCAATTGCGAGTAAAATTAGATACGTGTTCGATGGACTAGAGGGGGCGCTGTGTACATGAGCAGGTCTACAAACATTGTAAATGTATATTGGCATATGATAAAAATTTATTGGTTGAATGAACATTCTGTATGATGAATCTTAGTGTCCACAAACAATAATTAACAAAGAGAATTGAAGGAGGTGCTTAAGTCTTGTGAGATTACTTATTTAGGAAGGAATTACCATATTTAGAACTTCTTGGTAGAAATCAAAGCCGCGAGATTCCACAAGTATTCCAACAGCAATTGGAATTATCTGATTATGTATCTGAAAAACATCTACCGTACACAAATAAATTTGTCTATGCGATAGACATCTTCATGCCGCCATTTGCGCAAATAACACTGCCTGTTGTCCAACCACTCTCCTCCGTGCATAGCATATCAATAGTCCCTGCAATCTCACTTGTGAACGCTGGTCTTCTGCCACCCATACCGTATCTGACAATCCTGTCAAATCTCTCTGCATCGTCACCCGCAGCCTTCAACACACTCTCCTCTCTTTCATACGCCGCCAAAGGCGCTGCATCAACATACGGCTGGTTAATTTCCCAGAACTTCTCTCCCGCCTGTGCATACATGTCTCCCCATGCCGGGCCGGGATTTACTGCATTCACCGTAGCCCGCTGATACAATTCCCGGCTCCAACACCTTGTCATGGCCTCCAGAGCAGCTTTGGTCCCAGCGTATACTGACTGTCCTTCATACCCAATGGAAGACGAGACACTCGAAACACTGACAATCCGTCCAGACCGGTCAGTCGGCAGAAATGGTGCAATTGCCTGAGTGAGCAACAGCGGCGCCAGGACATTCACATTGTATACTCGTGTATACTCCTCGGCATCTATGGGACCCTTTGTGGCATCATTCAAGAATTGATTGGAGCTGACACCGGCATTATTGATCAGAATGTCGACCTGTAGTTCCTTGTCCTTGGAAGTTGTGTATGACTTGTAGAGCGCCTTTGCGGCGTCCACAATCTTTGGCGAGGCAGTAATAGGTTCATGTAGGTCAGCTTGCACGCTGGAAATGTGGATACTATGCGCTGTCGTGAGTTCGGATGTGATTTTATCCGTGAGCTCCTTCGAGGAGTTGGATGTGTATACAATTAGAAGATTGCAGCCTTTAGCAGCAAGACGTCTTACGACTGCCTCTCCGATTCCTAGTATTGCATCATATATGTTAGGTATAGTAAACTTCTGTAATAACGTTCTGATATAAAGTAGATACTGCCGAGGCGTGCATCTGGAGGTTGCCTTTTCTTGTTGTTGTCGTCTATCACTTACCCCTAGATCCACCCGTGACGATACCCAGTTTTCCATTGTAGGGCCTGTACGATGCCATTTCTGACGACTCGTCTATAACTGTCGTTATGAAGGGGAAAGCGCTGTGTTGACAACGGAGACGAGGAAATTGTTGCTAGAAGTAGACCCCGCACGGTGTTCTCCCCGCACCCATGGATGGTTGATTCAGGTACAACCAACCAACTACCGCACAGAGTTCCATGTAAGCATCTCTGTTACATCCAATCCAGTCTTTCAACGACGAATGACCTGATTGTCCGGTCTGATACCGGCGACTTACGGCAAAAAGTCCGTAATGCGGAGTATTCTGTCTAATATTTGATAATATCAAGCCCCGCTACGTATAATTAATTTTCACTGTCTCCAAGATGTACTCAAAGAGACGCCCCCTTTGAAGACAAAATTATAAACAAATAAGAGCATCAGCGCGAGAGGTTCCAGGAAAAGATGATTCATCCACCCAAAGTCTACGTCTTGGATCCCTACCACCCGGACGCAATTTCCAAGCTCCTGTCCATACAGAGCTTCACGAGCATCCTGCCAGACAACCCAGCCAAGCATAATTGGAAGGAAGATGCAACGGCCGTGGTAATACGCGCCGATTCACGCATATCCCAATCCGATATTGCCACAGCCAAAGCCTTGAAATACATCCTCAAACAAGGCGTTGGCGTCGACAACATCGATCTCGATGCCGCGAAGCAGCACGGCGTGCAAGTCTTCAATACCCCCGCGCTAAATAGTGAAGCCGTTGCCGAGCTGACGCTCGCAATGGCTCTGTCGCTATCCCGGCGCGTCACAGAGCTAGACCGTCGGATCCGTGCCGGTGAAAAGGTTGTCAGGTCGCAGGCATTGGGGAAGAGCTTGTTCAAAAAGAGTATTGGAATTGTGGGAATGGGCAATATTGGACGGGCGGTTGCGAGGAAGTGGGTAGGTGCAATGGAGGGGAGTATCATTACTTATGACCCCCATGCCCCGAAAGATGCCTGGAAGAGTAGTGGAAATGGTGGCAGTGGTTATGAGGCGATTCCACATACACGAGTGCATAGACTTGAGGACTTATTAGCCGTTTCGGACGTTGTGTCAATACATGTTCCGCTGACAAACTCGACACGAGGAATGATTGCGTCCGCCCAGTTCAAGGTGATGAAAAGGGATTCGATATTGCTGAATTGTGCTCGAGGAGGCATTGTCGATGAGAAGACTCTGCTGAAAGCTTTGAAGGATGGTGAAATATGGGGCGCTGCGCTAGATGTGATGGAGGTTGAGCCGCCGACGCTGGAGGCCTATGGAGAAGGGCTGCTGAGCTGTCACAACCTCATCATGACACCCCATGTGGGCGCTAGTACTATTGAAAATCAGAGTGCAAGTGGTCTGGCTGTAGTGGATACGTTGGTTAAAGTCTTGCAAGGGGAGGAGGTCAGCAATCGACTGGTTTAGCTTTCCCTAGAATCCCTACCATTTGTATATATAGGCACCAGATCAGCAGTTCCTGTCTCATAAGATATAGACTAGAAGGTTCTTCAAAATGAATATCAAATACATCCATCTCTACCATCAACACCCTTCGCCTGCAGTTGCTCCCACAGCAGCATCTCCGGTACGATTCTTTCCTATCGGATTCTCCACCTTTACACACAGATACTGATTTGCTGCCGTTTCACTCGAAGCTTCGACAATATGCACACCCTCAATTGTCAAACTAGTGCATGGCTTCCTGGCACTACATTGGAAGCTCGCCACATCAACTGTAGAGCTAGTTACGCCCTTAGTGGAAGAAAAGACAATGTCTGATATCCGAAACTTAGATGACGTGCAGTTTCTTGCTATTGCGGAGAAAGTGATCACTGGGAGGTGGCAAATGGTACCGTCGTGACACCTTCGATGGTCATATTCTCAAATACAAGGTCTGAAGCGACTGACTCGGTAGTTTAATACAAGTGAGCATTCAACATGTTTAAAAATGGGTTGCAGATGAATAGAGGACCTCGTTATGTGCTTGATTAACAAAACCAGGAGGTGAAAGAAGCAACTGGATTATATTTTTACCATCGGCGCTTTGAGATGTGTTGTTGGTGTTATTTTACTCCAGAATCAAGGGTTCGACTTACATGTTGGGGAAAGCAGGACTAGAGATCTTCAAAAACACTCATTAAGAATTTTATGTATTTGTTAAAGAAAGTGATCTATATATGAAAAAGCCCTAAGGAGGCAAGTTCACAGTAAAGAGTACAGGGGTCCGGTCAAAGTCTATATCTAGTAGCAACATCAACAAATCAAGCCAGTCTCCAACGTTAAAACTCTAGAAGAACCCCATAAAGTCATCAATGGAAGATGGCATTTGCAAAAAGTTATTGTCGAGCAAGGCTCCAAGGTGGTATATTTGTTCCATATCAAGATGTGTTTCGGGACCTGTTGGTCCGGCAGGTGTGGGTGTCAAAGCGCAGGGCTTGGGTTTCTCACTACTATAATTAGAAGTATAAGCTGGCGGAGCATTATGAAGACTTTGTCTCGGCTCTTGAGCTAAATTATCAACTGTGGCAGTCTTCCAAACAGGGGAGGGATCAGTTATGTTCCCTGACGGTTGGGCTTGCTTGATAGACTGGGAAAAAAAAATAAAAATAAAAGTCAGATCGCAGGAGCTATGAACATTGATTGTCATGGAAGGAATATTTCACATACCCGAATCTCTTGCTCCTTTTGCTCCTGAGCAGTCATCTGAAATAGATCGCCAATCACGCTTGTGACATGCCTTGGGAGTGATAGGATTGCCACCGCTTTCTCAATGGGTAATCTTGTACCTCCAGGCTTGACGAACCACAGGTTGAGCGAGTTGATTATCTTCTCAACATGAGAGAAAGATCGCCCACCCTTAAGCGATCCAACTCTCCGTAACCATTCTTCGCATTTATCAACGTAATGTTCGGCTCGCAGGTCTGGAACATCGTAAATGGCTCTAATTTGATTTTCGGGAGTGGAAACCATGACGCTCAGTTTTATGAGAATAATAGCACAACAACCGATTCTAGCCGTGACAATACCAGGGATTGCAAGAATGTCCTCGATTTGCAAGCAAAAAGCAGCATCGAGGGCCTTGTGAACAGAAGTCACACAGATGATCAAACTGTTTATCCTCTCCGCACTCCTGGTATCAACAGACCCTCGACCGGTTATCTGTCGAGAAATAATGTCATCCAACTCGAAATGCAGAGCTGATTCATGCATGAAGATTCTGACAAGATGTATGCTCTGCTCAAAAATTACTTTTTGGATGCGGGAGAGCGCTAAATTTGCAGTTCCCTGATGCCATCTTTGAAGAACCTTCTCATATGCTTTAAGGGAGTATTGAACTCTACTATCCTCAAGCTTGAAGCCAGCACTTCCATCATCTATGGAGAACTGGGTGCCAACTTGCTCCATAATATGAGCAAGCCTTATCCAATGAATCAGAATAGTGTCAGAAGGAAAGTATTGGGAAGACCTTTCAAGCACTTCTATGCAGTCATCCATATACTGGTTCCATCGAACGAGAAACACTCTTTTTAGTGATGAAGACACTTGCACAGATAGAAAATATACCCCTAACCAAGTTCGCCGAGCTTCCATGGCATCATGATGGTTTGGCATGGAATTATACCGGTTGAAATCTTGCACGGATCGCAAGGGAAGTGTCATTCTCGGGGCGTGTTTGTTCAATCCCAGGTCCATAGCCATAGCAACACCACTGTGCACTAGTTGATAGACATTGAGTTCCTCAAGACGTTCCGGTAGCTTGTACCACTGACAGCAAACGACGAGGGCTTGCAGGAGCTCCAGAGACTTTTGTCCGCGCATGAAAATTAGCTTGCCAAATGTTCTGTAAGTTTGTTGGATCAATAGAGGATGAACACTCGGGTTTATTGTATCAATCGACACGGCAATGATGGCCCAAAAAAGAATCGGCTTTTTAGCCCTAAGGTCTTCCATCTTTGTTTCAGGCGGAAATATTACAATAGGCAGGATAAGGGATATTTCGGAGACGTAACGATGGAACGCCGCCTCCACTGATGCTAGGTCCACAATGCCGCAGTCAAGAGCATCGGGGCCCCTATCACTTGTAATTTCGCTGGCAGTATACTCTATGCCCTTCTCAAGGGAAGAGCCACATTGGGCTACTGACAGAACGGACCGTGACTGAGTGTTGTCTACCTGGTGATGCCTTTGTGTACTGTTATGCCCACAGCAGCATGGTTGATCAGTAGAAGACGACTCTGAGTGACCGGTGAAATGGGTTTTTTCACAAGCGTCATTTGGTGTTGAGATTTTATAACTTTCGCTGCCGTGAAGGCCATGTTGTGGCTCACTGCCAGATGCTCGTAGGCTATTTACCAGACCATCAATTTTTGCTTCCAACTCGGCAACGCGAGTGTCGGTCCTCTTTCTTCTCTTACGATTCGGAGGCGTGATGACACACGTCCTACCCAAGTTTGCACATTTGTAGCATGATTCCACACTAGGGTTAGGATGCGGCTCGCATCTCACCTTTAACGAACGACACGTATCACAGGCGCGAAATCGGTAAAAATCACTTTTTCGATCCACGGTCTGAGTGCGAGAACCGCTGACTCTCATGCTCAAAGACTCACTCTGCGGCGCGTTCAACGCATAGCTGTTGGTTGTAGGCAGCAAGCCACCGTTTTGTGCTGTGGCAGACGTAGACGGTGGCGAAGTCGGCATCGGGAAGTGGATAATGCCGCTTCCTGACGCGGCCGAACAGCAGAGTCCAGACTTGACTAACCATAGGCCATCTGAATCCCGGCTACGTTGCTGCTTGCTGCGTGTTGAGCAGAGTTATATCTATCACTGGCCAGGCAGGTGCCCAAAAAGGGGATCTGTCGGTGAAGCGGCGCAGTTACGTTCCGCACTTAGGGCTAGGGCTGCGTAAGCACGCTTATTGCAACCTTGAAAGGGTATAGTGCCGGCGCCCGGAATAATTGACCGGCGACTGCCGAGCGGCTCTGCACGGCTGTGATTCGCTGCTAGGGGTAGTCCCCACTTTGTCGCCGTATCGCCGACGACGCTTTCCCGATCTGGCAATTGTCGATGTCTCTTCTTCCGAACAGGCGAATTATTTGAAGTAACAAGGTCCCATCTTTGTTGGGTTTCTGCTTACTGCAGGATCGACGATGCGTGGCACTAGCAACGCCCTTTAATATGATTTCTGTGTGAAAGCAAGTTTTCGCCATCTTGTCCCGCTCACGAACCAAGCTATATATGTCCTTGCATTAAACCGTTCCATTTTATCTCGCCGACGTGCAGGGGACGCAAGTTTCAACAGCACCATGGAGAAACAAGACGGCCATGGCTCAGTGCGGTCATCCAGCGACGATGGAGATGCCGCGTCGATTGATCTCGTTGCGCAGCGCGAAATGGAGGCGGTGACTCGAATCGCTTCCAGTCAACTTGGTCGCCAACTCTCGAGCCATTCTGCTTTCCATAAGGATGATCCACGATTGGACCCCAACAAACCCGAGTTCGATTACCGTCTCTGGGCGCAAATGGCTCTCAAGGGAATGGATAGATCGGGCATTGAGTTACAGCGACAAGGCGTGGCATTTTCTAACTTGTCGGTATCTGGCTCGGGGTCCTCTCTTCAGTATCAGGAGACAATCACTTCAACCTTCACAATACCATTCCGAAAAATCGCGTCATCGATAAAAGGAAATAATCAAAAGACTCCACGGAAAATTCTTAATGAATTTGAAGGTCTCCTGGAAAGCGGAGAACTACTTCTTGTGCTTGGCCGTCCTGGAAGCGGTTGCTCTACGTTTCTTAAAACAATATGCGGACAGCTTGGCGGGCTGACCGTGGAACCTGAATCGGAGATTCAGTATGAAGGGATTGGTTTTGACGAGATGATAAAGAGATATCGTGGAGAGGTCACTTATAATCCGGAAGTTGACACACATTTCCCTCATCTAACTGTTGGACAAACACTGTCCTTCGCTGCTCATGCACGAGCCCCACAGAGGCGAGCGAACGACGTTACTCGGGATGAATATGCGGAAACAGTAGTCCAAGTTATTCTCGCCGTGTTCGGCCTTTCTCACACTAAAGATACCAAAGTGGGCGACAATATGGTGCGAGGAGTCAGTGGTGGAGAGCGCAAGAGAGTCAGCATCGCGGAAATGTTCCTGTCTCGATCTAGGATTGGAGCATGGGATAATAGCACCCGTGGTCTCGATGCGGCTTCCGCTCTGCGATTTGTGGAAACGCTTCGTCTTTCTGCTGATCTTGGGGACACTTGTCATGCTGTAGCTGCCTACCAAGCTTCTCAGTCCATGTACGATCTCTTCGACAAGGTGATACTTTTATACGAAGGCCACGAAATATACTACGGCCCTGCAGCTGAAGCGTCAGCATACTTTGAAGAAATGGGCTGGGAAAGACCCCGGCGACAGATGACGGGAGACTTTTTGACGTCCATCACCAACCCAGGCGAAAGGAAGCCTTCTCCCGGTATGGAGGACAAGGTCCCAAGGACGGCACGAGAATTTGCGGAATACTGGAAGCGCAGTCCTCAGCGTAAAAGCCTACAGGATCAGGTTGCCAAGTATAAGCAAGATCACCCACTAAACGGAGAGGAAGCCGCAGCATTTCACACCGACCACAAGGAGCAGCAAGCCCGACATGCCAGAGAAGGTAGTCCATTTCTACTTTCAATCCCAATGCAAGTCCGTCTATGCATCCGACGCGCATTTCAGCGCATGCGAAATGATCTACCAACCACCTTGTCAACGGTGGTGGTTCAGATCGTACTCTCCTTAATCATTGGTTCAATCTTCTACAACTCCCCCAACTCAACTAGCGCCTTCTTCCAAAAAGGGGCGGCTTTATATCTTTCAATTCTTTTGAATGCTTTATTGACGGCCAACGAGATAATGCTTCTTTACAGTCAACGGCCTATTGTGAAAAAGCAGGCTGCATTTGCGTTTGTCCATCCCTTTACGGAAGCAATAGCGAGTATCATCGTCGACCTTCCAGTCAAACTCCTCCGGGTCACTGTGTTTTCAATCATTTTATATTTCATGGCCAATCTTCGCCGGGAACCGGCACAATTTTTCATCTACTATCTTTTTATTATAACTGCCATTCTCACCATGTCTGGAATCTTCCGCAGTATTGCATCCCTGACGAGGTCTATTGGTCAGGCAATGGCGATGGCTGGTGTTATGATCCTATGTATTGCCGTATACACTGGCTTCACATTGCCCCAGCCTTATATGCACCCGTGGCTATCCTGGATACGATGGATCAACCCTATCTACTACGCGTTCGAAGCATTGGTTAGCAACGAATTCCACGGTCGTGAGTTCCCCTGCGACTCGATGATCCCTAGCTACGCTGAAGGGACGGCATTCATTTGCTCCACGGTCGGTTCTGTTGCCGGACAGCACTATGTCTCTGGGGATGCTTTCATTGAAGCCAATTATGAGTACAAGTATTCACACGTATGGCGCAACTATGGCATTCTTATTGCATTCATGGTTTTCTTCAATGGTCTATACCTCGTCGGCACAGAATTCTTTGCTGGGAATGTTTCCAAGGCAGAAAGCTTAGTCTTCCGTATCGGCCACGCTCCCCGGTATCTACAAGAGAATGGCGACGTTGAAAGCTCACAGGCAAGCACACAAAACGTTCCGGTTCAGTCCGAAAAGAATTACGACACAATGCATTTGCCAAAGCACAAGGACATTCTGTCGTGGAAGAACGTCCAATACGACATCCCTGTCAAGGATGGCACCCGCCGACTTCTTGATAATGTGAATGGATGGGTAAAGCCCGGCACATTGACTGCGTTGATGGGCGTTTCCGGAGCAGGCAAAACGACGTTACTTGATGTACTTGCCCAGAGAGTTTCTATTGGTGTTGTGACTGGAGATATTCTGGTGAACGGAAAAGGCCTCCAGTCTAATTTCCCGCGAAGGACTGGATATGTGCAACAACAGGATCTCCATCTCGAGACTACTACCGTTCGTGAAGCGCTACAATTCAGCGCAATGCTCCGGCAACCAAATTCAGTCCCAAAGAGTGAAAAATATGCATACGTCGAAGAAGTCATCAAGGTATTAGGAATGGAAGACTTTGCAGAAGCCGTAGTAGGCAACATTGGGGAAGGTCTCAACGTGGAGCAAAGAAAGTTGCTAAGTATTGGTGTTGAGCTTGCCGCGAAACCCACTTTGCTCATCTTCCTCGACGAACCCACGAGTGGTCTTGACTCTCAAAGCTCCTGGACAATCTGTGCATTTCTTCGAAAGCTTGCGGATAATGGACAGGCTGTCCTGGCCACTATTCATCAACCAAGTGCTTTGCTGTTTCAAGAGTTTGACCGTTTGCTATTCCTGGCAAAGGGAGGCAGAACCGTTTATTTTGGTGATATCGGAGAAGAGTCGACGATTTTGCTAGACTATTTTGAGAGGAATGGAGGAAGACACTGCGACAAGTCTGAGAACCCTGCTGAGTACATCCTAGATGTTGTCAATGGCGATAAAGATTCCAATGTCGATTGGCCTGAGACTTGGAAGAAATCCGCTGAGTACACCGACATGATAAAAGAACTTGATCGACTTCAGACGTCGCAGGCCTCAGATATCGATTTTGAAGGAGCTGCAGATGACAATAGTTCTGAATTTGCAATGCCTTTCTTCAGCCAGCTCTACTATGTCTTGGGCAGAGTGTTTCAGCAATACTACCGTCAACCAGAATATATCCTCTCCAAGTACACGCTGGGAATTATCTCGGGTCTCTTCATTGGCTTCTCCTTCTGGAGGTCTGACGACACACAGCAAGGGTTCCAAAACGTTCTGTTCAGCGTTTTCCTGCTCTGTACTATCTTCGGAACGATGGTCAACCAAATGATGCCTAAATTTGTCGTGCAGCGGTCTCTCTACGAAGTGCGCGAAAAGCCATCGAGAGTCTATTCTTGGAAAGTCTTCATTCTCTCGCAGATCATCGTCGAGATCCCCTGGCAGCTGGGCATCGGTGTCTGTGCATGGGCGTGCTTCTATTTTTCTGTTTTTGGTGCTCACACAAGTGCGCAATCTCGAGGTATCGTCCTACTCTTCATCGCCCAGTTCTACATGTACGCCGGCAGCATGGCCCAGTTTGTTATTGCCGCCATTGGCGAACCCGCCGTGGCTGCTATGCTAGCGACAATGATGTTTGGTCTGTCTTTCATGTTCAACGGGATCCTGCAACCACCAAGTCAGCTGCCACGGTTCTGGATTTTCATGTATCGCGTTTCGCCATTTACCTACTACATTGGCGGAGTTAGCAGCGCAGCACTACATGATCGTCCCGTGAAATGCAGCTCAGCTGAGCTCAGCGTATTTGATCCACCTGCTGGCCAGACATGTGGAGAGTATCTCGCAAAGTACATCACGGTGGCTGGTGGGAGCTTGTACAACCAGAACGCTACCGCTGACTGCCAGTATTGTTCCATGTCTAGTGCGGATGATTATTTGAGTGGCCGCGAAATCTACTATAAGGATCGATGGCGAGATTATGGCATTTTCTGGTGCTATTTTGTGTTTAATGTATTCGGTGCAGTCACATTGTACTATCTGTTCAGAGTCCGGAAGTGGAAGTCCCGGTGATCGCTCATTATAGAAAATTTTTTCTCTGTTATTTAGATTGTGCTTATAGATTGGTTTACGTCTTGTTTTAGAAGTTTTATTTGTATAGAAGTTTGATATTTAATAAACTATAATTAGTCTGTTGAACGAGGAACAGTGCCAGCTGTTGCCACATTCCTGTTTCAAGCATTGAATATGATATCAGTATACATAGGGACAGTAGGGTCTGAATTGGGGACGAAAGTCACTTGGGAGGCGAGATGCCGTGTAACCCTTTTGTCTACCGCGAGTACCTACAATATCCGTCAATGTGACATATATACAGACCGAAGTAGGATATTCATTGACCAGGCATTATTTCGATTATGCAGTTTTTCCACCTGCACCTGAAAGGAAGGTTTGCCTCTGGTTTGTTTTTACGACAACAAACCAAGGGCTCGGCTTCGGTTCAGGCAAAAATAAAAATAAATATAAGGCGGATGTCTCCCGAAGAAAAAAAAAAGAAGAAAAAAAGTCGAAAATGATGATATAATTGCAACTTATGTTGACATTTGTTCGAGCAAAAATTAGTCGAGTCCTAGGCACGGCTGACTATCATGAGTGGCCTGTACGGCAGCCTATTCGTACAACCTTGCCAAAATGAATTTTATACATAACTTACATTTTACCACAAACTACAGTCTAAATTCCACAACACATAAAGATTATATGATAGCATAAGTGCAAATCAATTAAAATCTTCTATAATAATCATACTAATAGTATAGAAATACCTATCAGTAAATAAATAAACTTAAAATCTTGATAGAGAGAAATAAAAAGAGTTTTAAAATCCTTTTTTACTTCTTTACTTCTCTTATATATAATATAAAAAATTCTTTTTTATTTCTCATATAAGAATATTATATTTATTTAATTAAGAATAACTATTTAAAAGAAATTTTACTAAGATAATTTACTACTATAAGTAATTAGTAAGCTAACTAGTAAAAGTTAGTTAATTAAATACTTAGCTAATTATCTTTAATTAACTTAATTCTTAGTTAATAATAAATAAGGTATTATAATAAAATAAATTATTTCTTTATCTAATAGTCTATCTTATTAATAAAAGTTTAATATATATTATTAAATATAAAATTCTTATATATCTAACTTATTAATTTGCTTTCTTATTTTATATTTATAATTATTTTAAATAATATTATAAACTACTTTCTATATCAAAAATCTAGGCTATAAATATATAATATATATAAAACATTTAGTTTATAATTTCTATAATTAAATAAACTTAATCTTTAAAATAAATGTACTACTACTTTTTATAATTAATCTCTTAGAAGACTCTTCTTTAAAAAGTAATCTATCTAGATCTAGATTATATACCCTTTAAGTATCTTATTAATTACTATTAAAATATTAGCAAGCTGTTTATTATAATTATTAAAAAGCTATTTTCAAAACATAGTAAAATATATCTATATCTAATGCTAGCAGTCTTATATATAATAATTAAACTATTTCTACTCTAGCCTCTTATATACTTCTTATAATAATCTAACTATACTAGAAAGTACTTAAAAAGAAGAAATAAATAATCTTTTATAACTAGGCTTATATAATGTCTACTTTAATTAATCTAAGTATTAATACTTATTTTAAAATAAAAGATAAATTTATTGAGATACTTATAAAGAACTTTAATATATAATCTTATATTTATAAGATATTAGATATATAAGAAGTTATAGTAGCTAGATAATTCTAAAAAAATTAAAGACCTCTTACTATTTCATCTAGTAATATATAAGTTATAATGGATCTAAAGTCTATTTTGATAAAATATTTTCAAGTGATAAAAAAGAAAAAGAATAAGAGTTATTAATTCATAATTTATCTATATATTAGTATTAAGATAGATAAGAATAATATAGATAATATACTACTTCTATTTCTTATAAAAGCTATTAAAGAAAAAGCAACTTATACTCTAAAAATGAAAGTTAAGGAATCCTGTAATAATAATAATAATAATAATAATAATAATAATAATAATAATGGTAATATAAAAATCAAACTCAAGCCTTTAATCATTAATATTAATACATTTCATAACACTTAAGATGCTTCTAAGAAATTTGATAATAATAACCATATAGATATCTTTAATAATAATCCCAATAATCTCCCTAACAACACCAACTAAACTGAATTGCTTAAACTAAATATTACATTATCTAACCAGCCAAACAAAAAGCAATCATTCAATATTCTAAAAGATAATAAAAAAAGCAAGGATTTAGATATACAAAATAATCATTTTAATCATATAGAATCTTCTATTAATGCTAATAAGAATTCACTATTAGATACACTAGCCTTCCAGACACATCATAAGAAGATAGCTAAATAAGAAAATCTATCTTTATTAATTAAATTTTTCTTAATTAGAAATCTTTCTCATATCTATATATTTATTAATACTATAAGATATTTTTTATTTAATTACTATGACTAATCTTCTTCTATTTCATCCTAAATAAATATTACATGGCTTATAATACTAAAATATTCTTCTATAATCTAATAGTAAGCCTTAAGCTCCTTACTATACTACTTCTAAGCATCTATTAGCCTTAATAATTTCACTAGCTTAGATTTCTTCTATATATTAAAGTAATCCTATAAGCTTTACCACAACCATTAATATGCTTAACAATATATATAACTATTATCTAGTAAGCAGTCTTTTTATAATATATTTAAAAAGTATCTACTACTTTATAATATTAAATTATAAAAATCAATAATCTTAGCTAGTAAATATTTATTAATATCTATAATTAAGATTAGCTTATATTAAATAATCTTTAAAAATTATTATACTCTAATTATTTATTCTCTGCTATAACTCCTTCAAGAGATCTAAATTTAGTATTATTCTAAAATTATCTATAGTATATAAATGATAATAATATATTATATAAGGTTTTTCTATTAATAGATATTCCTAATTTTTCTATAGATATATCTTATAAACATTTTACTTTTAGACAAAATAATAAACTTTTTATCTAAATATAGGAATATAAATAGTAAGAAGCATAATATAATCTATAATCCAGCTTTTAATATATAAGCCTTATTTCTAGATTTTAGCAAAAAATCCCTATTTTAAATAAGTATTAGTACTATTATATAATCTAAAAATTTAATTACTCATCTATTATAAGAATAAAAGATTTTTTAATAACTATCTTCATCAATTTTTAATATACTAATTTAATATACTTATCCTAAACTAATAATAGTTATTAAAGAAAAGATTATGGTCTTATTACTTTTATAAGGCAAAATATATACTTGCAAGAAATAAAGTCTTTATCCTCTAATCTAATCTAATCTTTATAAATTGAATACCTATATCTTTAATTATATTAAGGAATTAATGAAAAATACTAATAGCTATACAATTACTAATATTAATATATATCTAAATAATATAATATAAATAAGCATTAATTGCAGCATAGATCTTAATATCTTATAGTTATAATTTATTATAATTATCAATTAATTAAATATAATTTAGATCTAATATAATAAATGTCTAATAAATTTATTATAAGTTATTCTATCTTCTTTAAATATTAATAAGGTCAATCTCTCTGATAAGAGAAAATAAATAATCTCTATATACTAAGTTAATTATAAAACATTAAAGAGCTTAAAGAAATAATATCTAGAGATAATATGTATCTTAAAGTAAAAATATATATATAGTATTTTATAGCCAAACTTATTAATACTTCCACTATTAAGTTTAGTTTATATAATAAGATATAGTTTATTATTTATCTCTGTATATATATGTGTACTAAATAAATAATATATATCTATTCTGAGATGAATTTACTATATTACTTATTAATTTATCTAAAAGCCTTTATTCTTTAATGCAATAATTATTTCCTTATCTATTAAATATATCTAAAAGAATAAAATAGTAATCTAGATATATAAATAAGAAGAATCTTTATATATATATTCTAAATAATAAATGTTTTATTCTTATAATTAATAATAAAGAGTATAATTCTTAATAAAGATCTTATAGTGGCTTGCAAGAAATTCTAATATTAATTTTATAAAATAGCTATCTTTGTATAGATTAATAATTTATTCCTTATAAAAAAAAAGATTAATCTCTAAGCAACCTAACATGATGTTAAAATATATAGGGTTATGAAGAAAAAAATTAATAAAAAGATATTAAGCTAGTTAGAAATATAGCTAGATTATCTTATTTAGCTATAGATGACTTAGTATTAATTAGATAATTATATACAACTATTATAATGAGTTAATTACTTAATTATATATAGATAACCTCTATTATTTACTATAATAATTCTATAAATTCTTTTATAGATACTATAATATCTTACAGCTAGAAGCTTATAATTGTTAAATTTATTACTAGATGTAAGAGTATATATTAATAATAAAATAATTAGAAAAAGGATTTTAAATGTATAAATTCTATTTCTTAATATCTCTTATAAAGATATTTATTAAGAATATAAGAATTGTTACTCTTTATCTAGAGAAAGTCATAATATACTAAAAGATATCTATTCTAGTTAAACTAAGTAATAAACTAAGCAATAAATTAAGTAATATAAATAAAAAATAAAAAATATTAAAGTATAGTTTAAGTTTTAGAGGTATTTATTATATTTATCTTCTTAATAAACAATTTCTGAATAATAGTAATAATATCTTTATTATTAGTATTATTAGAAGATAAGGGAGTTTTATTAGATCTTAGCTAATAAAGAGTATTATTTTATATAATAAAATTACTAATAGAAATTTTATTAGAGCTTTTAATTATAAGTTTAAATATTATTAGATTTAAGTTATAGAGTATATTTATAACTGCTTTCTTATCAGATTTAGACTACTGAATATTATTTCAATTATTAGTTATTAAGTAAATATAAATAATAACCACATAATTCTAATCAAAGTGCTGAAGATATTTAATAGCTTAATCTATAATAAATTTGATAGAAGGCAAGTCAAAAAAGTGTATAATGCTGTATTAAAAATATAAGTTCAATCCTAGAGTATTAATAGCTAAGGATATAACTAAAATAAAGCATTTATCTATAATGATAAATTTTATAATTAATATCTAATATTGTGATTAATTAAGTTTAGAATAAAATATTCTTATATTAATATTATACTCTTTTAAAATAGCTATAACATACATTTAAATAGCTAGAAAGAAATATCAAATAATTTATTTCTTTTAATGAATAAGGGAATTATATATGATAATAGATAGTATAGCCTTTATTTTTAAAGAGCCTTGTAAAAGGGTTCTGAGTGTATTAACTAATAATTAAGTAACTTTTCCTAGATGATGAGTTCTCTGGAACTATTTTAAAAAAGATATAAAAAATTTTTTAGAATAGACTACCTAAATAAAACTCTAATATATAGTTTTAAGATAAAATAAGTATAAAATATTTTTAAATATTTTTACTATAAAAAGCTTCTTAGCAAACTTTATATCAAGCTAGAAAGTTAGTAGTGTCAATATCTGATATTTTGTTATATTTATTATAACTTTACCATTCTTTTTTATTATCAAGTTTTTATAATAAAAAATAACTATCTAATCATATATTGCCTTTTTATTATATAAGAACTTAATATAGATTATATGCATCTAAGATAGGGGAATATAAGAACTAATAATCAAGCAATCAGATCTAATTTAGATAGATAAAGAAAGAGTTTATCTAATATTTAGATACTTTAAAATATCTTTTAAATAAACACTTGCAACTTAAACAGTAATGTTGTCTGTGAAAATATATTTCTTAAATATATATATTATAAATCTTAAAAAACTCACTAGATACTTCTTAGGTAATAAGAAAGAATTAATAGTATTTATAATATTAAAGCTCTATAAAGTTTATATATCCTCCTAAATTATATCAGATTATTTAGGTATAATAAGAGACATATAGCCCCAGAAGTCTAGGATATTATTATAGAAAATAATGACTAATAAAAGAAGATAAAAATTAGTTTTAAGCTATTAAATAGTTATAGACAAGCTACTATTAATATTATATAATATATAAGCCTTATCAAAGATAATATAATAAAAAAGCCTATTAAGATCACCTAGCTATAGCCTTGCAATAAATAAGTCATCTTCCTTCTTATAATATACTTTCTCCTAATTTTCCTATTTCTTATAAGCTGGAGGACTATAACAACTCTAGAATATATTATAACTTATTATAATAATATAGTTTAATTAAGAAAATAAACTATTAAAAAGCTTATAGAAAAAAATTAATAGATTCTTAATAAGCTTTATATTTTTAAAAATCCTAGTCTTAATAGCTTTAGGGTTTCTATATAATACATATATCTAGAGATACTTCATGATAGTATATATCTTACTAATCTATTAAGTAAGAATAATAAAGAGAACAATAAAAAGGAATAATTAATAAATTAATTTAAAACCACATTTACCTAGATTTATCTTTTTTAAAGATTCTTATACAGTTTATTAAACTTTTAATCAATATAATAGCTAATAAGAAATTAGAGAAAATTATTTAGAAAAAGATTTTAAAATTTATAAAATTATTATAAAAAAAGACTAAAAAAGAATTCTAAAACTTTTTTTTAATAAATACAAGACTTATCTCTAATATAAAAACTATTACTTAAAAAATCTTTCTAAGTCCTATAATATTACTAAGAAACCCACCACAGAATAATAAAAATCTATTAGAATAAATTTTCTTTATTATTTTAATTAAATAAGCTATATTAAGCACTTGCTAAATCTCTAAATTTAGATTAAAATATATATATTTATAATAAGTCTAAATAAAAATATTATTATTCTTTTTAGCTATTATAAAATAAAGAGCTCTATATATTTTATTAAAATCAAGAGATTAAAAACTAGAATTATTTAATTATATAAGCTTCTTCTAATAATTAGCAAGAGATTACTCTAAAATATTAAAAAAATAATTTAAAAAAATATCTTTCTCTTTATAGTCTTCTTACTCTATAATTATATTCTTAAACTTTAAATAATTAAAAGAATTAAAAATATAAATAATTTTATTATAGTTTTTTTTAGAATTCAGATCTATAAGTTTAAAAATTAAAGTATTTATTACTATGCTATATTATATAGCTTTACTTAGATTCAATCTAGTAGATTTATTATTTAACTAATTAATATTATTATTCTTAATTTTAGGAGATAATAGAATCTAGATTTTATCTTTATTATCTAGCTTTATATAATATAAAACTATCTAAGCAAATATTAAATACTAATATAGATTATTAAAGTTAAACTTTTTAAACTACTTTATTAAATACTTCTTTTAGATATAAGATTAGATTATTTTCTTTTAAAAATTAGTTAAGATAATATTAATTAAAGCTATAATTTTCTTAATATTTATAGAAAGTAAATTAATTTTATTATTATTAAAGCTAGTATTTATATTAAATTCTAAAAAAAAGCCTATACTATTAGTAAGAATAATATTTAGATTAAAGAGATTAAAAGCAAGATTATTTAAAATAAGATTTTATATAAAATTCTTTTTAGACTACTTCTTTAACTTATAAAAAGTAGATTTAATAGAATAACCCTTTTTCTTATAAGTTTCCTTATATAGTAATATATAGCTATCTAAAAGCTTATATCACTAAGATAGTGCAAACTTATATTAGATATATTTTATAGTAGTCTAAAGATAGTATTCAGCTTTATTAAGACCTATAAAATAAAATCTAAAAAGTCTATCTATATAATTAAGATTTCTTTATAAGATTTGGTATATAAAATATACATAATAATAAATATTATTTTAGTTATTTTTATTAATATATTTCTTATTAAAATCCTCTGCTTTAATATATATAATTAAGAGAATTTATTTAATACTAGAATTATAATATTACTTTTTTTATTTAGAGAGCTAGCAATTCTATAATTCTTTCTAATAAAAAAGAAAGTTCAGGCTTTATAATTAAATTTTCTATTTTTTATTAGATATAAGCTTAAGATATTACTATAAGACTAAAACATTCTTGTTTAGATTCTTAAGAATTTTTTTCACTATTCTCTATATTAGTAAAAAGTTAAATCTAGAAATAATAAAAACTTATAAGTAATATCTTTCTAAACTATTATTATCTTTTTTATAGGCTTCTTTTTAAAATTTATCTTATTATCTAATTTATCACTTAGTAATAGACTAGATAATTCACTATTTAAGAATAAATTTAAAATTTTAAAACTATTTTTTAGCAATTTAGAGAGATTATTAATAGGATTTTTAGATTCTATATTATTAAAGTTTATTTTATTATTATAACTTTTAATTATTAGTCTCTCTATTGTCTAAGGTACTATTATAAAAAAAATTCTAAAATTCTTATATTTTAAAATCTTTTTTTTAATCTATCTAAAATAGATATCTATTTCTTTAATAGATAAAATAAATAAGAAAAGGGTTTTATTTATATATTAGTTTTTAAAAAGAATTATCTAAAAAAATACTATTATAAAAAAAGTTCTAAAATTCTTATATCTTAAAACTCTTTTTTTAACCTAATTACCCAGAATAGATATCTACTTTTTTAATAAATAATATGAGTAAGAAAAAGATTCTATTTATATATTAACTTTTAAAAAAAGATTACCTAAGAATAATCTTACTGATTAGATAGAACATAATTATAAGAATTATCTATTATCTTATTTATTACTCAATAACTAGCAATTTTTAATATTTTAAATTAATTAATTAAATTAAAATCTAATTTTAAGTTAATAAGCTAAATATAATTTAATTAAAATAAGATAATTATATTGTGTTGCTTACTCTACTTGATAAAGAAGAATTTTTAGTAGATTATAAGAAGGAAAGATAAGTTAATAGGTTTAAAGAAGTTAGATTAGACCTTAATAAGCTTATAAATTAAAATATTTTAATATACTAAAAATCCATGAGAACGTTCATGATATTAATGAATTTCAAAGTTGTTAAAGGACTCTATATAGAAACAAAATTAGGTTATATAGTTCCATATATATATAGACTAATCCATAAACAGATTAACTCCTGCTATAAGCAAGCTACATAGGCATTGTTTTATTTTCTATAGCATTATCATATTTCAATACATTACAAATTTTGGCAAGGTTGTACGAATAGGCTGCCGTAGGCCTGCCCGCTGTTGGATTTTAGTACATAGCGTGATCGACGACTAACTGTTACTACTGCAACGTGACGCATATACGACATGGTTACTGCATGACGACGCACTCATTGCTCCTGAATCAGGGAAACAGGCAGAAGGGAATGTTGTTCTGCGCCAAGTTTGGTGGCTTGGCTCACGTGAACTCTGGAGTGACTACAGTGTTCGTAGCCGTATGTACTAAGCTTTCCAAGCTTTCTCAGCAAAAAGTCAATCAAGGCCAACCTTTTTACCATGCGGGTTTCCTATCTGATCCGGCTGTCAAAATCAGTGAGACATCTCCCTTATAAACTTTCTCTAGCACGCCTACCAGTGGCGAACGGTAGCACGAATCAAAAGCGTGCTGCTTATTACTACTCCGTGTGTTGCTCGCCACCGGCGCTGGCCGATAAAGCATAATCATCACGGTGAATAATGGAATAGAATTATACAAATCAAACAAACTTGTCATGCCTGTTGGGATTATTTCCGGCCTTTGAACCAAGTTCGAGGAAGTGAAAATTTTCGTTTCGGGCCGAGATGCTTGGCCAGTTCCATGTTTCTGGAATATTACCGCTTTTGAATTTTCATCGTTCCATGACCCTGGCCAAAGACGTGCCGGCACGCATTGCTTCCACTAGAAACAATAAGGAAGGTCATTAATATTATGCCAAAGCTTGTAAAATGGCGTGAATGATAGAAGCTTTTTGCCTGGCGTTGGCGTCGAGTTATTGGAAGCGGTCTGACCACACAATGTGCGCCACAGCGCCATATGATACTGTATACTCCGTACTACGTACCGAGTATACCATATAGTCAAGCCATGTTGGAGCAAAGAAGCGTTGCTATTGGTTGCTGATAGTGGTTGAAGGAATCAGTCCACACTCATACGATGATAAATCAGGACAAATATATACGAATTGTATGCCCACTGGAGGCTGGTTCTGCTTTCCACGTGTTGCATCACCCGATCCGGCAGCAGATAGTGGATTCGTTTTAGTAAAAGAAAAAGAGATTTGCTTAGCCGCATGTTCGCTGTGGGTCAGATCTGGCGGCATTTTCGCTAGGTTACATACAATGCAAAGGGGTTCGCACAAGCGAGAAACGGGGTCGTATTTCCTTGTCACACCCTGGTCCTCTATACGGACTAAGGACTTGCAAGAGACAAGACTGGGCATATTGCCACTTGCTGCATAGCATATGTCTTCTTAGGTTTAGTTACGCCTAGCGCAGAGATCTCCGTGCCAAATCCGGCAGCTCCTTAGTCCCATTCCGGACTAAGTACCGGGGCTAGTTCGTTCTGGAATGGCCAAGAAAGTCAAAATCAACATGCACATTCTGCACAGCCAATCAGAAGCAGCTTTGCGCCCAGGATTTCCCCGCTCTGGCCGCCGACCCACCAGCCAACTTGAATTTCTCGAAGGGATGGAACTTTTTTTCTTGCAGCGTCAAACGTGCAGAAAGCAGAGTTTGAAGATTCTGACCGACAAATCGTCGTGCCTTCCTTGTGCGCTGCTTATCGCCTTCCCACCTGCCGTTTTCGCCGCTCCTTCCCCACCGCCAGCCGTTTATTAAGAGAGCATCGCGGCCCTTTCTTTTCCCTCTCTTCTTCTTCTCTGCAAGCCAGGCAGCTCAAGTCAATCGCTGAGGGAAGAAGACAGCCACGTAGCTGTTGAACAGCCCTTTTGTCTCGTCGTCCCTTTTCGTCTCCCGAATCATCATGGCTCAACCCGCCAGCCTCATTGGTGACGGTGGCGATCCGCGCCTTCACGAGAAGGAGCGTGATATTGCCGATGCTGTGGAAGCACGCGGAGGAATCCGTCCCCAGCACCGTCCCATCCACGATACTTCCGTCTCGTTCGAGGAGTACAACTACTATGCCCAGCTGGCTCGTGCCGAGGAGGATACCTATGTCGACCATGACCAGGAGCGCGGTTGGATCTCCCTTATCTTCCCCTCCAAGTCCGACTCTGGTGTCCAGGTCAGTACTGAGCAGAAGGACCCCGCCGCCAACAATTCCACGGCGACTGCCAACGTCTCCGATGACGAGTGGACCAACGCCTCTCGTGCCCTTCGTACTGCCACTCGCGGTGCCATTTTCTACCTGATTACAACTGATATTCTGGGTCCTTTCGGTCTTCCATATGCCTTTGGAAGTATGGGCTGGGGGTGAGTGGCTCTAGAACATGCTCTCTCTTGAAAAAAAAAAAAGACAAATAGAAACTGACCGTAGTTTTAGTCCTGGTGTTGCCCTTTTCACCGTCTTCGCTGCTCTGGCCATTTACTCCGGCTACCTGCTCTGGGTCTGCTTTATGGGTCTCGACTCCTTCCAGTTCCCCATTCGCCATTTTGGAGATCTCGGTTTCCGTCTTTATGGTCCATGGATGCGCTACTTGTGTAACATCTTGCAGAGCATTCAGCTGATTCTCAATGTTGGTTTGATTGTCATCTCCAACGGAGAAGCCCTGTCCGAAGTTTCAAAGTACAAGCTCTGCTTCATTGTTTGCTGCTTGATCTGGGCCATTGTCGGCTTCATCGTCGGTCAGATTCGTACCTTGCAGAAATTCGGCTGGATCGCCAATGCTGCTGTCTGGATAAACTTGATCTGCATGTTCATCAGTATGGGTGGTGCTGCCCACAGCCCGCCTAACTACCAGGCCATTGGCTCATCCGCTGGTATTTCCATTAACGGCGGTGCTCTTGTCACTCCCAACGCTGAAGGAGTCTATCCACCTGTCACTACTTCTGGCGGTCTTCCCAACACCGGTGGCTTTGCTAGCTCTATTAGCGGGGCCATGAACGCTGTCTTCTCTTACGGTGGTGCTATGGTTTTCCCCGAGTTCATGGCCGAGATGAAACGACCCAAAGACTTCTTGACTGGCATGTGGGCTGCTCAGGCCTTCATCTACTTCTGGTACATGTTCTACGGTCTGTTCATGTACGGATACCAGGGACAGTACGTTGTCAACCCTAGTTACTTGGGTGTTGGTGGATATGCCATTCAGACTGCCGGTAATGTTTTCGCCATGGTGAGCGCTGTCATTGCTGCTGCTTTGTATGGAAACATTGGTGTCAAGGTGCTCTACAACAGCATCTTCGTCGAGTTTCTCCGCTTCCCTCCTCTCACCACCAAGCGCGGAAAGATCTCCTGGGT
The DNA here is from genome assembly GCF_001907595.1 of Talaromyces atroroseus. Lineage (NCBI taxonomy): Eukaryota > Fungi > Ascomycota > Eurotiomycetes > Eurotiales > Trichocomaceae > Talaromyces > Talaromyces atroroseus. Next base: position 916,327 of record NW_017971438.1, on the reverse strand, counting down.
CGCTATCATCCCAATTTATTGGGCTGTTGCCTTTGTCATTGCTGCTGCCATTCCCAACTTCTCTGGCCTGACATCCGTTGTTGCCTCGTTCTGTATTCTGCACTTCACCTACACTTTCCCACCATTCCTTGCTACCGCATTCTGGATCAAGAAGTTTGCCATGCAGGAGGGTGAAGGCTTCCAGCCGGAAACCGGAGAAACCATTCGCAAAGACTCCGGCTTCAAACGCTTTGTCCGAGGCCTCTTCTTCCCCGGCTGGGCTACCAACAAATATTTCTACATGAGCATCTTCAACATCTTTTACTGTCTTGGTGCTTTGGCTCTCGCTGGGTTAGGTGCTTACTCGTCTATTGAGACATTGAAAGCGGCATACGCCTCAAGTGTCACTACTTCGTTCACATGCAAGAGCCCCGTGGGTTAGGGTGTTTGAAAAAAGTTTTACGTTGTTGTCATCATATGATGGCACATAATTTGTGTCGATTGACTGGTTGATCGTCTACTTGTAGATATTGTACCATATAATTTCATGTATATTTTTCCTCTCCAAAAGGAGATAAATAGCGTGTTTTATTATGTGTAATACTAATACCATTATTTCGAATATCTACTCTCATACCAGATCAAAAGCTTAGATCAGCATCAAATCAGCTGATTAGCACAGCGAAGCTCTGCTATATTACCGGTACAGTTGCACTGGTGAATGGTTAAGCTAGTGTAATTGGATAGAAATGAAATACAAAACCCCACACTTATTGCAACAGACTGTTGTGTAGCAGATATGCCAGGCTCGGTCTGTGGTCCTATTATGACATGCGTCTGCTTTGGTAAGATGTCACTAGGCCCTTGACGATTGCTTTGCTTTCTTTGTATATCGAGAGGAGAAGCAGTCAGGATGCGTACATGTTAGGGATGGGAATAGTTTGATGTCAAGAGCAAGAAAAAGGAAGCAAGATGAACTGTTCGCATAGGATTGGAAATTGAAACTCAAAGAAATGATAGAGTGCTTCGATCTGCTATTGTAAAACCTGTCCCATAAAAACACGACGGACTGTTATGCTACACAATCACTGACCTTCGACGTCCATCGAAGATTCGGTCACGGTATCAAGTGAAGAACGTGCACCGGCAGTCGCTTTATGCAAGCCAGTCGAGACAGAAGACGGATCAGACGAGTGTGATTCAGGTTCACTATAGGTAGATCCAAATTCAGTCACGTAGTCGTCATCCTCCATTTCGGCGAGGTCCTTAGCTAGTGCCCCAATCACATTGCCGTCATCGTCATAATAGTCATCGTTCACATCAGCAGCTGCACTGATGGCTGCTGCCCGGTGGAGGAACCACTGCATCTCCATGATTTCCCATTCTGGCAGGGGGTGAGAAATAGGATCGTGGGTCTCCAAGGTAATCATGTCGCCAGAACGGATTGGCTCTCCGGTTTCATGATTCCACAATCGAGAACGAGCAGGTCCCACAGAACCCATAACGCCCAGCGGTGGCCTGGTTTCCAGAATTACCAAAGACCTGGGATTTCCTCTGAAATCTCCGCAGGATAACCAGAAAAACTGAACGACAAATCGTTTCTGGTCATCAGAAAGGGAGATCGGCTTGAGAACGAAGTACGCTTTACCATAGTACCGATGTGCACTTGGAGAAAGGCTGATCATATTGTAACAAAGTTCGTCATAACCCCCGTTGGGAAAGACTGCTTGTTTCCAGGACTGAAGGCGGCGTTCGGACCAAAACGTGCCTAATAGTGCCCAAAAGCTAGTACGAAAAGTGTCATCCGGACGACTGTTGTGTAGACTGAACGGGTATATATGCGCCACGTCGTGTGTGCCGTCTTTAGTCAAAACACAGGCATTCCCATCTCTCTCGTTGCACTACCACTAGTCAGTGAGGGGTTGTAAAAATGGCAAGGAACGCTGGTAGAAACCCACTGTTGTGACTGCCTGTGCAGATCGTTTCCGAGAGCCCCCAGACATTTCCAATTCGTCTAGTTTGCGTTTCAGGGTTGATGGGATGGCCACATTTGACCCAGAAATCGTCGGAATCGAAGTGCTGGCGTTCGACTGTTGCACGTTGCGAGTTTTTGACAGCCCTATTCAAAGCTAGAAAGAAAACGTGAGCGCTGGAAAACATAGGGCAGATGGATGTACAAGTAGGCAGCAATGTTATGAGGTTATTGGTTTCTAAATGTCCACGAAGGGTCGTATGGCCAGAGGCAGGATCTGCGGTGACTGCGTGAATCAAAGTCTCAAACCGTTCGATGTCGGACAGCCATAGGCAAGCCCAGGCGGAGGGGAAAGACGTTAATCCTATCAGTTGAACTAGACGATTGAGTAGATCAAGGCGCTGAGGATCATAAAATTTCTCTTCAACGGTAGCAGAAATGGCACCAGAAGTTAGGTCTGCTGGTGCAGTGCCAGGTGGATGTGCACTGGCGGTTGGCACAGAGGGGCCAGGTTCTAGCGATGCCATCGTAACAGTAGAGTTTTGTCTAATATGGCGCCAAAAAGGGTCCCTTATAGAGCTTTTCTAGGAGTCGTGTAAATTGTGCTTTTTCAGGTGTAATGCTCCGTTGTCACATCGTTTGACTCGAGAAGTGAAGAAGATGCGTGTGAAGGGCAGCGGCGTATTAGATTGATGGGAAGTTGCTGCCTCCTGTTTGAGCCTCAGGCCCACCACAGTCTATGGAGCATATTAGATGTGAGTGCATGGCGGTCCCAAAGAGGCATACAAGACTTATGGTATCTCGTTTCATAGTTTGCCCCGGCGGTTCCCCTTTTGGAAACCGCTGCGCACGACAGAGTTTTACGTGCGTATCTGCGATATGGTTTCAGCATGTGTTGTACGATCAAGAAATTTGCTATAGATCTACCTCCAATAGATAGAATGACCAGCAGTATACTACTGCCAATCCTCGCCATTATGAACGGAACCAATGCCTCCTTGAGGATAGAGCAACAATGGCCACGTGTATTGGATCAATATCTCGCAGAATGAACATGATGACACCAGATATTATTGCGATTTTGTATCCCTAATTTTGCGTTAAATCATTCTAATTGAAATCATTTCATAAGCATGCAGCCCCCTTAAGCCCATTACGTAGATATATCAATATCCAAACCGAAAACCAGAACCAAGAAAGTTGAAAACACCACTCAACCCTCTACTATGAATTATCATTGAGAATGTTGCAATATGGTGCGCTTTATTGATCAGGCATTGTACAATTCTAGGCTAGCCCTAGGTCCTCTACCTGCAATACTAGTATACATAGCGTGACCGAGTTTTACTGCTGTCTGTACTACATAATTGGTCCAATATGTCGATATCTCCCATTCTAATGCGTTCCAAGTTTCGAGGTGACTAATGGAATGTATGTAGTTATAACTTAGCAGCTATCATTTCGATGTCAAACATTACATGTCAGAGTCACACTTACGTACGCACTGTATACCTGGATAGTACAAACTTTACCAAACTTCATTGTATTGATTCTTCCAAGGAAACTAACTAGTTCGAACAGGGATATCTTGCTTCTGAAAAAAAGAAAAGAAAAAAAAAAAAACATGCAGAAATCAAAACACGAATCCTACATACCAAAGATCTAGTTACTCACGAAATAGTTCCCCGCCACAATTCCCCCTGTCAAGCCCAACTCCTTCTCATACTTCTCCAAGTCGAACCACATGCGCGCAAAATTACCCACTTTCTTGCCATCCTTTGGCGCATACTTGCTCACATCCAGCGACTCCGGCTGCTTGTACAGGAAAAAGCAGTAGCGATGCGGTGAGCTCGGTGGCGGCGGCGCTGGTCCAATGTAGTTGGCAATGAATGGTTCTGAGGAAGTCAACACCCCTGTACTTGGGTCGTGCTTGAAACCCGGCTGCACCCAGTGCAGGATGGGGCCGAGACCGGGCCAGGACACGAATGGAGCGTCGATGTCAATAGCTATCATGATGTAGGTGTCTGTAGAGAAAGCCAGAGAGGCAGGGAGGCGTAGCTCTGGTGGGCTTTGTCCGTCTAGATGATGTAAATTAGTACCTAATGTATGCAACGGCGTCTTCTTCACTTTCCAAAAAGCAAAGCTCTTGGATGGAATTGAACATACCTGCTTTCGGAATCTTTGCGCCTGTTGCAACATCTTTGTGCGGGCCAATTGACAATCCAAGGGTTTTGGACTGATCCTTCTTAATTTCCTCAAGATAGGAATTGATGTTTTTGGACGAAGGCATTGTTGCTTGTCAGAAGGTCCTCTCTTTAATTCAAACCGGAAGACGTAAGTCAATTGATCCTAAAGAATGGCGAAGGGAAAGGGGGATCCCAAGCGTTATAAATTCATGTGCAGAATAGGTTCGCGAGCGAAGCACATGGCGACTTTCATTCAGAATTGCCTAATGCGGCAATCGTCCGGGGTAATTGTCCTGCCGAGCTGTCGCCGGAGTTAAGCGTAAATCCGCAAAACCCGTAGCCCTATGAGAGCTGTGAGCACCCTGATTGGTTATTTGTACACCCCGTGTTATAGAGATAGCGCAATCGCACTAATCAGTTTAGGCAGCAACATGAGCACTAATTGACCGATGCATATAAAAAATGCCACGACCTTACAATACCAAACATTCACTTACAATAAGTATGTCCACCTCGTCACAGTCACAGTCTGCCCTTCCGTACAGTGGCTCCTGCCACTGCGGTTTTATCCAATATGTGGCAGTGATCCCCCTGCCACCAGCCAAGGCGCCTAACCCCCATCAATCGACGCCATCACGCGCCCGCTTCTACAAATGCAATTGCACGACCTGCCAGAAAATGGGTTACTTTCATATGCGCCTCCCGGACGCAGCGAATCAGTTTTTCGTCTTAGCTCCGCCTGATCTCGAATCAATAGGTGATTATCGCTGCGGCAGCGGTCACGTGCAGTGGTTCTTTTGCCCTACATGCGGTGTGCGGTGCTTCGCGACCGCAGGGCCGTGGATAAAGGATGAGATCAGCAGGGACCTGGTTGACAAGGCAATCTCGCCGAAGAGATTTGAAGGGCGAGATAGGCTATCTGTGTGGCGGATGGATCCGGCTCTGTACCTGGAGCAGAAGACGGGGTATGTGAGTGTCAATGCCCTCACCATTGACCAAGATCAGCAGCATGGCCAGAGTCTGGATCTAAGGCACTTGGTTGACCAGAAACTGGTTGAGTATATGGATTGCAAGGAGAGGAAGGGGGAAAAGAGATACACCTATCCTTATGAGGGGGGAACGTGGTGAGCCAAGACTACTGCTATTTGAATAAGAGGGTTTGGTATAGAGGTTTTGTGGCCGGCGTGAGTAGAAGCCTGGAATGCATTCCCATTTCCATGAGTTCAGGGTGAGAGACGAATTGATGAAACAGCTACAGGCCTGCCTTATGTTGAAATCCTGAAAATGATCCTGTTCATACATGCATTGATTCTCTCAAAAGTCTACAGGTGAACCCAGCCGCTTTGGAGGGTAACAATATCACTTTGATCTTATACAGCTAAGGCTTCGTGGGGTGCCTCAGCAGGTTAATGCTTTTAGGCTCGGTCTTCTGGTGAGCCACAGATAGCTAGCTCATGGTCTCCTCAGTTGCCGACGTTCCTGAAAGTGGCCTGAATTGGAGTGGATGACAGCAATCCTAAACGGATTAGCCTTTGGACGCATAGGCATATGGTGGGAGTATACACCAGTTACTTTACTCATCCGAAAGTGTATAGCTTATTGGGGTGTGTCTCTATAATAAGGGGTGTCCGCCTAGTAAGTCCATATGTGCATGTATTATGTATGATCCTAACGTCGAGATCTTGGATTCTCATGGACTATATTGCGGTGTCATGTTCTATGTATAATGATCGGCAGGATACTACGTGATCAGCAATGGGATCACTCGTTGTATAATCAAGCCGTTAAAGAATCACGAGACAATCCACTATGGCAAAGGAATACCTCTCTAATCAAGTTTTTTAATTTGAATTCATTTCTAAGCTTCTTCTGACATGGTATATAGTATTACATAGTACAAAATACAGATAGATGGATGAAGGCTTAAAGGGCGCTGCTTCGATAATATTCCAGAAATTGCAAAGCCAAGTCACTTGCATCATACATATCACAGATATTTAGATTGATGACTGTCAGATCAAGCCGAAATAGTTTGTTCTTTTTGCTCTGTATTTTTGACAGAAACCGCCTCCAAAATGCCACCCTCTCCCTGAATTGTGGTTTCCTTGAGTGGACCAACATAGAACTTCCTTCCTCTTATAAACCAGTAAACGGTAGAACAGAGGAAAATGAAGGCCATGAAGGCAATGGCATAATTCATGTTTTCAGCAGTAACAGGTTGCGCCGTTGGGAAGAAGAAAATGACCGAGACAAAAGCCGTCCACAAGACAGCCCAAAGATTGACCCAGTACGAAAATTTACCCATGTGCCACGGGCCAGGTTCGAATCGACCAAAAACCATCTTGCAAATCACGGGAATCATGTACGACCAGTCAAGGGCAATGGCAGTGATGTTGAAGACACCCTCGATAGCGGCATAATTACCAAGAGCGATCAAGTTGATGGCAATGCACCAGAAGACGGAGAACCACACGGCGTAGAGCGGAGTTCCGGTTATAGGGTTGACCTTGGCCCAGATATTGGAAAACGGGAGCAAGCGGTCGCGAGAAAAGGCAAAGACCGTACGAGCGAGAGATTGAGTGGCAGTGAGGCAAATAAATTGCAAGAGGACAACGGCGCATGAAGCATAAACGAGACCGCCAGCCTTGCCAAGACTGTTGTAGAAAATCTGGGCCACGGGCTGATCCATAGGAGAGTTGAGGATTGTACTTGGGTCGCCCATACAGAAACACAATACAATGTTGAACAGCCACCCGACAACATAGACAGTGGCCATAGCAAGGAAGATTGCCCAGGGGGCTTTGACTTCCGGATTTTGGATCCTAATACATGCTTAGCAGATTAAATTACAGGGGAGATAAAAGAGAGTATACAACTCACTCTTCGGCGATGTGTGCTGTCGCATCATAATCGGTCATTGTCCACGAGACAGACAAGAATCCAAATAGATACGCGAAGCCGTTTGGAGTCCATCCAGACGCATTGTCAATATTGGTAAAGACGTACTTTGCATCGTGTCTGTCTTCGGTTTTGGCTAGCAGCGCAATACTGCAGGTGACTACCACAAGCAAGTGGAAAATGACATACGACCTAGTCATCTTCTCCATCCAACCGGTAGGTATGGAGTTGAGAATACCACACAGAACAGTCAAACCAGCCATTACGCCGACAGTTTCTCCAGTTGATGGACTCCAGGTGAAGTCCCGGCCCATAGACACTGCCGCCAACAGCATTTGGGCCGCTCCGTACTCTGACGAAGCAACACCAGCGACCTGACCCAGCAGGTTGATCCAACCTGTGAGCCAGCTAATTGATGGCACCCATCGCGAGGGAGCAAGACGGGAGACGGTGAAATACAGGCCACCGCTTGTTGGGTAGGCCGAAACTAATTCGGAAACCGAGGCAGCAATACACATACAACCAAAACCGGAAATCAGCCAACACCAAATTACAGCGGAGGAGCCTCCGGCTTCGAGGGGATACGAAAAGGTAGTCGCGATGGTGGCAAAGAGGCCAGAAATACTGAAAGCGAACGAAAACGTGGATAGATAACCGAATTCGCGCTTGAAGACCTGCTTTGTGTTAATAACAATGTTCTTCTTGATTGCTCAAAGGGGTTTGAGATGCTGGGGCCAAGCTCTGTCCGAAACTACATGTAGAATGCTAGACTGAGAGAGTGTGATGGGCGTACCGGTTGGTAACCGAATTGCTCGGCCAAGGCTCTATCAGCGTCAGAAAGTTCATCTAGCTGAAGAATGCGCTGGTTGTTTTTTTTCACTGGTCCGGGCGCATTGGGTGACGCAGTGTTCTTGTCCAGGGAGTTCTTTTCGCTATTGGAGGCCGACATTTTTGTTTACCAGATTGTGATTAACTTGTTGCTTTCGCTTGATTTGTTCCAAGGTTTGTCGCGTTAGGCGTTGTTTATGTTGTTTGGGGCGTGAGTATATAAATTTATACTCTTCGTATACACTGTCGTAGTTTTTACCGCTACTTGAAATAGCGTACTATCCTCTTGCGTTGCGATGGGAGTTCAATAAGCGTATGTTGGTCCATGGACTGCCTCTCGATCACGCGGAGAAAAATTTGAGGCCGTAAAAGTCGCACGGGCAAGCTCGTAGTTCCTGACTCTACACAGGAAGCAGAAAGGGAGGGGAAGAGTGAAAACAGATGAAAAGAAAGAGGGAAAAACTAAAGCTTATTAAAGCCTACGAAAAATTTTGTCCCGAATGAGAGCAAAGATAAGTGGATCGGGGCCGTTCCATCATGCGAGTGAAAACTTTCCCGATCGGGAACTAGGGAGGGGGAACGGGATGGCTGATTGGCGCTAGGCGGAGATAGCTACAGACTCCCACGTTGCCATCGATCAATCAAGAGCGCGTGTGGCAGCGGCTGCAAGAATTGCACGCTAGCGCGTTGTAATTTGCCGGGGCCTGAGAGAAACCCACGATTTAGCGCGCGTCTTAGCCATAGTTACCCGCGTGGTTGCAACCATGCGCAGCCAATGAGATATAGTGCACAGGCGGGGTGTAATCAATATTGAAATCTTTGCACTCTAGCGTCGCTGCGCAATGACGCAACTAGCATCCCACCCATCTATTTCAGCCACTCACAGCCGCCGCAGGAATATTGCTAGCTTCCGCTTGTCTGCTGCCGATTGGCTGGCACACTGTCCTGCTCCACTGCCGAGTAAGCAAATTACCAAATTCCGAATAGCGTTCCTCCATAGTAGGAGGGCCCTTTTTTATGGTGCTCGTGTGCTTTCTGACCATTTTCTCTCTAGGCTTGTCACCGCGGGATAGCTTTACTATTCTTGACCCTTGCAAGCACAGGGGTACATGTTATCTCCTTTCCTCTCTTGGTTATTTTACGCGCTGTTCTCTCAGCAATGCGTAGATGGCCCTTATCTTCGTATTGTTTGCTTGAGATAAGCATGCCGCTTATGCAGCAGGCTTCGGTGTGGCCGTTATCTCATGACTGCACCCTGATTAAGACTTGCTACGTGTCAGAGGCGTCAGAATGAGTTTGGGGGCTGGTACCTTGGCTGCCTATCTAACTTCAATGATCACACTCCAAGCCATGTCGATTTAATTGGTCGTCCCGTGGTAAGGTCCGATGCAGTACCACAGTATATCCCTATCTAGAGTATTTAAGAGTGCTTCTATAACATTGATTGATATACGCTTTGCTTAATCTCGGTCGGTAAGAATAGAATCAAAGATTCTGCTAGATTATCGTAGCTTGGAGAACAAGCTTGAATTCATCAGTCCTAATAGCTAGCAATGCCTCCCTAGGTAGATTAAGTGCTACAATTTATAGTATTTCTTAAAGATAACGTATATTAATCAAGTATGATAAGCCACTTCATGATATCAGTCCTGGTATCAATATAGACTGTTTATACTAAAGCGTTCGCTAGGCGGTCAGGATGGCTAGCTACCCTTCTATTAACTTATCCATCATCTCATTGACTGGACTAAGAAAGGTGCTGTGTGGTTCTTTGGACGCCGAGTTGATATTCACAGCCATACCTATTAGATTGCCTATTAGATTGCCTAATACCGGGAAGGTATTATGCCTAAGGCACCAACACGATGGGCCCTCTGGCGCTTCGACTTCGCAGTCATATTTTGTTTCATTCCTTTGAACATGTTTTTGGATACTCTACTGACAAACGTAATGATGGGGTACCAATATTATTATTATCTTCTTATCCTTATACTTTCATAATTTCTGCTTTGACTGCCATGGGCACTAAGCGGAGGTGCTTGTCCGCTTGGAGGAGGCCGCGGACTTTGGTGTGCGACGCAGCAGCCACATAGTTATAAAATAAAGCAGAAAAATTGACAATATTTCAAGGCCTTGCCATTCTGGAAATTATTATTAATATATAATCCGACGAAGTCAGAACCAATGGACGCCACAAACGAAGTCTTTGCATCCCCGGATACCAGCTTTGCCCTACAAGGGTTTAGAGCTCTAGTCCCTGTGGCAGCAGAAGAAAACCGAACCTACCTCAATGCCTCATTCCAACTCCCGATGAACCTCAAAGTTCATTCAGCCATCAACAAGTTTCTCATCGATGCCACGATCAATCCAAACCCCAAGGCCGATTGGCAGGCAAGCGCCGTGCAAGCGCAGGCTCGTCTAGCTGAATATCTGAATGTAGCCCCAACTTCACTCGCGTTCACGCGTGATACTACCGAGGGACTGAATCTTTTCCAGCGCTCCCTCAAGCTTCAACCCGGCAGCAACGTTGTTCTTCTGGAAGACGAGCATCCCAATCATCTATACGGATGGTTCGCCCTGGCCGACCAGGGACTGGAAGTGCGTCGGGTGAAAGTGGAAGGCAACGATGCGAGCTCTGGGTGTGCAAATGCCCAAACATTCGCCGCGTATGTTGACGCAAAGACTGTTGCCATTGGCATATCAAGTGTCATGTTCCACAACGGCCAACTGAATGATGTCCGCGATATCTGCGCTGTTTACAGACCCCGCGGAATCCATGTGCTTGTCGATATCACACAGCACGTTGGCGTGGCTCCGATCGATCTGACAGCATGGCATGTCTCCGCGGCGGCATTCAGTTGCCACAAGGGCCTAGGAACACCGACTGGACTCGGTTGTTTGTATATTGACCCGGCTGTCCTCGGAGAATTACATACCACACCACCGATTGTTGGGGCAGGAGCTGTTTCCAACGTTCCGGGCACGCTTGTAGCTGACCCAAATGTTACCTACTGGCCTACAACAAAAAGATACGAGCATCTGAACGTGTCGCTCCTCACTGCCACAGCACTCGACGCATCGCTATCATTGATCACTGGTGAGATTAGAATCGTTAGATTGGAGAAGCATTTCCGATCACTTGGCAGGGAATTGATTCTGCGGTGCCAGTCTCTTGGTGTGTCGGTCGCTGGTAGTAATATTGCTTCACAGCGAGCACCGCACATATATGTTCTGCGTCTGCTGCACCCTGATTGGCAAAGCCATTTCCGAGAATCGAATATCTACGTATCCCACAACCGGTGCGGTGTGAGAGTGTCCCTAGGATTCTACAATAATCTTGATGACATCAATAGTCTAGTGGGATGCATTGAAGCTGGACTTGCAAAGGGTATAGTTGCTGCTTGAAGGAATGGAAACACCTAACCTAGACTGTATACGCATGTATCCACACTATTGCCCGATAGAAAACGGGCCACGGAAATCACCGCCTAGTTCATATCCATCAGGAGAACATGAGTCAAGTCCGAATAGACCCTGGTGAACTGGAAGCAGCATACCAGGTATGTCGGAATAGCTGTCCAGTTCATCTGGTTTTATAAATTTTCTTCCATTAGAGTGTGTATATACTGTCCAGTAAATTTCCTTGACCACCCAAATCCTCTGGAAGCTCAGGAAGCAGGGAATTTGTTGTCATCGGTTGTGCCTTCGCTCTCGTGGCTGGGCGGGCGCCGAACCTTTTGCGAAGGACCTTGTGGCAATAAACGAAATGAGACGCATTCGAGCCTCTTCTGCTAGCTTGCGAATCTGTGAGCAGACTTAAAGCACTTTCAGTAAGAATGAAATGCGGAAGTCGCTGGCCAGCTGTTGTGCGGGGGAGGTATAGATTATAGAGATGATGGCCATGACAACAGCGTAGACTATCATCGATTGCTACATGTTTGCCGCCCCCCGATTACGAAATTGGTGGGCAATCATGATGATTGTTTCACAGGATCCTGTGCATAGCGTCTGAGATGCGTTGTTTAGGAGACATCCGCCTGAAGGACGAATAAAGTGTCGGTTTAGGGAAATGTTGATGCTATGATAGAAGAGACTGTGTGGGACAAGAGTTTGGGCTGTGTACAGAAACAGCTTCACTTACCGGGTGGTGATGATGTAGCGGATCGTGTTGTGATGAAGGCAGAATCCATCTTGAACTATCAGGCAACTCGGCATGCCAACGACCTAGCCGGAAATTGAGCTCTCCAAGTCGGTAGACACCAGCCGCATGTGACCCCAGGAACTCAGACGAGCGTCATTGACTCCACTAGGAACATTTGCCGCAGTTGCAGAATCTATCCAAATGGATACTGGTTGGCTGATGATTTTGCAGTGTACCTAAGCCAAATTGAGTTGATTGTATTGCCGCAGAGCAAAGAGGGGGTTACATGTACCCGAGTGTAGAGATCTCAGAGAAGATACATCTCTTGAGTGATGCTTTGCGCGGCATCGCAGCCTTTAAAAAAAACAGTGATGTCATCCTTCAGCGTGAGCCCATCGAGCAGGGTATTCCTCTCGCTGCTCGGAAGAAAACCTCATGCCGTCTTTCTAGCGCCTTGGGGTATTCCTGAGATACCGGTCGACGGCGAGCATCCTGAAATTCTAGATGGGAATATTTGGAACATGGAAAAATGCGATTGCATTTGATCTGAAATTAGTCTTGACCTTTCCATCGATATCTAATTTTGTAATTTGTCAAAGTAACGATGTTAAACGTGTCAACTAATTTTAATCTCTCATTCATAGGACAGTTAGCATGACCCATGGATGACCATGTATGTATTGCCTAACGTCCGTTGCTAGATGAGCTTCAAAACAACAACGACTTCTTATTCACCATACCCTACCATATCGTCACCGTCAAACTAAACTATATCCTGGACATTATACTGTGGCCAGGATGTCCACGGGAATATACTGAAAATAGTGCATATAGGCTAGTCGGAATAATAAGGCGACGTGGATGAGATCAATGATAGAAGCAATATCTGAGACTCAAAACATCCCGTATTGGCAATATCTGACGGAGAGAAAATCTCTGGTGCAAAGACGAGCGGTGCTAAAAGGCGTCACCGCTGTGTGAGAGCTCCCAGAACGGATATTTGTCAGTCAATGACAAAAAGAACCCAATAATGTTTTGCTTGATGAAAACTTAGAATGGAAAGTTCCCGCACAAAGAAAGCAAATAGAGCTATTTCACGACAGATCCTGGAACCTCTCATGAAAATATCAGTTAATGCTAAGAATCCTGCACCCTTGATCTGCCCATATTCTGATATAAAAGCATGTCTACGACCAACACACTCAAACACAAAAGTTGAGACAAAGTTTCAACTTTATAAATTATCTTCTCGACCATCGACATTCTTATCGAAGCCAAATCTCTAAAAACCCGAAGACGAAAATGGATTTTGATCGATCCTACTCGCGAAACCGAATGCTGAACATTTCACTATTACCGGTCGAAGTTATTCTAGCAGTTACTGACTACTTCATTGCCTACAAAAACAAATCAAACAACAGGGACATTCTAGTTCTTTCTCTGGTATCTCGGCATTTCAACTCCATTCTCGCTCCAGTTCTCATAAGGTATAATCTGCAGCACATGAGTAGTAGTGGCCTGAGATGGGCCGTTTCTCGTAGCAACAAAAATATTTTGAAAAATTGCTGAAGAACGGTGGAAGCATCGCATCGGCCGAGTGTGGGCATCCGCTGCTGTTGGCCATCAAAAAAGGAAATATCGACATGCTCACCTTTCTCTTGGCTACTACAAGTAAAGATCAAGTAGCAGAGGCCTTGTTACAGGAAGTCAACAGCATAAACGACACAGTGTAATATAGAGGAATACGTTGTCCTATAATTGCATACGTGGCATTCGAGGAGTATAGACATGTAAGTCTTTACAGGTGCAAGGAATAACTCTCAAGCACAACTCTAGTGTACAACCCTATGAGATACTAACCCTGACCCTGCCACGGAAAAAGTTTACCCGAAGCGGGCCAGCGGCTCCATTCAGCCGCCACACTGAGGTCGCCCAAATAAATCAATTACCTAGGTATCATAGCATTCGCTAGAAGATAGCCTCATTGCTGAATCATGAGTTTCTACAAGCTATGATGATGCTTGTTTTGCCTTGGATGGGTCCTATGTCGAAGATATTCTTTAGAATCCATGTGTTCTTTACAGAAGAGATGAAATTTTATATGCGTTGATCGTTGCAAAGAGTCTGTGGGAAAGGGGATGTCAACCGGTCCGTAGAGGCGCGCAGAGCAGTCCGTGCTATTGGAACAGTGTTGAAACAGGGCTCCGACCAACCAAATCCCGCTATCCCGACAGCTTCGGGTGGTGAAGATGTTGCAGCATTGGAAAATCGGTTTGCTGACGTGAACAACCCGGCATGGTTTTCTGAACAGATGTCAGCAGTAGCTGCACACATCTATCCGGCCCGTTCTAATTATGCGCTTGATGTCAATATGGCGACTTTTGGAAGCTTAAGGGACGACTTCGCCACTGAGCCTGTGGAGGAGAGCTGGGCAGGGGTAATTTGAATTGATTCTCCTGTTGAGGCTATTCCACGTATTACGAACAGGGGAAAACATTGATTCCTCAAGCTTGCGTGTATTAACTAGCCAGGGAACAGAATACAACATGCACTTTTAATTATCTTTGTGCATAACCAAATCAAGTCTCTTCTCCTTAAACTTAAGGTCCGTAATGTCCTTCTTTTCAAGCACAGTTAGCCGACAGCTGCGAATCTCCTTCCTAGCAAGGATCTCCTGGTAATTCTTAGCAAAATGCGATGCTTTAAAGAAGCCTGTCTTCTCTGCTGACTCGTCGACTTCCACACGCAAGCCGAGATAGACCTCGTTGAAACGAATGTTCGTTTGTTCATTATCGCGGCAGGCCACATTGGCCATGGAGAATAGCGTACCCTGTGTCATTGCCGGACCAGCACGCATACCGCCATCGCCCTGAGCGCCGGTGCAAAGAGTCCAGGTGCTATTTGGGTTGTTTTTTTTCAGCAAATACGGGATTGTAGCTCGGTATGCAACTATGTACAAATTAGCTTACTATCAAAGGAACAAGAGGAACACGTACAGAAGTTTGTCTCAAAGTTGACATTCAGCGACTCCCTCAATTCCTCGTTGCTTATTTCATGCAGAGGTGTCATGTCGTACTTTCCGCCCGCTTACCAGAATACATGTATCAGCAGTGCTTCTGTGAATATGTCTATCTACCTTACCAACAACATACCGGCTGAATAGACATGTTGAAATGCTGGTAACTTGCCAGCCTTGACCTGAGCAACAACACCTTCAATCCCACTCACGGATGTTATGTCGGCCTCGACAGTGGTGATTCCCTCTCGTGTCCCGGCATGTTGGTACAGTTTTTCAGCAGAGGCTTGGTTGCGGACAATGGCCAGAACGGTACGCTGTGAACGCAAGGCGCCAATTATGGCAGCGACGCCAATATTACCGGTTGACCCAATGACAAGAACAGTTTCCATTTTCCAGACTGCGGTAGAGAAGCCGTTCGGGTTCACTCTTCATTTTCCTGGCAGACGCCCGGGCGTTTTTATATTACTTCAACCATCCATACCCCGACATCATGCTATCGGCATTAGAATGTTTATCTCCAGCAGCCGTAGCACCATGATCCGTTTTTAGCAACTTCTATGTCGATTCCGCAGAGGTTGACCGATAAGTCCATGAAATTGACGTGAATTGAGTAAGGACGGGTGGGGCTCTGCGGGCGAAGCTAATCTATATGAGCTAGCGCACCCGCTGGTGCAGAGCGGATTAGCTAAGCCAAATAAGGAAAAGCCTGTCTGGATGTTTCGACGATCGACTCGTTTGTAATGAATGATTATTCAAACTTGGCGCTTGTTTAAAAAGAGGCCGCACCACCGATTCCTAGTACCAACATCTGACTTAGGTTCTCTTGGGCGATTGTTAAAGCTTTCGGAGGAACTTCATTTTCAGCAACGCCGCGCTCCATAGCACCATCTAGTTTTCTCTTCTATGATTGCATGTACAATATTCACCATCATCCTTAGACACGCATCTGTGTGTTCTCCATTGAAGTGTATCTATCCCAAATACTGCTTTTCCCTCGTAGCCTTTTGGGACATCGGCTAAGGGACTGCGTGTACTATCTGGATTGTCGGACATCGGACAGCGGACAGTCGGACAGTCATCACGTGACGATGAATGTAGAAATGAAGCTCGGTCCTCATTGGTCAATGAACATATACTGCGCTCATCCCGTCCACCGTCCGCTATACATGGACCGACATATATAGGACCAGCAATGATGCTTTCTGCAACATAAACTTTTGCTCAACAGTCATTCTCTTGTTCCTCGTTTCCTTAATTCTAGCTCATTCACATTTTACGGTGGAAAACTATCTTCAACAAACGGTCTCAAAAGACGTGCATTTAGAAATTTACACTCGTTTACTCCCAAAAGCAGGAAAAAATGGAGTTATCTGAGGGTAGCAAGCTACGGCATCCGGAGAAGGTCGAGACTTCGAAGGCATCACCGAACACTGCCGACGACCATGAATATCCGTCAGGTCTTAGGTTCGCACTGCTGATGGTCTCCCTTTACATTTCCATGTTTCTAGTTGCCTTAGTACGCTCAGCCCCTTGCATGCCTTTGTGAGTACCTTTGGTAGTTGTGGTTTACTGATAAGTCTCATTTGCAGGACAAACTTATCATCTCAACTGCCACTCCCGAAATAACCAACGAATTCCACGCAGAAGATGATGTAGGCTGGTACGGCACAGCCTACCTGCTAACAAACTGTGCCTTTTTACTGGTCTTTGGAAAATTATACACCTTTTTGAACGTTAAAACTGTCTTCCTCTGCACGCTGGTTTTGTTCGAGGTAGGCTCTGCGATTTGTGGAGCAGCGCCCAACTCAGTCGCTTTCATCATTGGCAGGGCTATTGCTGGCTTGGGAGCCGCAGGTGTCCAGGAAGGCATTGTATGTCTTCGCCTCCTTGTGTAGTACTTATCATTGAAGATTTATTTGCTCACAAAGTGACGTATTAGCTCGTCCTCGTTATCTACGCGGTTCCGCTTCCAAAACGACCTCAGTATCAAGGATTATTTGGTGCCGTGTACGGTATATCTTCCATTATCGGCCCTTTGATCGGTGGTGCCTTCACATCAAATGTTACTTGGAGGTGGTGCTTTTATATTAATCTTCCTCTTGGGGGCGTGGTTCTATTGTTTATCTTTTTCCTGCTCCAAGTGCCAACTGCTGCTGTTTCCAAAGGACCCTCTACCTGGAAGCAGAATTTGCAGCAGCTCAATATCGAAGGCGTTATCGCACTGCTTCCCGGGGTAATCTGCTTATGTTTGGCTCTAGAATGGGGTGGCTTCACGTACAGTGTAACTTTCTTCTCCCACCTCGTACTTTTTTCACCTTGGGCACGCAGAGCTAATCATGCTTCAGTGGAGCAATGGACGTATCATCGCCTTACTTACCGTCGGTCTCGCACTATTGATTGCTTTCATCCTAATCCAAATATGGAGGCCAAAGACAGCCACTGTGCCAGTGCACATCTTCACGCAGCGAAGCATCCTTTCTGGTTTCTGGGTGAGCTGTTGTGTTGGTGTACACATGACAATGTTTGGTAAGTTATCTACTCCGAAAAATAACTGTATTATTACATTACCGTGATGATGATTCGATACTGATTGAGAAATACAAAGTGTATTACCTTCCCATCTGGTTTCAGGCCGTTAAAGGCAATTCAGCTGTTGAAAGTGGCATCCACCTCCTGCCTTTGGTAATTGCCATGGTTGTTTCATCTATTATTGCCGGCGTTGGAACGACTAAAACCGGATATTACACACCGTTTTTGATTGCCGGCACTTGCATTGTAGCTATTGGCTCTGGTTTGCTCACCATGCTTGAGGTCAACACGAGCACAGGAAAATGGATCGGTTACCAGATAATGTATGGCTTTGGTTTGGGTGGATGCTTCCAGGCGCCCAATATGGCTGCACAGACCGTCCTTCCACGCCATGAAGTAGCTATTGGTGCTTCACTCATGCTTTTTGGTCAGACACTTTTCAGTGCCATCTTCGTCTCAGTCGGCCAAAATGTCCTCGACCAACACCTGTCCAGCCGCCTCGCCAAGATTGCAGGTATTCACATCACTCCTAACCAAATCAATACAGCTGGTATCACTGGGATTTTCGAGCTCATTCCAACTCAGTATCACGGTGCGGTTCTACAGGCTTACAACGCCTCGCTGCATGTATGTTACATAGTCGCTCTTACTTTTGCTTGTCTCTCCGTCATTGGCAGTATTTGCATGGAATGGCGCAATGTCAAGAACGAAGGCAGGAGGCAAATAGAGGGGCAAACGAATCCAACCGACGAAGAAGTTCTGTAGTTCTTCTGTGAACAGCAAGAACAGGACTGATTATTTGAGATAATGAAAGAAAAGAGGCTGGGGGGGATGGTAACCAAAAGAATAAGGGAGAAAGATAGAGACCGATTCTAATATTGTCAGCATCTATTGTCAATGGACATCAACGATATCTGAAGATTGCAATGCCATATGGCCCCAATTATTGGGAGAAGCTTGCGGAATAAAGCATATGTATTGTATCGAATTACATTATATTAACTAATAACATCTATTCAAGTACTGGGTGTACAACTAAACATTTCGATCAACTAGCTAATTAGGGAATGTACTTACATATACTCACGTGTGATCTAAACAGGCTAGGAACTAGACACGAACCACGTATGTGTCTGAATTGATGTGACTAGGAGGTTCAGAGGGTTAGAAAGTGGAATGGACATTAGTATTGTAACGAGGATATTCCATGCATCGGGGATGAACTCCGAGAGAACAATTCGACGACGTGCAAATCTATGCCTTGGATAAGTGCAACCTCTGGTTGCTCGTGAATTAGGCATATCTTTTTCTCTTTGATGAATCAAGGGCGGTCGGCTCTAACTATGCCAAATACCAATTAATTCATGCAGCTAAACGAAAAAGTCGATCATGTTTTAGCTTGGACTGGTACAGCCTTGCTTGTGTCTCAACAAGCGGACCGAGTGAGTAAAGCATTCCGCTCGCCCTGCTCTGAGTATTGGAAGGGAAATTGTCTCATGATATATCTACCTATAGTAGTGAGTTCAAAAGGCGCCATACTTCGCTTTGATGTAGAACTAAAACTGTTGTGGCATGATACCCGATTTCGGGGTACTTAGTGATTAACGAGGATGGATACAAGTCACAGGTCAGGGTTTGTAAAGTGACCGGAGCTACCCCATTCAGTAGATGAATGGATAACTATAATTTCTTTTTCTGTTTCATCTTCGTTTGCTCTCCCCCTATTTCCACCCTTATGCTGCTTTTCCCTCTCTCACTTTCAAAAGTTAGAGAAGCAAGACCGACGTTACAAGCTGATCTCTTGATAGTCGTGCTCTATGCACATTGTCAAAGACAATTGCAACAGAAGAGAAGAGAAGATCAGTGCGGTGATAGGAAAGGGAGAAAATGACCTCCGAAGTTACCACCGACGAGTTCACAACTTCAGAGCCCTCAAGTACAAGTTCCATATCCTCGACACAGTCCTTTAGCAAAACAACAGCGACGTCAATAACCTCAACACAAACCCTGCTCGGCCCTTTGACTACAACTTGGACTGCACCCAGCGATTGCAATCAAACATGGGTTGATTGTCTATTCTGCAATTACGCCTTGCGAGCCCAAACATGCGGTGACGGAAGCAATATTCTACGAGATAATCCCACTTGCTGGCCTCTTATGAGCTCAAATATGGCCACCACTTCTGAGTCGTATCCAACGTCGGGCTTTTATTCTCCTGGTATTGCATGCCCCGCGGGATATGTAACAGCGTGTGCCATGAAAGGCGGATCGGATGGGTTGCAAACGACAGTACCTGGTAGTCAGCGATTTGATTTTAGTTTTTCACCGACATTTGGGGAGACAGCAGTAGGATGTTGTCCAACGTAAGTCTCTTTTTTGATTCAAATCTTATCATCATTTGTCAGATAAAGGAGAAACTTGATTCAAAGTGACTGAACTCGTTTTTCAGAGGTTACGCATGCGCCAGCGCCGGTAGCGATCAATCATGCACACGCCAAATCGCCTCTACAACACAAACCCTCTCAATCTGCTCGAATGGCACTTCATGGCTATCAACACAGATAACTTTGCCTGGCACTGTATCGAAATTGCTGCCAGGAGAGTCAAGCACCATGGCATTTACCACAACCTTAACAGAAATGACGATATGGGCACCTTTATTCCAACTCAATTATCAAGCTACGGATTTACCTACATCCGAATCCTCGTGGTCTTTGCCCTCGCCTTCTTCTTCTTCTAGTACTGCTATTACTACTACTCTATTGACATCAACCACATCATCTTCATCTTCTGATACGACCATTGTAGTCGCAATCACTGTCCCTGTTGTGGCAGTTTTGCTCATTGCGGCGGGATCAGCATGGCTCTGGTATCGAAGAAAACTCAAGCAACAGGCCTTATATCAGCCAGCACAGCCTTATTCACCCTCCGAGCTGTTCACACACACTACCCCTTTCGAGATGGCTGCAGTACAAGGCCCCATTGAGATGCCCGGTCTCAAAACCCCAGGCTCAGATGCTGCAGTGTATGAAATGGATGGTTGTGGTCATGCCTAAAGCAATGGCAATGATGACAATTAGATGTATCTCTATATATTCGTTCTGTGTGTATGTTATATATCGTCAATGATCATTCTGTTGAGGCACTCAATTTGTTCCCTTCCCTATTGTTTACATACATCAAACCCTAACGCCAAGAGTTGTCTACCTAACAGAAACAAGAGAGGACGCGAGGAAATGGAAAAGCAACAAGAGTACATTGGACATGCCATCATTTGCTTCGGCATGATGACACTATCCACGTCCCTTTTCCACATATACTTGGGTTCCATAGTCTGGAAACCCGAAAACCCACGAACAGAGCAGGAAAGTGCTCTTTTTCTTGTTACGACCATGTTTTTCTTCTGGGCACTGGCTACTCTGTGGGGTTATGGATTCTATCTCTGGATTGAGAACTCTGCCCAGGTCTTGGTCATTCAACGGAACAATTCACTCATTGGTGGAATTGCAATGGTAAATATAGGTTTGAAGTGGACTTATCTATGGGTGCCTTCGGCCACAATCAGAACTTTTGGTGAGAGAAAGCACTTTAGGAGCGCTGAGGAGTGTAGATGGCACTTCATTTTGCTATAGCTGCTCAACGATTGTGGTGTAACATGTCTTTCTCCAATGGGGCTCCAAAATATTTTCAAACACGGTACATAACATGTTATAGCAGACATGCCAACACACTGTCCCAAGGCCGTCATACATTGATAATATTCATGAGTTGTAATCAGTCTGGGCACCATCGACCCTTACATATCACCGCAGAGTTAAACCTACATAGTCCGCAACACAAACTATTTATCCTGGTACCCAAACATTCGCCTCCCTTTTCCAAGTCGGCAAACTATTATCGCTCCTCAACTTTATCAAGGTTGTCGGCAGCGTCACATCCCATGGATCACCCTGCGTAATTTCTTGCTCCTGCTTGCCGAGGCGCTCAGCAAGCTCGTCCGCAATTGGGACGTAAGCACCGCTCGTGATGAGCGGCAATGGACCACCATTCCATGGAACACCAAAGCGCATGAAGTGATCGATGGCGGCTTCGAATCCGGGCCTCGCTGGGACAACGACTCGGGAAAAGCCGCTCTTCAAGAACTCGTCGAATACCGGATCAGGGTCATTGATGGTTAGATTTGAGGTCCAGCCAGACTTCTCGCCCCAGAAGTAGGGATACGCGATGTACACTAAAATAACACGGTTAGCAAGAGAAGATGACTTGTTTGGGTGGTAATGGAGGAAGGCAGCACGTACTGATCTGATCCCACTCAAACGCCTGCTCAAAGAAGCGAACGTAAAATCCCTCAGCCTCGGCCTCATTCAGGTTGATCTCTGGCCAGCCACAGGAATTCTTGCGTGTGATGGAGTTGAAAAGATCATAATGCTGCGCTGTCAGGATCGAAATGCTTTGCTTCTTTAACTCTGACTTGATCGTGTTCAAATTCGCCGTAGGATTACTTTTTGTTGTGCTCCGTGTCAGTCCCAATACAAGTCATCGTGGGAAAAAAAAAAAAAGACTATACAACCTGATACTTACGTCCCCTGAATGGTTATACCCTCCTGGAGCTTCTGGCGGGCAAGCTTCTCATCATACTCCTGCATGCGCGCTTTATAAGCCGACATCAACTTCGCATGTGTCTCAGCCTGCCACTGCTGCGTCCGCCTGTAAGTGACACGGCACAGGACCTCGACCGAGACGACGGCGTTAGGTATACCCCAAGTAGTGAACGCCCAAGGAACGGAACCCCCACTAGTGACGGCGGTGCCATTGTACCAGTTGACGAGGCTCGTTCCCCATGACCACACACCGTCGTAGCCGAACCGGTGAGTCTCGCTGCCAACTTGTGCGTCAATGACGCACTTCTTCGCCCACGCATTCCTTAGGGCTGAGACGGTACCCCAGACGGCTTCATAGCCGGAAGGGATGGAAAGAATGGCGCCATGCTCATAGTAGACGTTGGACTCGCCGCCGCCGACCTTGGCTTGATCGCTGATGGTAACGAAGTCCTCCGGGGGTGGAAGTACGTCGGTTGCTTGATACTTCAGAGTGAGGTTGCCAATGTTGGAGGCGCTGATGTCTGCGGGTTTGAGTGTGAAAGGCATCGGCTTTTCTAGTAGCAGGCCTGGCTCGGCGTTGTTGGCTCCCTCGGCGATTGCGTAGGTGAGAAAGGCAGCTGGCTCGGGAATCATGAAGTCGCTGTGTGCAAGAATCTGTCAACACTATTCCCGGTGACATGGTGTTCGTCAAACTTACAAAATCATTCTCAATCCATAGTTGAAGATGTGCGCCTCGTACCTAATGCTCCGTTAAAACACAACTGTAGCGCGCCTGTATAGGAGGAGAATTTGCCGTACACTTTGTTCAGCCATTGGTATACTCCCGAAATATGATCGGCACCATTGCTGTTGTTAATCCCATGTTGATTGTCTTCGACGGTCTCGTTCTGTTTAAGTCAGCCGAATGTTTCCCTTTACTTCGTGCACAGCTGGCTGGGATCGAAGTGGACACTGACAAATGTAGTCGTTAACTCCTTCTGCATTACTTGCTCAGAAATCTTCTTCACCGTCCGATCCAGCACATCCTGGCTGTACTTGCTCGCAGCCTTATTGACTTCCTCACCGCTCCGGCTCACACTGCCCTCGACGCTTGCATCGACGGTCACGGCCGGACCGTACTTTGCCGAGGCCTTGAGCGAACCCTTCAAACTCTGATCATCTTTGATGGTGTTGGACGCTTCCTTGCTCATTTCGAACCGACTAGTGGTCGACAATTCGTGCTCCTCGTTCTTGTTTGTCTCAGTCTCGGTGCTGATCGTACCCTCTGTCCTCCTCGTCGTCTTGTGCGTTCTCTGCTTGCTCTCCCCTTTGAGCACATTCTCAACGTGAGCAATGTCGGCTCCCTGATAGCTCTTGAGGGTCTGTTTGACTACAAGCAGATCGGCAACACCTGAGGGTGTGACTTTGCCCTTAGTAGTTGGGATCTGCCCGTCAACGGGTACGCGAACTGGCAGAATCACATATCGGTACTCTACTGCGGCACAAGCTGGGCATCTGCGCTCTTGGAATCGACTTGCCTTCAAGCTGTGTGCTCGAATTCGTGCCTGGGCATGCGATATCAATACAATACGATCCATCTATGATGCGATCTCCACAGATTTCGGACGGCATGTTGGGTTACTATCTCAAGGGCATTTTCTACATCGCCGCTATCGTCGAGATAAAAACCGAAGGATCGGGATGTCGAGAGTTACCCTTCTCCAAGTCTAAGCTCGAGACATTGACCCGCCCAGAAAGGACAATCCTTCGCGCATCAGCAGAAAGAGAGTAGGCCAGCGCGGCTCAGGCTGCGGAGCGGGCCGCGAAAGCATTTAGGAAGGAAGTGGATGACTTTCTCCCTCAGGTAAGGCGTCTTGCGGGAACAATGACTTGTATCAATCATATCTGCCATCCGGATACATAGATACTAGCGACGGAAACCGGCAATCAAGTATCTCGCGACTTAGAGCGTCTGCTTGAGGCTACAGGCCTGCAGATCCACGGCGTCACGACCAAATTTGAGCTCCTCCAAGATCCACTCAAACAGAGAGCAAAAGTGCTTGCAGTAGTTCCACGAAAGGGAGACACAACAGCACTCAAGAAAACAGTTGAGGACGAGAACAAGCAGCGGAACACATGGTTCCAATTCGAGCCTTTCGCATTACCCTTCGATGCCCCGAATCTCAAGAATCTTTGCCGATCTCTCCTCCACACTGCAAATAGACTCGCATTCCCGCAACCAGTCAACCCGGGCACAAGCCCAGTAGACTTCATCACATACATGAGCACTGTCTACAATCTCGCACTCGCATACCTCGCCAGCTCAGGGAGCCACGGCGTCGACAACGCCAACAAGGCAGTCATGCAATGGCTACGGCACATCGACTATGCAAGCCCCAACTTCCAAGAAGCCCTCGGCGAACTCGACAGTAAATGGATCGCCTTTGTTGCCACCCGTAATATAGCCATGATCGACTGGGTGGCAGATCCTCTGGAACCGATCAGCATCAAAGTCTCTCACTTTGGCGCCTCCCTCGATGGCCCCACCATCAATTCACCCAAACAAACCCTAGCCAAGATAAGGGACAGCCGTCTTAACATCAGCGACCTCACTGGTTGGGCAGGCGACCTCATAACATTTTATGTCGACTGGCAGGTCGCTGTGCGTGCTTCAAAGACCACGCTCTCAGGGTATGACTTTTGCCTTGACCGGCTGGCGCAGCCAGAATATAAGCAGGAGTACGTTACCACCGCCAAGTTGCGCGATTTTGTGGAGGATGCAGATGCCTTTAACATCGGCAAAGCGCTAAATGCGGACCCAGCAAGGACTATCGTCCAAGAGATGACGGACTTGTTCCGGCCCGACGGAGGGTATACAAATCGGTTTCATAGGTTTTGGGAGAAGAGATTCAGCGGATCAGTGAAGGTTGCGACTGAGCTAGCGGACCATTTGCTTTCGACAAATGGTATAGCCGATCTAGTTGCGATTGTACGGCTGCGACTCATTAAGAAAGAGGAGCACCGCAGGAGCATTGTGCCTCCGATCACCAGGCCAGAGGCACTTGGCGGGAGTGTGAGGGCCGGGGGTTCTGTAAGGGTTTTGCGGAGGTGATGCAGCAGCTAGCTCTATCTGGGTAAATAATTCATTCATCTTCGTATAGTCAGACGAATCACACACTGTTTGTTGGTGTGAACCTAGGGTAAATGGGAGTAATCAATCAAAAATGTCTGTGTATATCTTGATTTTAACTTTAAAGTGTAATCAGATTGAGCATAATATGAATTTCAAGTCTGAGTTCAACTCTCAATGGATTTTGCGTTCGCGTTTTGAATGTCTGAAAATGTATATATGTGAATGTTTTCGGGCTTGTCGCGGTGCGTGCCAGTACGTAAGAGCCTACGGCCCAATATAGGGACCATGTGCGTCTCAACGAGAATAATCAGTATAAAGAAAAACTAGCTGTAGAGCATATAGCCACATATTTGTACTCTAGGCACTAGAGAGACACGTGTATCTTACGGTAGACCCACTGCGGCATATCCCGCTGTTTATTTTTAGCCGCTTGAGGTACGGGCTCGGATTTCTGAGTCTAACGTTTGTCCGTATGGCAGGTGCGGCTCTGGGTCACGCTCCTACCACATAACTGCCACAATGTTCCAAGTTTCCTAGTCACTCCTCTTCTAGAATTGCCATATTCCACACCATGTCTGCGCAGTCGAACCCTGATGGCTACGAAATGATTGAACATCAAGATGCCAGTCTTAGCTGCGCCGCGCTAGCCACCATTCAAGCATGGCTTCAGCCAACGGACTACGATGCCGCATCAAGTGAGTACCATCGGCATTTGTCTTCTCAAGCTCCTGGCACCGGATTATGGATGCTCCATACATATGAATTTCGCCAATGGCACGATACTTCCGGCCGTGGGAGTCTGTGGATCAAAGGCGTACCTGGAGCTGGCAAGTCTGTCCTTTCAGCCGCCGTCATTGAACGTTTCAAAAAGGTTGAAAGAGTTCCTGTGTTATTCTTCTTCTTCCGAGAAATTATTTCCGTGAATAGGAAGCCCCGGTCACTAATGTGTGATTGGCTCGCACAACTACTTCCTCACAGCGTCCGGCTACAGGCTACCCTACAGCCTCTTCTGGAATGCGAACTGGATGATATGTCTGATGATCAATTATGGCAGTACCTTCTTTTGGGACTATCCTCCATTGACAAAGTATATTGTGTTGTCGACGCATTGGATGAGATGCAGCTATCTGCCGAAGACGGATTCCTTAGCCGGCTAAATGACCTCCTTACTTTTCGACCCAACGCTGTCAAAGTCTTGATGACAAGCAGGCCAAACCAATACCTTCAAACAAGCCTACGAGATACCTCAATAATACATATCAATCTTCAACAAGCCCTCGTTGACGAGGATATAGAGGCATACGTCTCATACCGGTTGAGTGCTGTCCTAGATGACCCGAAGTTATTACAGTCCCTACTTTTGACGGTGTCCAAAAGATCCAGTGGCCTGTTTCTATACGCTCGGCTGCTATTAGACCAGATAATTCCTAGTCTTTCATCTCTTGGGGAAATTGGTGTCTCTAATTTGAGTGACATACTCCCTGTTGGCCTTGCGGAGATGTATGATAACGTCCTCGCTGAGCAGGCCAAGGAATTGTGTATCGATAGCCGTGATCAAGTTACAATTTTGGAATTGGCAACTCATTCTTTTCGACCGATGCGCCTCAACGAAATCGCTTGTTTTCTAGGATACTTACATCCGGGTCTACAAAACCCTAAAAATATTACGCGTGTGGCTTGCGGTCCGTTACTGGAAATCTTGGAAGACGAAACAGTCCAGGTTATTCACCATTCATTTACCGAATTTTTAGTAGGATCTGAGAAAGAACATGTCTCTAACAAGGAAATGCAGAGGAAGTTTCCCGTTTTTGACTCCCATAACATCCAGAAACGCTTGACTACCACACTTATTACATATCTACAATCGGGGGTTCTCTTGAGACAAGATAAATCTGATGAAAGCATCGGTGATATCTACGACTATGCATCCGCACGTTTGAAACACCCTCTTCTACAATACGCTGTAACCAATTGGGCGTATCATGCAAGCCAATACGATGTGCAAGATGACGGGTTCTTTCATGCCATTGGAAAGTTTCTTGACCAAACAAGCCCTCATTTTCGTCAATGGGCTTTGCTCGAGTGGAGTCCTGTGTTGAAAGCATCCCCATCGGCTCTCCATGTTGCGGCATTTGCCGGTTTAACGGAATATGCGAAATTCCTTCTCCAATCAGGCAATGGAGTTGATACTGTGGATGCTGTAGGCAGGACTCCTTTATGGTGGGGCGCACGTCAAAATCACACGTCCATAGTAGTTCTATTATTACAAATGGGCGCCAACCCAGATGCAGATGATTGCTATGGGAATAAGCCACTTCACGAGGCGGCAAAGAAAGATAATGCCAAATCGTCGAAATATTACTCGAGGCTGGTGTTAGCCTCTTGACGCCGAAGACCAAAGAGAATATTATAAGTGGCAGGATGCCTTCCGGCTCGAAACTCACAAAGGGAGACACAGCAGTCGACTATGCTTGTGCACAGGGACATGTGAGAACCATAAAGGTGATGCTACGATTTGCTCAGCCAGACACCTTGGTGCAAATACTATGCGATTCTTGTCGAAATGGAAAGCATGAAGCAGTTCGTGCAGTGCTCGAGAACTCCGAAGTCTCCCCAGATTCGAGATTATACGATGCAACTGCACTATATCTGGCGACACTGGCACGTAGTGTGCAATGTGTCGAGGCATTATTAGGAAATGGTGCGAGTGTTCACTTAGAATCGAGATACCTGCGTCCAAGCCGCAGGCTCGGTGCACCACCACCAAGAGAGGTTTCAAAACAACCTTTGAATGCTCTTGCAAATGCCTGGGTGGATAATGACGATGTCGCTTGTCCAGTAATCATGAATTTGTTACTCGAAGCCGGAGCTGATCTCGAATACGTGGATGGTAACGGAGAGACGGTCTTGTTCGATCTGTTTTCGAGAAGGAGGAAACCAAGCTTAGCAGCGGTCAGGTCTCTTCTCGAGCGTGGTTCCAACATCGCAGCCACTGATAAATCGGGACGCACAATTCTGCATCTTTGTGTTGAATACTACAGAGACATTGGGCTCTTGGAGGTCATTTTTCAATATGGTGCAAATATTGATGCCCGAGATCACGGCGGTAAAACCTTGTGGCATTCATTGTTTAAATCATCTGTACCCATTGAGGGGCCAGATACCCTCGATGCCGTTGTTGAGTATTTGTTAGAGAAAGGCGCAGGAAAGGTCTGCCTCATCCAAGATACGGATGGTAAAACTGCGCTCGAGAAAGCTGCAAGCTGTTTGAGCTGTGGTTTCCAAGCGTTCAGACGTGTTTTACAAGCAAGTCCTGATAGAGCTGTTAGAGAACGATGCCTCTGGAGCCTGATATCTTCTCATCGAAGTAGTCCAGAGTTATTCAATGAGCTTGTTTCGGCCGGTGTTTCTCTCAAAAAATGTGCTAGCGCTCTTCTTGCCAGTGTGCAAAACCAAAATATGTTTAGGACCTTACTTCACTGCGGGGCTCGATTAGATGCCGTTGATAAACATGGAAGAGGTGTTCTTCATTACTATATTATGACAAACCTCAATCCATCGGCGAGCAAGCTTCAAGAGTACGTTAAGATGGGTCTGGATCCTTGCATTGTTGATAGCAATGGGAATACCCTTCTACATGCTGCAGCATCTTATTATATGGGTACCACATCTCATGTCAAACTTATTGAGCAAATCCTGAACTACGGAATTGACATAAACGCCAAAAACCATCTCGGTCGAACAGCACTACATAACTATTTTAACAGCGACCGACCCATGTTGAATAACGGAGGACGTAACGCCCTACATTTCCTGGACCTTCTTTCAAGCAAGACTTCAAAACTCGATGTTGATGCTCAAGATAATGATGGTGTGACTGCACTCCATATATCTGCATCATGCTCGGAATTGGATGTAGATAAGCTACTGTCTGCTGGTGCTAATTCATCTGTTGTTGCCAAGAATGGAGACAACATACTACACATGGCTTGCGAATCCGGAAAAAGCAACATTGTTACGCTTCTGCTTGAAAGAATAGGAGATTCGCTAAAGGATCAGGTAAACAAATTGAAACGCACGCCACTACATATTGCCTGTCGACATGGCGTAGTAGAGTCCGTTTATTGTTTGTTGAGATCAGGACTCAACATTCATGCGAAAGACTATAAAGGCCGCACGCCGCTTCATGCTTGTGCCGAATTTGCAATTGAACAGAGACTAAATTTCGTTCTGGAATACTCAGACAACGATAAAATCAAACGTGCCAAAGCTCGAATTGGTGCAGTCCCGGGAAGTTTCTCGAAAAACCTCAACCCATCTCATTCCCATAATTGGAGGCCTACACCACCCAAACCTCTTCATGATACAAGGCTCATTGGGAACACTGTCTCTATGTTAATCGACGCTGGCGCATATGTTACAGCAAGAGACTCAGACGGGAAGACACCTCTTGATCTTGCTATATTGTATGAATGTCAGCAGATGGTGGACAGTTTACGACACACAGTG
Source organism: Talaromyces atroroseus (assembly GCF_001907595.1). Taxonomy (NCBI): domain Eukaryota; kingdom Fungi; phylum Ascomycota; class Eurotiomycetes; order Eurotiales; family Trichocomaceae; genus Talaromyces; species Talaromyces atroroseus. The sequence goes on along the minus strand of NW_017971438.1, from coordinate 886,553 downwards.
ACAGATGTTCCGAAATATTGGGATACTAATCAAAAATATGATGTGTTTTCAACCGTTGTCGCTTTAAACCAAATGCCCCGGGTGTCGGCTCTTGAGAGTGCTGATATCTCGTTACAAGATATTCTGGCGGATCCTGCTCACTACATCAATATTCTAAGCATGCCAGATCTGGAATTTCTTCTCAAAGCTGGGGCAGACTTCACTGCAGAGAGAAGCCACTTCACGAAAATCTCGTTTCTACACAGCTCTGTACGGTCAGGTCGACTTGATTTCATAGAGAAATTGGGAAGTGCCATGAAAACTTTTGATGACGCGGATTTTATCAAAAGAGTTCTTGAGGAGAATGGGAACAGGAAAATAAACTACCCGCCATATTTTGAGCCAATGTTGCACGTTGCCTGCAACCAAGAGCTATCCAATCTTGCAGTAATAGGCCTGCTCGTCAACAAATGTGGTGTGGATGTAAATGCTCAAGCATTAATTCCATCAGTACCATCTGGCAAAGATTTGGTACTTGGTCCGACTGCTCTACATGTTCTTGCGGACTCCCAGTTCTACTGGTGAGTAACAGATCTTTCAGTTGTTCATTATTGATTATTGAATAGGCAATTACTCGCAATCCGCTTCCTTGTCGAAAAGGGGGCGATCGTTGATGCTAGGGATTCAGCAGGACGAACCCCTCTACACCTCGCCTGCGGAGGCCACAGAATAGATCTTATGCGTAGGAGCCATGGCTATTGGGGTCAAGAATGCGTAAAGCTTCTGCTCGATCTTGGAGCAGACCCTAATGCTCTCGACAATGAGGGGCTTTCACCTATCCACAAGGCCGGGTCAAGTCCAGAAATCATCAAAGCTCTCATTCGCAGGGGTGCCCGTCTTGACGCTGGAAAAATCAGTCCTCTTTTTGCGGTGATTCAGCAGCAAAATGCACGGGCATTGCGCGCGATTCTCGACCTGGGTGCCGACCCCAACAGTATAGACACTAAAAGCTTCTGCAAATTGAATTATAAAATCAACGACCAGGCAAAAACCGCGTTGAAAACCGCGTTGTTTTGTGCCAGCTTTCCTGGAAATACATCGGATGCCTCAACGACACTTGTTCAACTGCTCCTATCGTTTGGCGCTGACCCTTTCGTACCGCTAAACGACCATGAAACATTGATACACTTTGTCTTCGAGAACGCAGAGTATTCGATCATTTCTGCGTATATCGAGTTTGCTCATAAAATCGATTTGAATGCGACAGATCAACGTGGGCGGAACCTTCTGCATGCTGCATGCAGTTGGTTATGTAAGATTCCTAGGCGAAGTATACACCAAACATCCCAACAAGAAGAAGAAAGATTAATCAGTCCGCCTATTCAACTATTAAAAACAAATATCAACGTACTAGCCACTGATAATGAAGGTCGCAACGCCTTGCATCATATCATTGATAACCCTTATATGGAAGCAGATACAATCCTTCAATTTCTCGCCCATGACGTGGTTAAACCATTAATACCACAACAAGACAGGCAAAATCTGACGCCTTTACACATGGCTTTCCGAATGCTGCGTCCAGCAGTATGCGAAAAACTGTTGACAATGGGATGCAATATCCTCGAAGCAGATCCCACAAACGGTGCAACACTACTACACTATATAGCCTCACAATGCCTTTGCACACGTAAAACACGACCTGAATTTTCAATATTGACAGATGATGAAGAACAAACTTACTGGAAGGCACACTATGATGGCTGCATCCGTCTCTGGCAAAAGTACTTGAATACAGGCGGCAACTTCAATGTGCGTGATAACAACTCATCGACTCCATTACTGTATTATATATCAAGTTCTGGCATGGAAGTGAGCAGAGATCCAACGAAGGAGGTGACTTGTTGCCACGTAGAGCACTTCTCGGATTTGTTTCCAAACAATTCGACAGTGGATATGTTCGCTATGAATGAAAATGGAGAAAATGCACTGCACTTGATTGCGCGCCGCGAAAAATCTTTTGATACAACACCAGAGCAGGAGAAAAGTCTGTTCATGTTCATGATGGGAAAAGGATTGGCGCCGCTGCAAGAGGACGCTGAGGGACGGTCGAGTTTGGACGTGGCTTCTGTTTTGAGCAAGAAAAGTATTTTGAGTATGTTTCAGTATCAGGCTTGATCAGCTACATAGGTACCTAGGTAGATGTCGTGTTCAGTAAGACAAATGTATCAATTGAGTTTGAAATTGGAAAAAATAACAACTAATCATTAAAGAAGAAGGGGACAAGCGGAAAATACTAAACGCTTAGAATTGGCGGGTGATATGTACCCTCAAACATGCAACCAGGTAAAAAGAATAAACAGCCAGTAAAAACTCAAAAGTAAAAACCGAACTACTACGCCCTTCCTTTTCCCTTGTTCCTCTCAAAACTGGAATTGCCATATGTCATGGACAGCAATGCCGGAAATTCCTCGTCCTGCTGGACACTAGCCTGCTCACGACTCTGCTCCTCGGCGAGACTCAACTGGATGGCAAACTCCAAATCATCCATTTCCTGTTGATTGCTGCTCTCGGGCTCCGGCGGGGAACTGGCTGGTCGACTGCGGTCGAACTTTGCTCCCTTGCCATACTTAATTGGAATTGAACTGCTTGCAGTTTGCTTGTCGGACCAGCTCGGGGTCTCGTCAAGTAAGCTTAAGCGTATGGCTTCCGCAATGTCAGGAGCAAGCTCTTCTTCGACAGTCTCGAGAGCCGGTGAAGATGATGACGAAAACTCGCGCGGCGGGAAAGAGCTATTTTGAGCCGCAATTGTATCACTAGAAACACTGCTGGCCATAGTACTAGTTCCACTGTCTTTACGTTTAGTTGCGTCGCTGTTCCAGCTCTCTGTGCTCAGCAGCTGAGCATAAGCAAGGAGTTCCTCTTCGGTCGCGTCGGGCCCAAGCAAGTCTGTTCCAAATCGGTGACTGAAGTGCTCCCTTTGCCTCTGATCCTCGACAAACTGTCGTTTCATTTCCTCGTGCTCATCTTCAATGAAATCTTTCAGAGCATTCCGACCAGTGCTGCTGAAGCGCTGACCATCCGCAGACGCATTACTGCCTCGATGAGATCGCCGCAGACGACGTTTGTTGGTCTTGTACTCGTCGGCAGCAGACGAGCTGTACGACCAGTACCGAACATGTGTCCCAAGAGACACAACACCTCGTAGTACGGTGGGATCTGGATCCAGACAGATTGCACCTGCGGCAAAATAATTATTTCCAACTCCTAGAATAGATGCTTCTGCCTGGATGAGACGACGACGGGCACGAGACGAGAATCTAGAGTGTAATGTACGGATTGGCCGAGTTGTTGAGGCCAACGGGTCCCAAGCTTCAACTAACCCGTCATTTCCACCATGCACCAGATACAAAGATGTCAACGCAAGACATGAAATTTGAGGCGATTCTGTATGAATTATTCGGATTGGAGAGACCGTATTCACCAATCCAGAAGTACGGCTTGTTGGTGCCCTCATGTTCCAAACATAAATGGAACCAGTGTCGGTACCTACAGCGAAGAGACGGGATCGTTGCCCAGGCACTCCAGATTCAGAAAGCGAGGTATCCATATGTGGCAACGGTGAAGAAAGGGGAGACGACATGGCGGAGGAACTTGACATCCCAAGGAGAGGATCCTCGGCCACGGTGAGAAGTGCTAGGGTGGACATATCAACCGCAGTTGCGGTCAACTGAAGTGATTTAGAACCACCAAAGACAAAATCGGTTGCTTTCCACTCGGTATTGGCAGTACTTGGGATGCCATATTTAACATGACTTGAAGCTCTAGACCGAGGCAGACTAGCAGATCTAGGTATCTGGGGCGTGCTTGGTCCACCAAACAAGGAAGCTGGAGGCTTCGAGCTCGAGAGTTTTGAAGGGGTTTCAAGAATGGCCATCACATCCTCAACTGGCGTCCTCTGACGGACGTAGCGGCGGATTGAAGCACGCTGGTTTTGGTCAAACCCGCAATTGACGATGAAAATATTTTCACCGGCTCCATTCAAATCGTCACCAGCAAAATCGACTTTGAGCTGTCTTCGCATGTCCCAACCTTCACAAACTTTGCGGAAATGCCTGGGTTTAAACGCAAGAAACTTCTCAATCTCTTTAGTTTCCGCTGCAATCTGGCTATCATTTAGGCCCATGGAATCAGTAGAGGAGCGTGGACTATAACTGCCATCAACCAACTCTCTGTTGAACGGATCCGGTCTAGCAACACGGTGGGTGGCCTCAACAAGTTCCCAGCGAACACTACGACCGGCCTTCCAAGCCAGTCTTTCAAGTTGTTCAGGCGAAGCTTTGGGAGGAACTTCAGGAACAGTTGGAAGCTCGGTTAAATAATAAACCTCGCCTAAGGCGTTCAAGACAGTAGCCCAAATACGGCGAGTAGAATATCGACTTGCCGAAAAATTCTCATCTACGACGATGGAAATAATGGGCACACCCGGACTAAGTACCCATTTGGCGGTGACTTGGCCACGGTCAAAGCGGCGGTCATGTACGGGACTTGTTCCAAGAGAGTATGCTGTCAAAATACCTGATGACGAGCCAGACAGAATACCGATCATGCTGTTTGTCATCTTCAAAACATTGGGGGATTTGGCAATCCATACCGAACTAACGCCAGTCGTAATCATGTTGAGAGCAGGAATACCTGCTGCGGGTTCTGAGTCGAGCTCGGAATAACTGAGGAAGCGACCTCGTTGTTCGCCAGATGAGAGGAAGTAGCTCCGGCCTTGGGGGCATCCTTCACCGTATATCATGCCATAAGGCTGACTTACGTCCATAGAATTCGGGAGTCCAATCATGTCACCGGATCCCAAGCCATACTCAGCTTCACCAGTATACAGATCTGCAAAGTGCTGGAAAAGTCGACGGGCAGTGAGACCCCAAGGGCCCGTCTTAGCGGCAGAAGGGTCGCTCATTGAAGCAACACCTTGCTCTGCCGCTCCGTGAATGAGAAGAGGAGTTTTTTTGCCATTGTTAGGAGTGAACAATGCATCAATATGACTAACAGGGTAAAGAAGCTGGGACGTATAAGTCGCAAGAGCCGATCCAGCTTGGATACCACCAGCACGAGCATTATGCCTGCCAGGGGAGGACGGAGTTGCCGGTTTTCCCCTAGCGAGAGAGCGCAAAAGTCGTGTTCGAAGAATATATTCACTGCGCCAGGAGGCTAAAGCTGTCAATCTAGTGAACGAGCGCCTGTCCGACACCCAACCATCAGAAGAAATATCTTCCTCAATGCTGCTGGGGCCCGGGAAATAGCGCGCGAACGCAATTCTCCAGGCATGCGGGGTTGTGACTAGCGTATGGAATCGACGGGACACGAGTGTTATGGCTGTCAAGGCAGCCGGTGGTAAGTGGGAGAGAATGTGGGTAAGAACCTCTGAGAGCACTTATTAGTTACAGAATTTAACTCTCAATTAATTCCAGAGATGCGAGCGCACCGTTGGGGAGATCTGCGAGGGATTGGCGTGGGTTGGCTCGCAAGACATAAACCTTTGACTTTGACTCATTTTGCGCCGGAGAAGACTGCGGGACATCTTCCTCTAAATCATCGCTGTGAGGCTCATAGTGAGTCGATAATGGCGATGATGCAAGAACTGCATCGTTGCTCAGTCGTCGCAGCAGCGGCTCTTGGATCCTACCATGCACTCCCCCTCCTGCTGGCGCGGAAGGCGGCAAATCGCTCGACGCGTCGTTGAAGTGCCGGTCTCCGACATCTTCGCGGGGAAGAATGTCGAGGACCGGTTCATCACAACGATGGTCATTGCCATGCTGGGAAGAGGTTGTAGAAGCGGCGGGGCTGGCGTTGGTGAAAGGAGATTGCGAGACGGCAGTGGGCTCTGGAAGCATAAACGGTTTGGTGTAAAGGTTGAGCAACGGAAGTGCGACTGACCAGAAAAGCGCTGGATCAGTCGATGGCTAGAGAGCGATGCGCGAGGGAATGGAAGGCGTTTGTTTGGCTTCGGCGATACCTGAGGGGCGAGGGGGGGTTTGGAAAGAGGGAGCAATAGCGGTCGGGTGAAAAACGGTGATGAGGGAAGAAGATGAGGTGAGGTTAGCCCTCGCTGACTAACCACGGGTGTTGTCGGACGTTCTGGCCGCGCGGTTTTTGCTTGGATGGACAAAATCCAACTGCGCAGTTACTAATGTTATAAGCTTGCATAATTTGGATCAATGAGGAAATCAGTATTGACCCATATCGTACCTACCCAGGTATGTAGACGCACATTATATATGTATAGTTATATATTAATCTGACATATTAAATAAGCAAGAATATAACTAACAATCACTAAAATAAAATTTATGGGTATAATAAGAGCATCTAGACTATGTTTTCTGTTCTCTGGAAGTAGCCCTCACCTAGCCCTACTAAGTTACATGGTTAATCAGTGTGTCATTACATACGCTGATCTATAACTATACCAATTATTTTAACCGTGATAAAAGGTTCATCACGCTTGCTAGAGAATGCTAGAATTCGCCACGCTAGTTCTGATGCTGAGGAATGTTCTCCATCCTCGCTGCATTCAACTCAAATTCCAGCCTACTTGCTCCGTCGCCCCATGCCTCCCACCTTGCTGCCTTGATCCAGCGTCGCAGACGTTGTTGGAAAGAGAACATGCCGCATGCTCTGCAACCGGTGGCATCAATGGGTATTCATGGTTAATCGACTGCAGTGCTTCATTCAGTTTTGGGTGGCTGGATTGGATAAAATTGGAAACTCCTGTCTGAGTCGACGCATTGTTGGAGAACATGGGTCTTTCGTTTGTGGACCACCAGGGGAATGGCGATGGGACATGGATGGTTTGAATATAACCTTAGTTTATGCTCTGAGGGTCAACTTCTTCAATTAATTTGCTATTCCATATCCGTACTAGCGTCCCAATTGCCAAAACGGTTAGCGCCGTTCTGCACCAGACCTTGCAAAACAGTCGAGGACAGCAAGCACAACGTGAAGATCACACGCGAGAAGAGAACGGGGAGAGAAAAGAACAAATACATACGTTGACAAATTTATGGTGCATAGTACATTTTCCCAGGACCAGATTTCCATATGGTCGCTGGTATCAACAGCGATTTCAGGAAGGAGCGCTCTCTCTAGGCAACACCCGCCTCCACGTCAGCTTAGGGGGCCAACATCTCGCTATTTCTCTACCAGATTCTCGATAAGAAGAGCTATTTTCAAGACATGCCGCCCCTAGGAGGTAAGTTATCATGTGGCTACTTGAAGGAATATAAGGACGTCGTATTCTAAGTAGCTACAGACGCCGACACGATTCGCATCTTAGTCGCAACAGATAACCATGTCGGTTACAATGAGCGCGACCCTGTCCGCGGCGATGACAGCTGGAAGAGCTTCCATGAAATTATGTGTCTTGCCAAAGTGCGCGATGTTGACATGGTTCTTCTCGCCGGGGACCTCTTCCATGAAAATAAACCATCGAGAAAGTCCATGTATCAGGTCATGCGCTCATTGCGCATGAACTGCCTAGGCGACAAACCTTGCGAACTGGAGCTGCTTAGTGATGCTAGTGAGAACTTTCAAGGGGCTTTTAACCATGTGAACTATGAAGATCTTGATATTAACATTGCAATTCCTGTTTTCTCCATTCATGGGAATCACGATGATCCATCTGGCGAGGGCCATCTGGCGGCACTGGATATTCTACAGGTTTCAGGCCTGTTAAATTATTATGGGCGAACGCCAGAGTCAGATAATATTCAGGTCAAGCCGGTACTGCTTCAAAAGGGCCGCACAAAACTCGCTCTGTATGGCCTGAGCAATGTACGAGATGAACGACTTTTCCGTACTTTCCGTGATGGCAAAGTCAAATTTTTTCAACCTTCCGTTCAGAAAGAGGACTGGTTCAATCTGATCTGTGTCCATCAGAACCACCATGCACATACAGAGACGGGATACCTACCTGAGAATTTCTTACCTGAGTTCCTCGACCTAGTCATTTGGGGTCACGAACACGAATGCATGATTGACCCCAGACAGAATCCCGAGACGAAATTCCATGTCATGCAACCTGGATCGTCAGTGGCTACATCGTTAGCACCAGGCGAAGCTGTCACCAAGCAAGTGGCGATTCTATCCATCACTGGGCGGGAGTTTGAGAGTGAACCAATACCCTTGAAAACAGTACGCCCGTTCATCATGAAAGAACTCGTGTTATCCGAAGACAAAAACGCGAAGAAGTTGGCGCGAAAAGAGAACAATCGAACTGAAGTCACCCGCTTGCTGATGTCCTATGTCGAAGACCTAATTGAGGACGCGAAAGCACAATGGCTGGAAGCACATCGGGATGATATTGGGGACGACGACGAACCGAATATTCCCCTTCCTCTTGTTCGTCTTCGAGTGGAAACGTCGACACCAGAAGGTGGCAGTTTTGATTGCGAAAACCCACAGCGATTCTCCAATCGTTTTGTAGGCAAGGTAGCGAACGTAAATGATGTTGTACAGTTCCACCGAAAGAAGAAAGCCACTACGACCCGCAAAGCTGATAATCTAGCCACCGAGACAGCCATGTCACACTTATCGTCCCTGGACACGGTCAAAGTTGAGCAACTAGTTCGCGAATTGTTGACCGCGCAATCGCTTACCATACTTCCTCAGAACCTCTTCGGTGATGCCGTGTCTCAGTTTGTTGACAAAGACGACAAGCATGCCATGGAAATGTTTGTGAATGAGTCGCTCGACAGCCAAATCAAGCACCTCATGGCACTGGAGCGTGACGCAGACCTCGAAGACGAGGATGAGGTACATCAATCGTTACGAAATGCTATGGAGAAGTATCGTGGACAAATGGAAGAGTTGTTTTCCAAAGGCACGGTAAGAAGGACTCGAGGACAAAAGCGATTTAAACCCAAACCGGACGGCTGGGATTCAGAATTTGATGGGCTGTGGGAGGATCAACCTGGGGCGTTGATACATTCGGATAATGAGGGCGGCGATCCACATGAAGAGGATCTTGCGGAGGATGGCACCGAAAGGGGCACAGCGTCAAGTCGAGGCAGAGGACGAGGCAGACGTGGTGCAGCCAGCAGCACTACTCGCAAATCTGCTACGAGTACTACTAGCGCCAAGAAACCTGCTACCTCGCGAGGGGGCAGGGGCAAAAAAGCTGTCATAGATGACGAAGATGAAGATGAAGATGAAGACGTCATTATGGCCAATGACTCCATGGAAGAACACGAAGCAATCGAATCAGACAACGATGACTCCCAAGCACTCTTCGTCCAGCAACAGCGCACCAACAAACCATCGCGTAGTACACGACAACCGGCAGTAGCAAGCGTGACGACGGGATCGCGAAGCCGCACAAAGAAAGATGCGTCTCCAGCGCCATCGTCGGTGACAGCAGCAGCATCATCGACCCGACGCGGCGGCCGCGGCGGAGCAAGATCTACACAGCAGACAACCCTCAACTTCGCATCGCAGGCCAGTTCGACCGGTGTAGCACGGCGTAACGCTGCCCGTACAGCCAGAGCAGGCTTCACGGAATTAAGTGATGTTGACGATGACGACGATGACGATGCTTTCGAGCCAGCAGTAGCCATTAGCACTCGAAAGCGCCGGTAGGGAGAATCCATATTGCATTTATTCTTTCCTTAGTCTCCAATCGGCATGTAAGCGATACTGTCTCATAGAGTACACCAAATCCACCCTTGTCTGGTTCTTCGCAGATCTCAGCAAATGCGTATCAAGGAGTCATTCATGCAAGGCGAATGGACAGCCAAGTTCCGTCCACGTCCAGCCGTCGGAATAGCAAATACCATGTATTCGTAGACAGGACGTCCATCTCACGTTCCGGGCATGGACAGCGAACGATTGGAATGAATAGTGTTACATCCCTCCCTCCACGGATCGTCGTAGTTGGCTAGCCCTTATCCCGCCGACAGTGACACCGTGATTGGCCAGACAGGGTGGAACATATCAAATGGGCTATCTCGCATCTCGCAGCCAATCATGGGGTAGACATGTTTTTCGTCTTTCCACGTAACTTGCATGGCGATGATGCTATTGAGCATGCCCCAATTTCGCGGGACGTTGGAAAAAGGATCAGGAATGCACCTCGCCCCACCCGCTGCGAAACACGGGAGTATAGTTCGTCGCACTAGCCCCAGCTGGGATTAGCTTGGCCCGCACAAGCCGCACGAGCAAGGATTAAAGGAAGGAGCCTCTCCTGCTTGTTTCACTTTGCATCGTCCATCCTCCGTCGCTCCTTCTCCGTGTCGTTTTTTGTTTTTCCTTCTTCTTATTTTTGGCAGTCGCTCGCTCGTTCGTTCTTTTCTCTCTTCGCTGTCGCTCTCTGCGACTCAGACTTTGCTCTGCTCTCGCTGCCACTCTTTCGCGCTATACTACACATATCTCATTCCATAGATCACAATGATTGCAGTGCGTACCCACTGACTTTGAATGGCAGATTCTGTTCCTGTCAAAAAAAGAAACTAACAGTGCTTGCTCAATTACCGCGCAGTCTTACGCAAAACTCTTCGCCGCCGTGTGTGGCCTGGCTTCGACCGCCGCCGCAGTCAACCCGCTCGTTGTCGAGGGGAAGGACTTCGTCGACAGCGTCACGGGAGAGCGCTTCCAGATGATCGGTGTCGAGTAAGTGCCAGTATTTTGCTTGTGCATCACATCCCATGCGCTAACCACCGCCAAAAGCTACCAACCTGGCGGTTCTTCTGGCTTCAAAGGCACCAGCGATCCCCTCAGCGACCCAGCGTCGTGCTTGCGTGATGCCGCCATCATGCAATACCTCGGTGTATGTCTTGTCTGCGCGTCACTCAAACTTGCCTGCTACTGACTCGGATCCCAGATCAACAGTATCCGTGTATACAACTTGGCTCCTTCGGCTAATCACGACGAATGCGTTTCCATCTTCAATGCCGCCGGCATCTACTTGGTTCTGGACGTCAACTCCCCCCTCGAGAATGGCTCTCTCAACCGCGCCGCTCCATGGGAATCGTACAATGATATCTACATGCAGCAAGTTTTCGGCATCATCGAGTCGTTCAAGAACTTCCCCAACGTCGCTGGTTTCTTCTCTGGCAACGAAGTGATCAACCAGGATAGTACTGAAGATGTTCCAAACTACATTCGAGTATGTTTCACCAAAACACAGCATAATTCTTGCGGCTAACCAAGGAAACAGGCTGTTCAACGTGACATGAATGACTACATCGCCAAGAACTCCAACCGTACGATCCCTGTCGGTTACTCCGCTGCTGATGTTCGCCCAATGCTGGTTGACACTGCTTATTACTTGTCATGCAACCTCACCAACGCAACTGACTCTCGCTCTGCCTTCTTCGGTCTCAACTCGTACTCGTGGTGCGGTGACGCAACCTACGAATCCAGTGGCTACAACGTACTTACCGATGACTTCAAAAACGTTTCTATCCCCGTCTTCTTCTCGGAGACTGGCTGCAATGCCGTCAAGCCACGAACATTCAGCGAGATTGAATCAATCTACTCAACCAACATGACCGATGCCATTTCCGGTGCTCTCATCTACGAATGGACTCAGGAAGCGAATGATTACGGGCTCGTCCAGATCAACGACAACGGAACTATTACTCTTCTTACCGATTTTATAAATCTAAAGGCAGCGTACGACAAGCTTGATTTCAGTGCTATTGTTGCGTCAAACGCTACCCAGAACTCAATCGAAGCTCCCGTCTGTGACCCTGACTTTATTACTTCCAATGTTACCAAGGATTGGGATATCCCAACTCGCATCGCTGGAATCGACAAGATGATCAACGACGGTTATACAACAAATGTTTCCGTTGGTTCATTGGTTTCTGTCTCCTCGACTAACCTAACTCAGACCATCTACGACCCTTCGGGCAACATTATCAGTGGTATCATGCTGAATGTTCTCGCCAATGGGACCGTTAACAAGCCCGGCGGCAACAGTACTACCACTACCGTGTCATCTTCATCATCTTCCGCCCTTCCTGACACTGCCAGCTCTAGCAGCAGCTCTATCGGCAGCTCTGCTTCTGCTTCCACAACCACTGGCGCTGCTGTCTCACATCGCGCTGCCACTATTTCAGGTCTCGGTGTCCTAGTTGCTACCGCACTTTTGGCTTTGTAAATTTTACCTAGCTATTTTTTCTTTCACTTGAACCCATAGAGTTTTCTGGTATTCAGTACGAAATTGGGGCTATTCTTGTATATGTTTAAACTCTCGGTGGCTAAAATGCATACGGCTCTCTCTGTGCTTGAAGATGCTTGTCGGTGTACATTATTTTGCGTCCAGTTCATTCCCACCATTGTTTCCATTCGTTGACCATGTCATAAGTTGATTGTGCCGTAATGCAATTGCTTTACGATTTTGATATTACCACTCAATGAATAAGAAGTTAATGGCTTTTATGGGATGGATATCTTCTATCTCCATCTCTGGGGGCGTATACATTAAAGTTGCAGAAGTCACAAGTATCCAAAACAAACATGAAGAAATGTAAGTAAATCCAAGCCAAACATATGCAACTCTAATCATTCATCATTCATTCATTCGTAACCAAGCGTAGTCCGGTCAAACCAAAGGAGGTTTAATCTCGTCAGTCCTCAACGAAGCGTCTTCTCTGTTCCGCCACCACTTCTCCAAAGCATTCTTCGCCTCCTCCTGTATCCGGGCTACCAGCACCGGATCCTCAGTCCTATTTTCCGCGAACCTTCCAAACGCCTCATTGACTTTCTCATGCCACCGAGGACCCCGATCTGGCACTACCTCCCTCCCCGCCTCAACCTCCGCCTGGAATTCATTAATACGCGCTAATAGATCTTGCATATCCCTAAATATCTGATCGGACGGCATGCGCTTTAGCCCAACCCAGTCCAACGCACTCAATCGGAACTTCTTGTCCACTTCAACAGTCGCTCGAATCACGCCTGTAGTGCGGAATGGGTTATTTTCCACCAAAAACTTCCGATCCAATGCCTCGGCCTCCCCCTGCAGAATCCGCGTGATACGGGTCGCAACAATTTCGGCCAGAGAGGCGTAGACTAATAGTCCCAAAAACGCCAATTGCATGTATCCGAGCATGTTGACCATGCATGCAACGGAGCAGATGGCGGACAAAGTGCCGGTGATGGTCCAGAACCAATGCAAAATACTGTTTTTAAGAGATCGGTTGAATTCCCAGGTACTTCGCGCCCAGGCTTCCATGGTGTCCTGGCGGCCCTTGAAGACCACGGTGCCCCCGGCGGGTCGTTGGTAGATGGCGAAGCGCGGGGTCGGGTCCTTTTTGATATTGATTTTCTGTGGCGTGACGAGCGAGGTCATTGATACGGCAAGACCGGCCAGCCAGTGTGTGCCGTAGAAAAAGAAGAGTGTGAGTGCCCAGAGATCGGCGCTGAGGAGACCAAGCACAATGCCAGCGACGATGATGAGGCCGTTGATGAGGGAGATGAGATTGAGCGCGGAGCAGCCTAGCCACTGTGTCATTTTGGAGGGACCATCGGGGCTTTGTCGTCTGTTGTCGTCGTCATCGCTGTCCATGCAAACAATCATGAAGTCATTGGCGGGCTTTGAGGAGGACTTGAACGCAATCACGTCGCCCAGCCACATGTTCCCAAAATCAAGTGGGAATTCCTTAAAGACCATATTGGACACCACGGGCAAGTTCTGAGTGTCCTGGGTGCACAAGGTAATGGCAGGATGGATGGACTGGAACGTTGCAGTCAAATGCTCAACCAGCACTTTCACGGGGATCAGGGTCGCCCCCATCATCATTGTATGCGGCCATATGAAGAAGCGACGATCATACTGCGTGTATAACCTGGCGGCACTCAGACTGGCGCGCGGATTGTGTAGCACCGCCGCAACACCGAGGGGGTCAAAGGTGACTTCGGTTGAGTTGTTTAGAGTTGCTTCTGGCCCATGTTTAGCCAGTGGTAGCTCATCGGCCCGCACCGCAACCGCGTTGAGGGCGAGGCCCACCGCAGACCATCGCAGATCTGCTTGGAAAGGCATCAGTTGATACTACGTAGTGTGTATGTAGTGCGTAGTTGCTGAGCCTTTTTTTTTTGTTTTTCCCTCTCTCTCTCTCTCTCAGCGAGTGGATCGGCGCGGCTGAGCTGGCTGCTGTTGACAGCGCACGGTCCAGCATTCGCTGATCTAAGTGCTTACTATAGTTTATTATGCTTTACCTAGGACATACTAGCTGCGATTGTAAATATTGTTCTTTGCGGTTTTGTGGGCATGTTCCGATTGATTCTTTTGGTTCTATTGCTAAGTTTCGTCTGTCTTGAGTGCGCCCCTGAGTAAGGCACCAATTAGGCCTGAGCCGAGGAGCTACCTTATTTGGTTAGCATATGTATCCGTTTTCTCGCCGTCCAAGAAGGTTAATTTCACTCCCATCACCTTCTTGGTGACATATGGGGAACATGTGGGTACCTCTTCCAGAGTTGCAGGCTACCTAGTTTCGATCTTCAACGGAGCCAGGTAAGTTAATTGCACTTCCTACCCCTAATTGTGGAAATTTCTGCGATTACAATTCTTGAAGGGGGGGGGGGGGGAAGAAAAAAAACAATAAGGCAGATAATACGAAAATAAGTTAACCTGCTGCTCTTCCTTTTATTGTAGTGCCATCGGTCGTATACTTCCTGGGCTTCCTTGCCAGTCAAATGCCACTGCTATTGCATTTGCTGCATGTTTCGGATTTAGCTCCGGCACGTATACTGCTATGAGTCCTGGGCTTGTGGCTCAGATTTCTGACGTCTGTGAGATTGGCATTCGTTCAGAAACAATGTATACTTTCATGTCAGTAGCAGCATTGACAGGTAGCCCCATTGGAGGGGCTTTAATATCAGCAGCATCGGGCAGTTATTGGAAGTTGCAGGTGTTCGCCGGGAGTATGCTTGGTACAGGCACTTGTTTCTACATTGCAGCCCGGATGGATTTGGCCAGAGGCAAACTTAGAGGAAACTTTTAAAGAAGTTTACAAATACACGCAAGTGCGTTTGTCGAAGAGAATTGTTCCGAGGATGAGGGATTTATTCCAACCGCAAAATACATCGAAAGTACCGAACGATACCTAGATAGCTTCATTTACAAGAATGACATTCGATGCTCACATAAATGCAAGTTGCGATCCTATATCGCTCAGAATTAGTTTACTTTATGTCCCTGCTGAATTCTCCAGCTGAAATCTGGAGAATCTTGTGAATTAAGTTGCAATGCAATATACTAGCATATTCAAGGTACCTAGGTTGGAGACCGCCATTGACACTTGAAATATAAAGTCACTTCAAGTTCAAATGCGTTAATAAGATGAAGTGCTTGCGCTCGTTGCAAAACATTAACCTGGTGGTCCTCCTCAGCTATCTCGTTGCTGATAGACCTATTCTTGTACACCTGGTAAATGTCAGCTCTTAATCTTATGTGGGCCTTCTTGCATTCTTCATCCCAAAATGCTTGCTTGCCTGATGGGAATAAAAGACTCTGGACAGACACTATAAATGCCTTGCAAAAGATTAATTGATAACTTGATCGAAAATAGATGTCGAGCTTGTAAGTTTAACTTGTAAAGCATATTTTGCTAGGTATTTTAATCAGAATCTATGTAGGTCTAGACGCCAAGCAGATATTATGCACGTACTCGTAGTTGTACCCCGCACCGCTCTGTGCATGGAAATGCTCCAGACCAATCATACACACATGTAATTTACGCGGTAATACACATACGAGATGATACGGAGCGGGGTTCGTGAATAAGCCCCGCGTCTTTGCGCACGCTTTCCGCTTCTGGAAGCTTTAGGTGGGTCGTCAAGCCCTGATTGGAAGATGCCCGCATCTCAGACCCACTTGACGTAACAGATTGTGCAGGTTCGCATAGATCCTCTCTGGGAGGATAAAACGGCCGGCACCTCCTCATTTCTCTCTCTCTCTGTGTATTCCCTTCCGTCTCACACATTACATCCATCAATCAATTGCTTCATCATGGCTCTCTCCCAGGAGATCACCCTCCCTAACGGCATCAAATACGAGCAGCCTCTCGGACTGTATGTATCAATAGTTACATAGCTTCCCTTACTTAGCTCCTCGCTAATAGGTCAGGTTCATCAACAACGAGTTCGTCAAGGGAGTTGACGGCAAGACTTTCGAGACCGTCAACCCTCACGACGAGAAAGTCATCACCAGCGTCCACGAAGCTACAGAGAAGGATGTCGACATAGCCGTCAAGGCCGCCCGTGAGGCCCTCGACGGACCGTGGAAGAAACTTATACCCACCGAGAGAGGACGACTCTTGACAAAGCTCGCCGATCTCTTCGAAGAGCACAAGGATATTATAGCTGGTATCGATACTTTGGACAATGGCAAGGCCACGCCTTTTTCCAAGGGCGATGTTCAGAATGCCTCGTACTGTCTTCGCTATTATGGCGGTTGGTGCGACAAGATCCTTGGCCAAACGATCGACACTGATCCCAACAGCTTGAACTACACTATCCACGAGCCCATCGGTGTTGTGGGCCAAATTATTCCATGGAATTTCCCCATGCTCATGTGGTCGTGGAAGATCGGCCCAGCTATAGCTACCGGTAACACTGTTGTCCTCAAGACTGCCGAACAAACTCCACTGTCTGCTCTGTACGTTGCCACTCTTATCAAGAAAGCAGGCTTTCCGCCTGGTGTGATCAACATTATCTCTGGTCTCGGACGCGTCGCTGGTGCTGCCATGTCTGCGCACATGGATATTGACAAGATTGCTTTCACTGGTTCAACATTGGTCGGTCGTCAGATTTTGCAGGCTGCAGCCAAGAGTAACCTGAAAAAAGTGACTCTCGAGCTTGGAGGCAAGTCTCCCAACATTGTCTTCCCAGATGCAGACCTGGAAAATGCCATTTCATGGATCAACTTTGGTATCTACTTTAACCACGGGCAATGTTGCTGTGCCGGTTCTCGCGTGCTCGTCCACGAGGCAATCTACGAGAAGTTCTTGGAAGCGTTCAAGGCCCGCGCAAATAAAAACAAGGTGGGCGACCCCTTCGCCGAGGGCACCTTCCAGGGACCGCAAGTCTCTCAGCTTCAATTCGACCGTATCATGGGCTACATTGAGGACGGCAAGAAGGCTGGCGCCAGAGTGATCACTGGAGGTGAACGTCAAGGCACCACGGGTTACTACATTAAGCCCACCATCTTCGCCGACGTCACAGGCGAGATGAAGATTGTGCAGGAGGAAATCTTTGGCCCGGTCTGTACCATACAGAAGTTCAAGGACGAAGAAGAGGCCATTAAGCTTGCCAACGCAACCACCTACGGCTTGGCCGCAGGCATTCATACCAAAGATCTCAACACAACTATCCGTGTAGCCAACGCCATCAAGGCTGGCACTGTGTGGGTCAACCAGTACAACAATACCCACTACCAAACACCTTTCGGTGGATACAAGGAATCAGGTATCGGCCGAGAGCTTGGCCAATATGCGCTTGAGAACTACACTCAAGTGAAAGCTGTGCGCATCTATCTCGGCAACTCTCCTTTCGGTTAACCGACACACTCTGCGGAGTACTCCGTCGTGATTGTATATATGCTACAGTCTGCTATAGTGGTGAATTATATTATCTTGTTACGCTTTTTGATGTCGACGATGAGTGTGTCGCCCTTATGTACCGAGGTTCGCCTAAAAGCAATGAAGTTGACCATATGAAACAGTAAAGGGAATCGTTTGCGTTGTAACAATAGATAAAAGTTAAACCCCCAACCGAAAGCGGTATACCTGTTCGTCTTCGGTGTAAACTGACCCCGAACTCACCGAGCGTATTTAATCAATGCTTACTTACCGTATCACGCCTGTATTTGGAGCAAGACGAAAGAACAATTTCGGCAGCATTACAGAGGGTATGTACTTCCAGTATAGGTGTTATCTCCCATGAAATTAACTATCTATAACTGGATGAGGTGATACATGTGCAAGAAAGAGAGTATTACAGCGTTGCATTCTGAAACTCAATATTAACTACATGAGAGAATGCAATATATCGAAATATAATCTGCATGCCCGATGAACTCCTGTTGTGACCTTTTAATTTGGAATGTGACTAGGCGATTCGTTGTATTGAAATTAAGAGGCCATGTCTAGATGTAGTCCCCCGTTCTTCTCAGAACATCTCTGTACAGCCCTAACATCTTCTCCACGATGCTCTCGTCAATGTGATCATCCACTACCTTTTCTCTACTCCTCCAAAAAGATGCCATGTCGATTTCCGACTGTCTCCGACAAGCATGTCGAAGCACACCGACAGGCATGACAAGATCTGGCGAAAATATGGTCGCCTGCTTCTGGCTCCGCTTCTGATCGCATAGCATATTGATCATGCACGAAAAGCTGACCCCAAGCTCAATCGCGCATACGCAAATCAAACGGATCCAGAACGAGTTGAAAGACATCAGACTCGGCAGGAAGACCGTATTGCACATTGCGTACACTCTTCTGGATGAATTGAAAGAGTAACCCTTTGATTCAGCATTAGCACGGCCGAAGCATTCCCCCTGCTTCATAGCATGGCTGTGGCAGTACACCCTCGTTCTCGCTCTTGCTAAAAGCTCATATTCCAGCAAAAATACAGCAGTCCTGTATCCGGCATAATCAAATTCCTGCGCAGTCCGCGCAAATGTGAGCATCGCCTCGAGCACACCCGTATTCTTCTCGTGCCGGTTACTCACGCAGATCTCGAGCACGCACCAGGGTCGACGGAGAAGGACCAGGAGTGTCTCTATGGGGCTGTCTCGCCCGATTATGCAATGCCGTTCATGCAAAGCAGCATTAAGTAGGAAATGGGGTTTTTGTCTGGCGATTTCTTGGGTTTTTGCAAATCGCGTGATGAAATTGGGGGGGTGGGGCATGAGTAAGGGTTGGATGGTAAGTCGGTGAAGTTCTTGAGGCGATAATGGTAAAAGCTTGATATCGTCCCACGAGATATATATCGGCAGAGAGACGGAAACGGTATGTGCTATAGCTTGCAGTCTTTGTATGTAGATGCCTGGTGGTTGTGGTGCATGCAGCATATCTATCCAAACAGACGGTAATGTGGCAGTTGAATATATCGCAAAAACATGACCAAAATGTACACCACCGCCTCGGTCACTGTTTGCACATGTCAAGAGTAGACTGGATTCGCTGCGCAGATAATGTGAGACTGTAATTTTGTCATGCAAGGAGCTGGTAGGATAACTTGATTTAGGGTTTGGAGGCCCATCTTGGTTCATTTCCCAAGACCAGGCCAAATGCAGAGAAGGAGAGGGAAAGTATTCTTCGTCGCTGTCAACACGCATTCATGGTCTGCGAACTTGGTGTCATATATCTGTAATTAAGTACGGATGTGGGGTTCTCGTGTTTTAGGCAAGGGACTTCACAAACGAAGGCTGAGAATTGTTGACACTGAGATTTTAATTCTCGGTTTTGTTGTGAGAGGGACCACAGCGTGAATTGTACCGAGTTTCGTCGATAGATGAGGCGAAAGAAAATATATAGAGTTCCAAGTCCACGTGACGAGGCGCAGTGATTAAACAACCAAGCCCGACGAACTAACAGTTCGAACAATACAGAAGAATACGTCAGGACATTCATAAATTGGTATATAATAACCTCGAGCTTATGATTAACATTTCATCGTCGACCAACGCCATACTCCATGCAGAGAACATTTCCCTTCATCCAGAAAACAAGACAGAATCATGGCCGCGTGAAAAAGACAGAAAAGAAAATATCATGTTCTACAAAAAGTATTCACTTCGCCCAGGTCTCGACGAAGGAACGTGTCGTTGATCATCGCTGACAGCGCTGAAGAGCTTGAAAGTAGGTTTGAGGTCTTCGCGAATCTCGCATACTGACGCCAAATTGCCGCATCGGTAGCAGTAGTTTGGCGCACTCCAAACAGTGGCAACGTTCTGCTTAGGGAAGTGATACTTGTACCCTTCATTAACAAGCTGATGCGCTCGTGCAATCAAACTCAAATCATTGACGTGGCAGAATTCCTCTGCGACTTTGTTTCCAAAAAGCCACCCTAAATTCAGTCCAATCAGTAGATATACTAATAAATAATTTCCACAGACAAAACACTCACCAGCTCCTCGCGGACTAACAGCCCACGTCTCCACATCCGCTGCATCTTCCGGATCAGACCACACCAGATCACAAAATGCTCCTTCATGGGGGATTTCTTGTGCTCGAGCAACCACACGAACTTGATCCAATGTCCTAATCTCTGGACTCAACCCGCCGTGCACACACAATACCTTGCCATCGATAATGGCGCCCAACGTCATGAAGTCAAAGACCTGACAACAAGCTTTCCACACCGATGCATTGCCGTATTTTTGGAAGCATTCTTCGTAGAAGCCGTAAACTTGCGTTATCTGCCGTGACTCATGATTTCCTCGCACTAATGTGATGCGGTCGGGGTATCTGAGCAGTTAGTAATGATTCATGAAGAAAAAATTACCATCGACTAACTTGGCTTTAAGGCATAGGAGCAGAGTCAGCGTCTCCAAGCTGAAATAACCTCGATCTACATAATCTCCCAGGAAGACGAAATTGCCAGGAGGGGGGCCAGTTCCTTCTTTTGACGATCCGCTACTAGATCTTTCCCTTCCGGATGCCGAGCCACTATCGTCGGCATCTTGTAAACTGTCTGCGTTCTTTACTTTTTTGCGTAACTTTGGATCCGTTATCGTCGAAGGGGGCTCGATGTCCTCGGATGTTATAACTGAAGGAGGGTTCTCTGGAGCTTCGGCATTTGTCTCGTTCGGCATTCCACCAGCCACTCGGAAGAGCTCTAGCAAATCATAAAACTGCCCGTGTATATCACCACATATCGTGACAGGGGACGAGACTGGTTGTATGTTCGACTCTGCAAGAATAAGTGCTTTGTCCCGAGCAGCGCAAAAAGAGTCTGCACAAACCTTCCATCATATATTCCTTGACGATATCACACAGTTGTTTCATATGGTGCTCCGATAAGTATTTGCATTGCTTTGCCGCCTGTAGCCACTCGTCTGGGCCAGCACTTCGTTTGAGCTTGGCTGGCCCAGGCGCTGGGATTTCTGACTCTGTCATGGCCGAGGTGTTAACTAATCGAGTGAACGAAGGGGGCGTGAGCAGTAGTAGATGCAATCAAAATAGCATGAGATCAGACAAATGTGATAAAATGAAGTAGCAACAAACAGAAAAGAAAAACGGTCTTATAATAACTTGAACCCCCAGACATGGAAAAGCCTGGCTAGGGTAGTTGAGTAGGCTGAGTCTTTGAGTCTTGCGGGGAGATTCTCCGTGGCGGCAAGAGCAGCAGCGCAGTTGGGGCGTGGCGCCTGCCGTAGTGCTCTTTCCCAGAATTCGCGACGAGCTGCCAGCCAACTTACAGGCAACCTGTGTTGGCATGAGCAGAGCTGTTCGGCTGCCAAAAGACCTGGTCTCTTCTTCTTTGAAGGTGCACTTTGTTTTCATCTAAAACAGGAGAGGGAGGATTCTGGACAGATCGTATACGAGGCCTGATTTTGCCTTCCCCGCCATCTGCCTCGCAGTTTATCTCATATCCAAACTCTCCATTCCAACCCCCGTCCAAGAGACCTGGCGATGGCGCAGCCTTCAGTAGCCAAAGCAGCTGGCATTATCCAGCTCCCAGTAACCGCAACACAAAAAGGAGCCTCTGCACCGGCGCCAGCAAAGAGCACTCCAAAGCTTCCAGTACCGAGATTGAAACTGATCGTTCGTCGTCTCCCTCCCGGACTGACGCGTGCCGAATTCGAGTCGGGCCTGGGCGATGATTGGAAAGTAGGGCAGGGCAAGATTGACTGGTACCAATACAAGCCCGGTAAAATCTCGAAGGAGTAAGCATTGCCTTTTGCTAAGCTTGATTATCCGTCATTGCGCTAACCTCGTGTCTACTAGTCCTGCTAAACCGTCTCGCCCTGCCCGAGCCTACGTGCATGTCATTTCAGAAGATTTGATCACTCCTCTATCTGAAAAAGTTAGGAGCACATCGTTTCATGATGCACGAAATACCTCCAATGATGCCGTGCTTCTCGGGCCACCATCTGTCGAATTTGCCCCCTACGCTCGAGTTCCAGGTAATCGTTCGAGGAAGGATGGAAGACAGGGAACCATTGATCAAGATCCAGATTTTGTTGCATTCCTCGAAAGTTTAACCAATCCGATTACGAAACCTACGCCAGTGGAAGGTGATACGGAGAAGAAGGAGGACGAACAAGTGACTATTACACCATTGGTTCAATATATCAAAGACAAGAAAGCTAGCAAGGCAAAAGAGGCTGCTTCCGGGAAGTCATCAAAACGCGCAAAAGAAAAAGAGGCAAAGGCAGAGAAAGCAGAGGCCAAGAAGCTTTTGAAGAGGCCAGATCGAGAGGCCCCAGCAGAGTCTACGCCCGCATCACCCGAAAAGAAAGCGCCGTCAATAACAAAAATAGAAAAAGCTACGAAGGAAGCTGTGAAAGCCGCAAACAAACAAGCGACCACTTCCAAATCTAAACAGCCATCTACCAAAGAGATTGCACAGCTGCCTACTGCACCTGCTGCCGCGTCCGAACGTAAACGAGAACGAGAACGGGGGGATGTTAGCGTCGCAGCGAAAATTGTACAGCGGGACTTGGGGCTCGCACCATCTGGTGGCCGACGGCGCGGAAAAGCTGCGACAACTACCGCAGAGAATGATCGTACAAAGAACAATGAGGTCAGCGCAGAATCGATCCCTTCGGCTCCTACGATGCCGACAGGGCCAAAAAATGCCAAAACAAATACAAAAGGAGCCAAGGACAATGCCTCGAAGGGCACGGCTTCCAAAGCCAATCCTCCTGCCACCGCAACAACATCAGGAGGCTCAAATACCGCGTCTCCAGCTGCTGACAGTGCTACAACCTCACCAGGCCCTTCTTCAAGAGCACCAAGAGCTCCAAAACAACAAAAGGCCAAGCAACCCACTGTATCCCCAACGGCCACACAAGCATTCCTGAAGCACGCGAACCCATCTCAAGGTGTTACGGAAGATCTGCTTCAGACAGCATTCAGCGCTTTCGGTAAGGTGGCCAAGGTGGAGGTTGACAGAAAGAAAGGATTTGGATACGTCGACTTTGCCGACGCAGGTAGTCTTCAAAAGGCGATCGCGGCTAGTCCTGTGACAGTGGCACAGAGTCAGGTGGTGGTTTTGGAAAGGAAGAACCAGCCAACGCAAGCCAAGGCAGCTAAAGTGGATGAACCATCGTCGTCAGAAGCGCCGTCGACACCTATTCAGCAGCCTGCTGGCACTCAGAAACGCTCTCGAGGGCCCCGCACACGGGGAGGCAGAGGACATAAGAAAGCCACGGCAGCTGGTGATGGTGGAAAGACTGAAACAGGAGAGGCGACACCTAGCGAAGCCTAGTCGTAGATGTAGATATCTTAGGTAGGATTATTACGAATATGATACCCATGTGATGTATGATCAAAGGCCGCATTTCTGAATTATGGATGCCAATCATGAATTTCCTGAACCAGTCAATCCTAAGGCATTGTTTTGTCTAAATCAATGGCCCTGGAGACATTGGTATCCCCTATGCTCGTCGAGTCAACATAGTTATACTACAGAGCCCCATAACACTAAAATTGTTTCGGTAACAATTAAAGTGAAGGAAATTCTCAGCTACAAGGTTTACCCCAAAAAGAATCAAATATGATGCGAAGTAGAAATCGGTTCTCATTGGTAAAACTATCCTGAAAACATAAGATAAAGGCCTTTCAGACCTCCTCGACACCCACCAAGTCCAGCCGACCGAAGTCAAGACACCAGAACAAGGTAAAGATCATCACCACTCCCTAGAAGACAGATCCCCAATCTGCGTATCCCGGAAGGACACAGCTAAGAAAACAAGATCGACTTCGAGGCGGGAGTAAAACAGACAAACTTCGCATAGAAGCAAGCCCGAAAATTTCACTTTAGGGCATCGAGGACATGGAGGTCATCAGCAAGGGTGGGATTTGTGGCTATTTTCGAAAAAACAGCGGAAGACGTCTACTAATGAAGTGATTCTTTGAAGTAGAGTCGCTATGAAGAAAAAAAGAAGAAAAAAAGAGCAAAAGAGCGGGAGAGGAAGATGCTTTATATAGACACGAGTGGGGCCAGCTGCCTGGTGCCGCTATTCCTCTCTGGGACAGGTGCCGACGGGCTGAAGAGATTTTCCGGTGGGGCATGTTTGCTGCTTTTGCTTGCTTGCACGCGTATGATTGGTTTATGCGCTCTTGGAAGCTCTCTGCTGTCTGGCCAATCACGGGACGTCATCAAAATCTTTTTGTTTTTCTCACTTTTCCTCCTTCATATGTGCAAGGTGCCTGGCGAGAGAGGCAATGCTTGCATAGACAAATGTCCTGAGCATAGGAGTGCGGCTTTCAGCTCAATGGGGGAAGCATTGCATACAGCCTTGTCTTGACCTGTGAAAACAAGGCCCAACGAGGTCCAACGATGTAGCAATCCTCAAGCATGAGGATGATGGAACTCGACGAAGGAAGTACAAGGCAAAGTGATATATTTATTCCGCTGATCTCTTACTTACCTGCCCTAGTCTCTAGGCTACCTAGCCATCACCAATCAAACAAGAGTCAAGAGTCAAGAGACAACGGGGACCCAAGCTTAATCGCGGCCGATATCGAAATTGGAAATTTGGCGAGCGAATCGGTGTCAATGGCGGCGAAGCGAACCTATCGCCTTGTGCAACTGCATACCTGCCCGCGTAGACAGGCAACTTAGCTAGTAGGCAGTCTAGCGGGGATATTTGGGCCAAGACTTGCAGTTTACCCCGTGGGGAAGCTTGTGATCATAGCATTAGGTTTTCGCGGCGAACAGTCCGACGGCCCATGCAGAAAGCAGGACTTATGTCTGCGGATTCACTCGTTTCGGTATCTATTTGTAGCCAGAGCTGTCCCAGGATAATCTATGATTTTGTTTCTTTTGGACTTTCAGTATCACCCTTAGTAGCTTTTAAACAAATTAGCAGCAGTCATGTCTTCAATTCAGACAAACGTCGACCCCTACACCGGTTCATCTACCTCGACCAGAGACGGCATTGCCAAGGAAGACGTCGCCCACCTAGAGGTTGCGGACAAAGGAAAGGATTTTGACAATGTGGTGGAAAAGCCCGAAAGTATTCGAGGCTTGAGCCCAGCAGAACTTCAGAAACTGGAAACGAAAATGGTTCGCAAGATTGATATGGTCATCATGTACGACCCTATTTCCCATTCCGAGGATGCTGTAATAACTTTGCATTAATTTAACCAATAACAGGCCTATCATGGGCGTACTCTACATTCTCAACTGTAAGAACCAGATACCTCGAGAACGATTGAGCAGAGCGAACTAAGAGGCCATCCTCGTAACTAGATGTCGATCGATCTGCTCTAGCAGCAGCCAAAGTGTACGGGATCATGGACGATTTGAACATGACCACAAATAACTTTGCTACTGCGATTTCAATCCTCTTCGGTGGGCTGGTTCACTCCATATAGTTTTCCGGGTTTCTAACAGTCGCCAGCTGGGTATATTCCCTTCCAGATTCCATCGAACTTGATCATGACGCGAATTCCTCGTCCCGGCTTGTGTAAGTCAACAGCCTTGTCAGTAAAGTAAAAGCACTTTTTGCTGACCAGGCCAAAGATATTTGCAGCGCAGCAACTATCTGGGGCAGTGTCAGTGCCGCTACCGCTGCTGTCCAGTCGTACAAATCACTCCTGGCCATCCGTGTCATGCTAGGTATCACTGAAGCCGTCTTTTTCCCAGGAGTCATCTATTTGATGAGCGCTTGGTATACCAAAAAGGAACTTGGCAAACGTTTGGGAGCCCTGTTCGTCTTTCAGATGCTTGGGAGTGCCTTTGGAGGTTTCATTGCTGCAGCTTGTCTCACTTTGAATGGGCGGTACGGCATTGCGGGTTGGAGATGGCTTTTTATTGTGTTCGTCTTTCTTTCCTTTGCGTAAAACTTTTGGGTGTACGAGTTTACCTGACCATTTTCAGCGAGGGTACCACAACAGTTGGTTGCGGGCTCATCTCCGCCATGCTCATGCCTGAATATCCACACAATGCTCGCCTGCTAAATCAGACTGAACGTGACTATGCCGTTTGGCGAATTGAAATGGAAGCTGGAGCTGGTGAAGCCCACGAAGAGACCTCGGTTCTGGAGGGCTTCAGGCGTGCATGTTTAGATCCAAAGGTCTGGGCTTTGGTATGGTGTATGGGAATGTCCCAGGCTATGGGCTCAACAACGAACTTTTTTCCGTAAGTGCTCCTAGATTTGAATAGTAGTTGCTTTACCTATAGCTCTGCTTAAGCTTATTTGCATTAGAACTATTGTCGAGACGTTAGGATATAACAAGAACATAACTCTGCTGCTTACCGCGCCGCCTTTCTTATTAGCAGCCATCTTATTCTATATTATCTCTTATATTAGTGACGTAAGTTTGATTTCCTCACTGACTCGAGACAGCTTTTATTTAGATGCTTTGATATCCTAAGTGAGCAAGAAACTGACTACACTCTCTGACTTTGATCCAGCGCAAAAACGTTATCTATCCGATCCATGTCATCTGCTTAGCCTGTGCAGTCGTTGCCTATGTTGTTGCGATGGCGACAACTAAGACTGGCCCGCGGTATTTTGCGATGATGTTGATGCCAACTGTCTGTGCTGGGCCGCAGATCCTGCTTTACAAAACCCTGAACATCCATATGGCACGACCTTATCCCAAGCGGGCAGCTGGCGTGGCCATGATCAACGCCATCGGTGGAATATCGAATGTCTGGACAAGCTACCTTTATTACGGCTCACCTCACTACTATGCGGCGTTTGGGTGCTGTTAGTCTCTCCCTTCAAAAGCAAGAATTTATTTTTCATGCGAGTGCAAGGGGCCCTACTGACATATTTGCTGATAGTACTCGGCTGCGTCGTTGCATTCTTCATCGTCATCACGGCTTACAGGATGCACGTTCGGGGGTTGAATAAGCTGCTATCAGGCACTCCTGAAGAGCAACGCCGGGCTATAAAGAGCGGAGTCACTGAACAACAAATTGATTTGAATTGGCGATATATTGGGTATTGAGGGCCTTCAAAAGCACCCTTCAGTACGGAAGTAGCGTTTGAGACGCTGGTTGGCATTGCGCTAAGACGAAGACTTGTTGCATTAAGCTTAGTGATCTTTGCGTATGAATGAACTTGATCAATTTTCAATCCATAAGTCTCAGGTAGGAGAGTTAGGCAGAGTAGAAAGAGGAAACTGCCATCTGTGATAGAAGTGTCACCTGATTTCAACTACGGCCATCATATCTGTTTCTTTTGCTTCAATCTGTTGGCAATTCATAATCGAACCAACCCCTAGCAGGGTACATAAAAATACTTTGTATGTTTTGTTCTTGGATTTCTTTGTCCAACTTGATGTCACAATTAGGGCAGAACCTACCCTAGGATCTCATCACTAGAGGACATCTCTATTAACACACTGAACTTACATATGTCCGTAACTTTTGTGGGAAGCAAGACTCACGTATACAAGTTATCTGGCATGCGAATCCCATCATTTATCGAGACGCCCATTAGCCGTCCACCGTCCACCGTCAACAACGCGCAGTTCATATATCCTCCACCCGCGCTGGACAGCATGAGCACAGGGCCTACGATCTCCTCAGGACGACCGGGGCGGCCTGCAGTAGACCGGAGTGCCGCCTTTTCAGCCGGATGATTGATGTTGTACTTATGTTTGCCAGCGGTTACGCCAGTCATCTCAGAGGGGAAGATGCCGGGACAAATGGTGTTAACGCGGATTTTAATACTACATATATGTGTGAACATGGTTCTTATGCAAATGCCCTAGCAGAAAACCTACGGGTGTAGACGGCCGGCAAGGAGTTTGGCAAGGTGAATGACTGAAAACATCGTAAGTCTAAGCAGCCACTCACTACACAATAAAAAGGTCGCTCACCAGCAGCTTTGGAAACACCGTAGGTCAGAGATCCCATGGACCTTTTATACGTCAGCCTTGAGACCGCAAAATGCCAAAAATATCTCTAACCTTTGGTTGCCCAATCCCGCCAGCGAGGCAATTATGCAGACATTTGGATCTTTTGACTTGCGCAGAAGAGGGATGAAATTTGCGGTGAGAAAGTAGACGCCGCTGACGTTAACTGCAATTGAAGTTATTGATTGAATGTCAACGTAATGTGTGACAAGGCACTAACTCTGGTTACTTCGGTCAAAATCCTCTTCGTTCACTCCGTTGATTAGAAGGTTTTCAACTTGATCGGCTGCACAGGGTTAGTCTTGCGTCAAGTCATGGAATATCTTTCTATCTTATACTGCTTTCTTGGGAAGACTCACGGTCGTTATGATTTTTGGCCTTCACTCTCCACGGACTATTCACTCCGGCGCAATTGATGAGCGTGTCTATCTACAGAACGCCGGTGACGTTATGAGCATTTGGGTATTAAGAGAACTAATAAGAATCCAAAGGGAACAAACATGGGTTTCACGGGCTGTAACTATTTCCACAATAGATTTACAGCCTGCTTCCGTCTGCACGTCTCCCTGGATTCTTGTGTTCAAGTCAGCTGGAATTCAAACCAGATGACACAAAACCTCACGCATGGATATCCCCTTCAATTTGCTTCGCGGCTGTCTCCAAAGTCTCCTTCCTTCGACCAGAAATGTACACTCTGGCGCCATTGACAGCGAAGCCCTCGGCGATGGCTTTACCAAGACCGGAGCCACCTCCGGTGACAACAACTATCTTGTCTTTGACAGAGAATAAGTCTTCGATTTTGAAAGAGACGTGCTGTTCGGCCATGGTATTCTAAAGGTTATCCGAAATCACTTGGCTTGCTTTCAATTTAGCGGTAATCGATTGATATCATAGGCTTGTCCGGTTCAGAACATCACTCTGCTTGCATCGTCGGCGTAATGACCGATGGTCTAGGAAGACTGCTGAGTAGCGGGGGTAACTCCGCATGAATGTACTTCGCTTGGCCGGAGTTGCAGCCGATGGAGGTCGGCAGAATTCCTAAATAGCCACACGCAGCGATAGGGTTGGAGTCTTTCCTCAACCCCAGCGTATGAGCGGCGCGGGGCTTGAGGAAATGGCATTATGATTTCAAGATCCAGATTTCTGAGGTAAGGAATTTGGGTGCATGATGAGATGTCGTTTCATCTCATTTCACAAACTTCGCAAGAGTATACGTTACTTAGCCCTAAAACCTGGAGCAATTACGCTATGCCTGCAGCATTGACTGTTGATGGGCCCAAGGTCATTGTCCTCACCGACGAGGAACGAGACAGTGGTTTTATGAGTGATCAGAATCTCTACGATGCTATAGAGGCCTTTTTCACCGATGGCCTGGTTGTCGTTGAAAATGCCATTGATGTAGCAATAGTCGACAAACTAAATAACAGGATGTTGCAAGACACCGAGAAGCTTCTTGGTGGTGCTGGTGAAGTGCACTTCAAGTGAGTCTGTTAGGGCTTTTAAACGTATTTTATTATGACCGAGGACTGAAGAGAACAACAGCCACTTGAATGTCAATGCCGCAACCAAGGGTCCAGCAGCAGGGGGAAACTTGTCACAAGTCCCACCACTAGACAAAGGTGAGGTCGTTAAAGCACAAACGTAGATAAAAGTTCTTTCTTGGACTTGTACATCCTGAGAATCCCCAGTTAACCTACTATGGCGCAGAATGGCTTTTTCCGGAAGTATATGCCAACAAACACGGAGCTAGAATTGTGTCAAACATCCTCGGTCCACGACCTGAAGTTCACTTCATTCGCTCCAATACACTACTAGCCACAGAGGAGCGTCAAATGGTTCATGCCGACATTCGGTTCGAGCATCCAGAGCATCCTTTCGCAATCGCCTTCAACACCTGCCTCGTTGATACCGGCCCCGAGAATGGCACTACTGAGCTATGGCTAGGCACACAAAACACGAACATCAGTGATCATCGTGAACTCGGAGAGCCCATGATCGCAGAACACAAATTGGAGGCGCGCCGGAAAATCAGGCCACCATGCTATCCCAGGATCAAGAGGGGTTCGATCGTGCTACGAGATCTAAGATTATGGTGAATAGAAGATATTCCACAGATTTCTCCTCTGAGTCAGTACTGAGAATCGACAATTGTTGTTGTTGTTGTAGGCACGCCGGAATGCCAAATCCCACGTCGGATGTACGAATTATGCTTGCTATCGTCTACTACGCTGCGTGAGTAACCTTTCCCTTAGCCTCTCCTCTGGCTATTCATTCATGCTAACAACACATTTTACAAGCAGCTGGTACAAGAACGGCGTCAAAACGCCCATGCCGCATTCTCTTCGTCCAACCATCGAGTCATTGGAGAACTATGCTCAATCCAAGTTCGCGGTTGACTGGGTTCCTGACGAGGGTTATAATTATCTCAATATCAAATTCAGCAACGATTTTAGTTCTACACTTACGCCGTGGGTCTGGGAGAATATTAAACATGTGAAAACCGTCAAGGGATACTAGATTAGATAAACCCATCATGTCAGCAGTATGTCCACTATATTGTATATCTAGGTACATCACGGTCTATAAGTCTATATAACATGGAGTTACTATAGTTACAGGTTACATACTAGTTACCTAGGTGGAGTTCCAAGGTTGGATTATGATTTCTTATCTATAATCTCTGAATACCC
Organism: Talaromyces atroroseus; assembly: GCF_001907595.1. Lineage (NCBI taxonomy): Eukaryota > Fungi > Ascomycota > Eurotiomycetes > Eurotiales > Trichocomaceae > Talaromyces > Talaromyces atroroseus. The sequence goes on along the minus strand of NW_017971438.1, from coordinate 855,823 downwards.
AAATCACTCGTCCAATCCAGTTAGGCCTCGCTATCTCACTATAATACTAGTTATATAGTTGACAATCCAGTGCCAGATCAATCTGTACTCCAACCAACCGACGTCAAATACCGAGGTTTCGTACCAGAAAGCTTTCCCTAAAGAATTTATCATGGCTGAAATCGACGGCCCGGCAGCCTTCAAGGCGAACCCGGAAGAGAAAGCCAAGCAAAAGTACTCGATCAGCACGCTGCAACAGATCCTAGTCAAGATGCATGAGGACGGCCTCGTCGTTCTCGAAGACGTAGTTGACATCGCCCATGTAGACACCATCAACGACTACATGCAAAAAGAGACCGATCATCTGCTAGAAAAACCCGGATCATACTTCAACCACGGCGTTCGCTCAAACATTCTTCACTGCGCCCCACTCAAACCAGGATATATCTTTGAAGACATCTACATGAATCCATTCGTGATCCAAGTGATGAATGCATACCTCGGCGCTCGCCCGCGCTGGAACTTCATCACGGGGAACAACGCGCTCAGACATACAGCCGGTCTGCGCCAACCAGTTCACAAGGATATCCGATGGCCTGACCATGTCACAGCCCCATTCTATGTAATCGCCAACGTGCCACTAAGCGACTTCTCGCCTGCAAATGGCTCGACGGAGTTCTGGCTAGGATCGCACCGGGCCACGACTTCAGATGATCAGGCCTATGACGAGGATGGGAATATTACGTGCAATGTGAAAGAGGAACGACTGGAGCAGCGTCGCTCTGAAAGGCCACCGATTCAGGTCCGTATGAAAAAGGGGAGTATCTCGTTAAGAGATCTCCGTTTGTGGCATTGCGGTATGCCCAATCCGAGTGATGAGCACCGGATCATGCTGGCGACGGGGTATCAGGCTCGATGGTATCCAAATTACACCCAGAGATTGAAGGTGAGATCTACGTCGGTCTATATGATTGATTCGTTTACAAGGGGATTCTGATCATACATGGTTTTAGCTACCTGAGAGTTCTCTCAACTTCTTCCACCATGATGATATTGAGATTATGGCGAATTTTGTGAGCGATGAAGAGGTTGAACAGAGCCAGCACACTTTGAATTTCAGTTTTATGCCTAGTGTTTGATTTGAAGGAAGGATCTATACTATCACACGATGACCAATAGATAAGACTGACACTATGTAGGTAGGCTGGCGTACTGATAAATCTCTATACCCATGGTTGTACGCATGTATCATTTGTCATATGCATATGCTAGACAGAAATAGCATAGACATGGAAAAAGCACTTGGATTCAGACATAAGTTCCAAGCTCGGGTTATCTAATAGTATCATAGATTCCTTATGTTTGTTAAACAGAACCCAAAGCTCCATGCGTAATCAGACGCCGCGCAGCATTTCTTAGCTGCAAGGGTGGCATTGTCTTGAAGACGCCTCCAGACAATCAAGGCCTCATGTATTGATACTCTCTCACAATTTCTCACAAAGCGTTCAATACGGAGATCCTTAGAATAGATATCATTGGAGACATCATATCCGGTTATTCTTTTTTTTTTCTTTTTGCCTCTTCTTTGCAGCTCTGGTTTCACTGCTCAACGACAACGGGATCTTTGTTTTTCCCCTTCCTACGAACCCGTGTGTCATTCGGATCAAATCCTCCATTGCCCCAAAGCGCCCATTCTTCTGTTTCTTTCATGTAGTCCTCCGGGCAAAATGAGATCCCCTCGGATTTTTCCTTCTGCAACAACTCGAAAAATCGATCGTAATCAATTCTTGTATGCCACTTCTCGTTAACATAAAACCGCTGAGACGCGAGCAGGATACAGCAACTATGCGCGTGTTCTGCGCCAATGCCGTATTTCAAACCCCGTCTTTGAAGTTCGTCTTTCAATGCAACGACAAATGCCACCACTTCTTCGTAGAAAGGTACATTCTGCATCGTCAGGCCTGCGCCTGCACTTGAGCTTGTGCCGCAATATGTAACGCCCTTGACTTCGACGAAACATGGCAGTCCCTTTTCAACGAGGTCCGCATATCCACTAACCTCATCTTCGACATTGAACCCTTTCACAAGAGTCAAGCGGAAGACCGTTCGTTGAATGTGGCGTTTCTCGCGAAGGATGTCTAAGCAGCGTTGGAAGCGTTCCCAGAAATCGCGATGCAGAGGACGGTCAATCCTTCGTAAACTGTCACGGTTGCTTGCATCGATGGATACATATAGTTGTGTTACCCGGTGCAAAGTAGCCAGTTGATCGGGATGCTGTGCGTTGCATACCAAGAAACTGGAGATCTGCTCATCGTGTAGCATGCCAAGGAAATCATTGATATGAGGATAAAAAATAGGCTCCCCGACCAAACTCAAAGCACAGTGTCGGATGCGCATAGCTTCCGCAAATCGTTCGGCTCGGACACCCGGAATACCCTTCAGCATCTTTATTTTCTTATAGTGGCCCTCCTTGACTCCCTTGAAGATTAACTCCGGAGGGTCAACCTTCCATCGCCACGTGGTTCCTACTGGGTTCGTGCCATGGCGCCAACAAAAGACACATTTGTTGCTACATGATAGCGACGGGGTAGTTTCCATGCAAAGATGAGATTTGATGCCGTAGAAAGAATACTTGTAGCATGAACCACGACCTCGAAGAGCTGACTTGGTCCATCGGCAAATTTTGACACCAGAATGGGATCCGACAATTGTGTATCCTTGCTTCGTGAGAGCGGCGTAGGTCGGTGAAGAGGACGGCACCATTTCTTTCAGATTCGACTGACTAGCTGGGGTTTTCCCCATGGTCGTAAAATCAACGGGTAATGGACCACCTTTTCGTTTCTTGCCGCTCCCACCGAGATTGATATCTTCCAGGTCAATCACAGTCTGTGCACCCTTGGCGTTACTAGAAGCTTTGGTGATGCTTTCATCATCTTCGGCTAATGATTCTTCATCACTCTCATAAGCATCGCCACTTCCGGGAATACCTTCGCCTAGACCACCAGTCTCGACAATGTCAAACAAAACCTCCGCCAGCCCGCTCGTCCATTCCTTCAATGCATTGTCAGCATCAGTTTGGGCATCGCCCATGCCAAGAGGGTATGCACGCTTTTTGCCAGTAAGCTTGGCCATCCAACGATCCAAGTCTTTGGCCTGTGAGCAGAAACCCTCCTCTTCTGTGGGCCAGCCCTCTCTATCTCCGAATCCAAACACGGAGTATCCTGCCAGACTTGATAATGGCGCGGTATCAATGCGGAAGTCATGATGAATCTCATCCAGGTGGCTAAGGAATGTGTCGATGATGGTGTCGATATTGTAGGTCGGAATCAGAATACAATAGACGTATCTGGTATTGGGAGAGTTTGGCGGTGATTTCGGTGCGGACACAAAGTGGTCATCAAAGTCTATTTCGGACAGATCATAAATATCCGGAGGGAGAAGACCCTGTTCCTTATCACCTGGCTGCGATTTTCTATGTGCCGCTTTGCGCAATTCTTCTGCCAGCCAACGCGCTCGCTTTTCGGTGGATACGGTCAAGGACGCGAAAAAGATAATCGGTTTGATGAATGACGGGCCAGTTAATTGATCGGCCTGGCGCGAGTGCTTGCCCCCTCGAAGCTGCTTGTTTCCGATGACCCTCTTTGGGCCAGATGCAGCGGCTTTCTGTTTCGGCTTGTCGCTTGTTTGAATCGACTCTGAATCGAGCAGAGTGACGTCAGGTTTCTCCGTGGATGTGGCATTTCCAAGGCGCGGCGACGGCGGCAGCGAATTAGATAATGGCGATTTTGATCGTCGTGATAGATTGAGTGATCGTACGAGAAAGACAACAACCGCCAGCGAAACGATAATGGGGATGCGGAAGGTGTGCCAGGCCGACAGCAAGCCTGTGGTACGTGAGCCAGGTTCACTAATGCTTTACTGCGAACGATCTTACCTGACACAAGGGAAGAGTCTGCCATATCAAATGGATCTTTGACCCGGTACGCTGACTGAGCGAGTTGAGTGAGTGAGTGAGCGATTGAGCGGAGGAACAGAAAAATCGGATTAGATATCGGCGGGGCAGCCTGAGTGGTTGCCTCAGGACGCAAAGTGACGTGATTGGCCGAGCGGAAGCTCCTGCTTAGAGATCAACTTTACCATCGTAAGTTATCTCCTCCTGCTTTCTCCCCCCATTCTCGTAACCATTCACCAGCTGACATGGATTCTCACGATGAGAAGCTCGGCCTCCTGCTAGACGAGGGCCAGTCTTCTCCTGCAGTCTTGCAGACCACAGAAAGCATCAACATCGGCGCTCCCCGGCGCTCCAGACTCTGGTCTGTCGCGCTTGCATCGCTGTTAACGGTAATCGCCCTGGCTTTATGGAGTACCACGTCTTTCCGGCATTGCCATACTACGGGGATATCGCCACTTAAAAGTATAGAGGACCGAGTCCACAAGATTCTGAGTGACACGCCTCTGATCGGTGAGTGGTTGTTTATCTTGCTGCTCCTAAATGGCAGACCGAGTCGCGGCTGATTCCTAATAGACGGCCACAATGATCTTCCCATTCTTGTTCGAGCCGCGTATGGAAACAAAATATATAGCTCGGATTTTATCAAGCGCTTCGCATTTGGCAATTTGACTGGCCATGTGGACGCCCCACGGCTGGCCGACGGTCAGGTGGGCGGTACCTTTTGGAGTGTTTTCGTTCCTTGCCCTAAAGACGGAGAGGACTTTTCCAACGAGAATTACGCACAAAGCGTGCAAATGACCTATGAACAGGTCGATGTAATGACGAGAATTCAGCAAGAGTTCAGCAGTATCCTCTCGGAATCTCCCAATGGCACTACAGCACTAGGAGAGTTCCGTAGCGGCAAAATCATCTCACCCTTGGGCATCGAGGGTTTGCACTCTATTGGCAATTCTCTGACACATCTTAGAGCTTTTTACAAACTTGGTGTCAGGTACGCGACACTGACGCACAATTGTCACAATATATATGCAGATGCAGCCTTGGTGGAGATTCCTGGAGGCGGAGTTAAAAAGGCGGATCCAGTATGGAACGGTATCAGCGAGAAAGGGAAGATTGTTGTCTCCGAAATGAATCGACTTGGCATGATTGTTGATCTTTCACATGTCAGCGAGGACACCATGCGCGATGTCCTCGGGGCCGGTGAAGACGAATGGATTGGCAGCCAAGCACCAATTATCTTCAGCCATAGCTCCGCTCATGCTCTTTGCCCGCATCCTCGCAATCCGACAGATGAGATCTTGCAGCTGGTCAAGAAGACTGATTCTCTGGTTATGGTCAACTTCTATCCGCAATTCACCAGCTGCACAGCATCCGACCGAGAAGATGGGCTTCCCGACTACTACCCTCCGAACGCAACTCTTTCTCATATTGCCAGCCACATCATGCATATCGGTGATCTCATTGGCTTCGACCACGTTGGCGTGGGCAGTGATTTTGATGGAATAGAGTCTACCCCTGCAGGCCTCGACGATGTTTCCAAGTATCCAGATCTGATTGCTGAATTACTCCGACGCGGGGTTAGTGATGCAGATGCTGCCAAGGTAGCAGGGGGAAACTTGCTCAGAGTCTGGAAGAAGGTAGACGAGGTTGCTCTCAAGTTGCAAGCTGACGGAGTATTGCCAGCCGAAGATGACATTGAGCTGCCTGAGCACTGAGATAATAGTCTGCAGGGCAGCTCATGGCATTACTATGGTAGATAGATTAAATTTCCACAGACTTAGATATTTGCAGCATACCAACCACAATGTATATGTTAGGTAGAATTATTAGAATTATTGGCAGGTACAGGAACGACCGGACCATGAGATTAGTCATTACATTGATTGATAGTTAACTAGCAATGTCCAAGTCAAAACATTCATGAACACCAAGCAAACCGATTTGGCTTTGTTAAAGTGTCGAAGCGCACTCAGACTCTCAAGGCTGACTCGCTGTGAACAGCGAGTACATATGTAAGGATGGCGGCCTAGGTAACCGCCGGCCACTCTTCATGTTTCATTTGTGAAGTCTTAAGGTATCCGACAAATTTATCACTCCTCATCGAACAGAATGAAATAGCGACCAGAGAATACTGCACGTATTATTCTGAGGGGCTAAAAAAAAGAAAGTATTATAATGGCCACCAACAAAGCTGGCTCATCGTTTTATAGCTACACTGTTGCGCCTCATCTAGCAGAGGAATTCGACGTGCCCATCTCTGACTTTGCCATCGCGCACCCCCAGCACACCCACTATGTTCTTGGAGCCTTTATATTCACACACCGCCTACCGGCATCGTCAGCCTCTCGTCTTGCAAAAGAAGAGCACCTGTCAAAGCCCACTTCCAAACCAGAAAGCCAACCGCTCATGCTAATCATCCAACGCGCCATCACAGACTCATGGGGTGGCTATTGGGATTTCCCCGGCGGATCGCTAGAGCCCACTGACCAGACCCTGCTGGACGGCGTGGCGCGCGAAGTCTTTGAGGAGACGGGTTTCCATGTGCGCAAAATCCGGGAATTGGTACGAGTCGACGCGTGGACGGTGCACAAACGCGGGGTAAATCATCGAGTTGCTAAATTTACGTTTGTGGTTGATGTGCATGAGTCGGTTGATACGCCGGAGTGGGAGGAGAAAGTGCGCTTGTCTCCGGCGGAGCATATGAAATGGCTGTGGGTGACTGAGGAGGAGATCAGGGAGAGCGCTAGGGTGATGAGGGAGGTGAGAGAGGGCAATCCTGGCAGGATCGTTGAAGAGACTGCTCCGTATGCGTTTGTGGGTATTCAGGGCGAAACGGCGTGGGAGGGATTCAAGACGTATCTCAGACTTTTGGGAAGAGAAGTTGGTAGAGCAGGAGATGATGCTGCAAAGGTGTAAGCCTGCTTTTTTCCTCTTTTGTCTGAGCTCATCATATTTAATTTCTACGTCTTCTAAAGACTAGCGAGTCCTGTGTAAAGTGTCAACGTATGAATATCCATGGTTATAATAAATGAAGAAAGAACAAAATATAATCATGCCCTGAAGGCGAAGAAAACCATTAACCGACGAACTCGAGCATTCTATCTATATGTACGCATTGCCTGTAGCGAAGGGGGAATAACAAAATCGATCAATACGCAGACCCATTGACCATGGACCCTAATTGCTCAACGAACAAGTTCTTTCTGAGATAAGTGACGATAAAGCCCGGAATTCTGAAACTCCCAAAATGCCCAGTGCCAGTCTTTTTGCCGATTTGAAGACCCAAAGCTGTGAGAAGATATCACACATTAGAACCATAAACAAAGCTTTTGAAATATCTAGAGAAATGCAAACTAACCACGCGAGCCCTCCTTGTATGGTACTGGAGGCTTATTACTCAAGATCAAGGCGATGTTCTTGGCCAGATGAATTGATTGTCTATCAGCGGGCAGAACCTGCGGTGATTCAAGGTCGGAGATATCACCAATGGCCCACACATGCTGGTTCTCGAGCCCCTTAACTTGAAAGTATTCATCCACCTTGACGAGCCCGTCTGCGTTAAGGTATTTGCCAGGAATGTACGACGAGTTCGGAACTAGGCCGTATGTAGGAATGTAGAGGTCAGCGGTCAATTTGCTTCCGTCCGACAGACTGAGTTCAACTTGATCCGAGCCATTTCTTGTCGTCCGTGTTGACGTAGTAACCCTTGTTTCTAGCTTGACCTCGACCTTCAAATCCTTGAGCATGCCTAATGCTGTCTTCGAAACACTAGGGGTTGTTGTAGTAAGAACTGTCCGACCACTGGTGAGCTGTTCGATATATAGTCAGTCATATGTTTCTTTCTCGCTATAGGCGAAAAGGAAAATGGTGGTTTTACTAGAATAATCTTCTTTTTTGCTCCATACTCGTATGCCAATTCTCCAGCAGTTTCGACCCCAGTCGGACCGGCACCGGAGATCACTATCGTCTTCGATTTGTCTACCACTGCTTGGATGTTTTGCAGAGCAGCTTTTGTTGCCTCGGTTGATTCTAGTCCCTTAAATGGCACTATAGCTCCGCCATCATTGTCCTTGTTCCTAGACCCAGTGGCGAGGATGAGGAAGTCGTACTCAACGGTTTTCTGCGCCCCGGAGCTGGTAGAAACTCCCACTTTCCGAGCGGCAGGGTCGAGGCTTTGGGCAGTGCCGCGGACGAATTCGAAGTGTTTGGAGGAATACTGCTTGAAGCCCTCAGTAATGGACTGGAAAAGCTTGTCGTTGGCGAATTGTCCGGGGATTAAAGCCCTAGGCGTAGCGACACTCCAATAGACATGGGTATTGGGAGACACGAGGACGATCTTGACGGACGACCCTGTCTTTGCTGATTGTTTCAAGATTCGATGAGCAATACTCACACCGGAAAAGGATCCTCCAAGGATAACTATGGTTTTTGTTTCTTGCATGGCAGCGTGCTAACTATCGGTTGATGTTGGAAAGGAATCGTGAATGAAGAGATGAATATCTGCAGAACGAGAAGAGCCAAGGTACAAGCCGTTTATATATTCAAGCAATTCATCTGCCACCGCCATGATTATCAAGCTTTGCAAGAGATTACAAATACTTAACAACCATCGCATCTTGGTACTATTTTGCTGTGCAAACGAGCCTCGATGGTCGTTGGAAAATGGAAGACTATATCTACGTTTGAGCCAATCATAGGGCAGAGCGCGGACAACACCCAATCAGCGCGGACTACGCACCGCAGCCAGCTACGAATCAGAGCGCAGAGCGCGCTCGGCCGTGAATTACCGCTTGTGATTAGCGCTGCCCCGGGCTTCCACCTCAAACACGCACTATAAAACTGCATGTAAACATATGAATGACGAGTACACTGGTTGATTGTTTCAGTATCTACTCTTTCCGGTGGTTCTATTTCTCTTGCTCTTGCACTTGCACTTCCTTTACTCGTCACTCTGAAAGATAACAGTACCAAGAGGGATATCAAGATGATCGAGCAATGGACTTCTGCCGACTTCACCCGGCAGCAAGATGGATCCGGGGCGTCTGTCATCTCGCGCCTGGAAGAGAATGGAGGGACGCCTACGAAAAAGAGGAATCCATAGGTATTATGATATTACAACGAGAAAGGCGTCTTTCCCAAACAAGAGAGGAAATCATATCCACGGCTGCACAATCTGAAAAGCAACAACAACAACATTTAGAACAACATGAGAAGCAACACCAGGAGCTACTACTGGAATTATCCGACATTGACAAACAGTTGCGAGAAACTCAGGGCCTTTACTATGAGCATCAACTGAAAATCCGGCGATTATTGTCTACCCAACTAATGGACAATGTGCATAGTAGAGAGGTGATCATGGCTCGAAAGCCACAGTATTCGTTCATTACGAGGCATGATAGACCATACATTTGGATAAACCATCACAGTCATTGTGTTCGGAGCGGGGGTTGCTGTAGTAGAGATTGCGGATGTTGTGAAACTCCTCTAATATCGATACCGAAGGAGAAATCTACCTTGTATGGCCACTGCACCACTGAATGTGGCTGCTGTAGGAAGCAAGCCTATTTTTTACAAGCCGCACCCCTTGTTTGAGCACCCCTTATTTGAGAAGAAGAGGAAGGAAAGGAATAGTTATTCATGTACTAGAATATATTTACAGATGCTTTCGATCAATACCTATATACAGGACAATTCCGACCTTGACGACACATTGCCAACATTATAGTACATTTTCCAAATCTTCAATATTCATTTTTCATTGCGTAGTTTGGATGTTTTGAGCTTTTCGACGAATTTGAGATCCAAGTCTTCACCATAGGATGAATTACTGTTCATACTGATGATGATGGTCACAGCTAGGACTATCTGGTCAATAACTCCGGCTACTCTCTCCTGGCCCCTTGCGAAGATGATACGTGCTTAGAGGAGCAGGAGATCGTCGACCATCTCCAAGCTGTCCCCCCACGTAAAGTCGTTTCTGGCCTCTCTTTTCCTCCAAGCCTCCTCTAGAGCAGTCAGGACTTTCGTTCGATGCTCAAACAAAGGATCCAGCAATGGCGGTGAGGCAAAAACTTGTCGGAAAAATAAGCGGTCCTCCTCCTGTGTTGCAACAGATCCTATCACATACAACGGACAGACTATAGCCGGCAGAAGATGAGCAGGAAACCTGGTGCGAAGTGTCTCCATAGCCTTATAAGTGGTTGGTTCCAATAACTCTAGGTTTTGAAAGCCATATATGACCAGGTGGAGGTAAATGCATGCCATGAGAGCAAACATGTGTGTGACTAGCGTGGTCGAATTCGACGTTATCAACGACTTTGGTACCGGACTAGTATTTGTCCCAATAGAAAAGCCAAGACCTCTCAATGCTGTCTGTGTAAGACAGGACTCAATCTCCCTACTGATATCCCTTACGGTTTCCTCAATGGAGGTGTTCACTAAGTAGCCTTTTTGTAGGCTTTGGGTTTTGTGTTCGTATAACGCAGCGATCCGACCAATTTGGAGCATCACCTGGTTTTGACAGCCCATGATTTCCTCAAGTCTAACCCAAGGAGATGTCGAAGAAATATCACGGAAATGGTAGGGCAGTAAATGCGGCGCCTCTCCCGCCGTGATAGACGATACGATATCGAGCCATATTATCACCCCAGTAAAGAACTTGTATATCACAATCTCTTCCATGACCGTCGGCCCATCATCCACGGAGAAATTGCGATTACCGCGCAGGATAGCCCCTGCTCCCTTGCTCAAACCGTAGTCAACTAAGTTATCTCGAAAGTATCGCTCCTGCATATTTGTTGCCGCACGGAGATGAATCTTCCATTCGCTGCCTTGGCCGGTAAAGAACTTTGCAAAGCGGGATAGGATAAAGTTGTCAGTACAGAGACAGAGTTAGAGTGTGTCGAAATATAATGATATGGATATAGATACCTCAACAAATATCAGCTGAACGACCAAGGCCATAATACCTAATCCATGGCTTGGACAAACTAGATTCTCAAGCGACGTGTTGGCTGATTTTAACAGCTCCTGGAAATCGGCTAGGCAAATTTGAAGGTGCTTTTCTTGCTCAACTAACCCAGCCACATGACAGGGATGATGCAAACTGACAATCTTTCGACGATGATATGAGCTGATAGCCAGCGTGGCATGATAAAGAGGCTTTATTCGAAACATGGGGGCCAAGAGCCAGCCTCGGCCTCCCTCCAAAACGCTGGCTCTGTACATGGGATATTGCAGTGGAAATACGTTGTCGAGATAGTGCATTAAAGAGGCAGACTCCTGAGCTGAAATGGGGAATAAAACCAAATTGTCATGGTGATCCTTGCGTGGTTGTTCCTAGTAAGCGTATTAACAATGTGCATCAAAGCTCAACAGCGCTTTCTGATATCACCATACTTACAAATAATAGTCCGCCTTGTAACGTCTTCATTCTTTCGTCCATAGATGAGCCATGATCTGGCTCATAGCCATGTGACCGAGGACTTGAGGAGGAACCAGTTGAGCCCTTAGGTGCAATTGTCGAAAGTTGGGCACTGGCCTGTGAAGGCTTGGCGACAGCTTTTTTTCTCGATGTGCGCTTCACAACTTGTTTGAAGCTATCGATCATTGCTTTCTCCTTTTCGCCACGGTCAATCCAGTCCGGTTTCAAGCCATATCCGTAGCAGGTGATTGACAGTGACTGGCATGTCGAGCAACTGGGGCGAGCTCCGTCGCACTTCTTCCTGCGCACGCGGCAGGTCCAGCAGCCTTGCGTATTTCGAAGGAGGGCGCTCATTTGGATGGACGATGAAGGCGGTTGTAACTTTCTGTTCCTCAGGCCATCCGAGCCCGGGCGTCAAACAGCCAACCGGAAGCCGGAACAGGCTTGGACTATCTGGGCACTTACGTATCAGTTTGGTATTAAGCAGTCAGAGAAGAAAAAGTAAAGATTAATATATCAGTGTCACTCTACCGGTACACAAGCAACTGCAGAATCTTAAATATGCCTGAGGCCACAGTAAGGCCCCAAGGCAGCAAGGCTCTGGTCGGGCCTGGCCTGGAAGCCTTAGAAGTTAGTACCGTTCCAGGCGTTCCTTCCTTAACCTGGGGGAACTCTTTGCCGGCCAATCAGAAGCCGCAGCGGCCATTCAAAACCGGATTTCCTCAGATGGCAGCGCCTTCTCTGCAGCGACATCCACGCAGGCCTTGATTGGTTCTTGCTGCAGAAGGCGAGAGAGCGATACCATGTTTTAACTGCGATGGTTTTTCGCGTGTCAAACTATCCTTTTGTTCAACTATCGCTATTCTTCGCGACTTGGATTCGGGGCTGGCTACTACTACAACTATCGCCCCCCGCCCGCTGCATGCCATCCCCCGCCAGGCATCATCCGCAATGGCCATTGATCAACGCGGCGATGAGATGCTGGCCAATATGCTCAGTCCCCTCTCAGTGAAGTCGGCCGGAGGAGCCAAGCTGCAGCCCAAAGAATCGCCACCCGTTCTCTCTGTCGCTCACGTCGACAAGGCGGAACCAGAGTCTGCACGACGGCCGCACCATAAGCAGCAGCTTCATCCGCTTGATCCGCTTGAGCAGCCAGCTCCGGCAAGCGACTCTGATCTTGGGCGTATCTTTTCCTTGTCTCCATTGCCGACTATCGTGCTCGATGCAAGACTTCATGTGGTCCAAGTGTCCGACAGTCATCTAAAGTTCAGCGGCTACCATCGCACTGAAGTAATAGGCCACAGTATTTATGATCTTCCTGCTCATAAAGTCCCCGCTCCTGATACCACTAGTCTGCACCGTTTCATCACTCACGCAGTTGAAAGTGGCACTGTTCAGCTCATTGACGATGTTGAGATTGACAATGGCGTGGATGTCACCGTGTTCAACGTCCACATCACCCCTATTCAGGAAGAAGGAAAGCTGTGCTATGTGCTTCTGGCGGCCCAGGACGTGACGAAAGAATCCACAGCGCGGCAGAGCAAGAAAGAGTTAGTCTACCTCAATGAGACGTACAGAATTCTTGTAGATACTGTCAAGGACTACGCTATTTTCATGTTAGACACATCGGGTCACATAGCTACGTGGAACTCGGGTGCTGCCATTTTGAAAGGTTACAGCTCGGACGAGATCATTGGACGCCATTTTTCAATTTTTTACGGTGATGATGATCGTGCTGCTGACAAACCAGGGAAAGAACTGGAGTTGTGTCTGAGAGAAGGCAAAGTTGAAGATGAAGGCTGGCGCTATCGGAAAGATGGATCGCGCTTCTGGGCCAATGTCATGATCACCCCGGTCTACACAGTTGGTCGTCATATTGGCTTTGCCAAAGTCACAAGAGATCTCACTGAGCGAAAGGCAGCCGAGGGTCGACTGATCGCTGCGTTTGATGAGTCCTCGAAACTCAAGTCTGACTTCTTAGCCAACATGAGCCATGAAATTAGAACACCGATGAATGGCATGCTAATGGCAATTCAAATGCTTGCTGGGACAACTTTGAATGGAAGGCAGAAAGAGTACATTGATATAATTGAAGACACTGGCTCCGTCTTGCTACAGATTATCAACGACGTTCTCGATTACTCCAAGTTGTCGTCTGGAACCTTCACTATAAGCTCGGACGTTGTGAATATTCAAGAAGTTGTTGGTGCGGTCGCTCGGAATTGTCATTCGTCTTTGAAACCAGGGGTTGATTTGCAGGTTCACTACCCCGATCATTTACCAAACCATTTGAGGGGAGATCCACTACGTTATCGACAGATTATACAGAACCTCGTTGGAAACGCTGTCAAGTTCACCGAGAAGGGTAGTGTCCGAGTCTCGGTCACATGCTCCAAGCATTCGGAAGATAAGAACTCTTATGAGATCACGACGAAAGTCATTGATACGGGTATCGGCGTTCCTGAAGATGCCGTGAGCTCACTTTTCGCTCCTTTCACTCGATTTGCCGAGTCAAGTCATAAAAGGTACCAGGGTACAGGGCTGGGCTTGTCGATTTGTAAAAGTCTAGCAGAGCTCATGGATGGAACTGTTGGCTTTCATCCAAACCCGGACAACCAGGGCAGTGTCTTCTGGCTGACGGTCAATATGAGTATAATCGACAATAAGAATATCTGCGGGCCACGCTCCAGCGAAATGAGGTATCCAGATTTGAATGCGCAAATTCAACAGGTAGCTCCTCAGAAACAGCTTTTGTTGGTTGAAGATAACATAATGAACCAGACAGTCACGTTGAAAATGCTCAGCATGATGGGGTTCGAAAAGGTGGACACGGCCTGGAATGGCGTCGAAGCGGTGCGGAAAGTGAAGCAAAAGCCTCTATCCTACAATGCAATCTTAATGGACATCAACATGCCCGTGATGGATGGAGTGCAGGCGACAGTCGCAATCCGCGGGATGAGTCGTGATGTTCCCATAATTGCCATGACTGGAAACGCCTTAAAAGGAGATGCGGACATATGCCTGGCCAACGGCATGAACGACTATATTGCGAAACCGGTTCATCGGCATCATCTAGTCTCGGTTTTATTAAAGTGGATTGGGCCTTAGAATTCACCATGCACCCCCCTTCCCCCCCTTGTTTGCTGCAGGGACATCGGATAGCTTCGCTCCTTGTACCTATTTTTATTTTATTTTTCTCCCGGATAGTGTTATTTCCTGGACCGGCGTGGGACTGACCTATAGATTACGTATGTACTCGGGGTGTTTTCCTGGGGCTTCTTTTTGCATCTCCATGGCGTTCAGTGTTCTGTCTAAATGAGCAAGTCCTCATGTGAAAGCTGTGGGTCATATATTGGTTGTTCTCTCTGCATACATTTTGACGACAAAAAGTCCCATTCAAAGTTTATCTGCCAGCTTACTCAATCACAATATTCACCAGAAGACACGTCACTCTTGCCCAATTGTGTGCAGACGGCTTGCAAAGCTGTATCGATGGCGTCAGGATCATTCGCATTGCCCCATGGCAGGGTGCCCTGATTGATACGCAGCTCGCGGTCAAGATGGAAAATACCATGACCAGGATGCTTCGACACGCGAACAGTTTGCTGTAGGAGATCTGCCATGTCCTTGACATGGCGAGTCTGCTTGTATAAGTACCGTTTGTCGAGGACAGCACAGAGCGAGAAATTTCCAGTCTTGCTTGCTAGTGCCATCAATCGTTCGAGGTCCTCGAGTAGTTTACGCTCAATGCCGACAGCCTTGCTAATTGGCATAACCGGCTCAACAGGGTTATCCGGGAATTCGCAGCTGGGAGCTTCGATATTGGTAGGCTTGCATCTGCCGCCGCGTTGAATGAGATATTTCTCAAGCCAGGTTGCGTCCGCGAGGCATTCCATGGCAGATCGTTCGAAAAGACTGTATTTTTTTTTTTTGATTGGCTTAATGAAGATACCCCTTGTTTTTCATGGATGGGAATATCTTACAGTGCAAATCCATGCAACGAAATGTTTGCTCGCATACAGTCGCCTGCCAACTTTCGATAAAACAACCAGCTTACCAGTTCTTCGTGGATATGTCCTCGAATAGACTAAAACAATCATCTATGAGCTTTCATTCATCGGTGGTGGGCGGAAATAAGACTCAAGCTCGAACCAAGACAGTCAACTTACCTCTTCGACCTCATTGCTGAAGTTCGACACCCGGCAGCACTCATCAAGGTTTTTCCCCGAGTGCTCCTTGATGAGTCTTTGAGCTTCTTCGGTTCCTGAGGACATGGTGGACAATCGACTTCTTTTCAGAAAAGTGGGCAATAACTCATTCAATATGACTGTATGTCGCAGGGGAAGTAAGAAATATATGTGGCATGTGCAAATATCGAAGTTTTCTTCCCTGGAAGGATAGTATACATCCTTTTATTCCTCTCTCCAACCAACATTGCCATCGTTGATTGCTCCGTCATAATGACTATCGAGGCGATGCTGTCGGCGTCTCCTTAGCTATACAATGTGAACGCCGGAATCTGTTCCTCCATGTTCACGATGATGATTATATGACAGGCCGAAGGCAAAATACGTGGGATTATACTGCCAGAATACAATAGTGCCAATATTCACAGTTTGAGAATCCTTGAGTAATTATGGCTTGCTCTCGGAATTCTCGGGGTGGCTGGCTGGCACCCATGGATATCAGCCGATTGGACTTCCCTTGTGCTCCCACAATTTCATGCAGTTTCGTATATTATTTAACTGATGATTGAACATATCAGAAATTATCTCTGCCTTCATTGTGATTTTTTGGCACATTTTAAACAGTTTATGCTTGCTTATAACCCTAACCCTAAGTTCGTCCTCGCCACCAATCACCCCAAGGTGAGTATTCCATACCGCCTTACAGCAGTCTATAAGACGAATTATAGCATGAAAGTACGTCTTTGTTAGCAGACGGGTGAGTCCTTTTCGCATATAGTAGCATGCGTTCTAAACTAGCTGCAATGATCATTGTATTGTCTGGTTCCATCTTCTTTCAACATGAAACATCAATGAACCACCCTGGATATTTTCTGACTCAAGCATTTGTCTCGAGTACTTTATTCCCAGAATGTCATCCGACTTGGAGTAGGGACGGGATTCTTTGCTCTGCTGTGAATTTGAAACATCTTTATGCTTGTGCTTCGTATTTAGAAAGCCCATTAGTACATCTCAGCATGCCCATGTAATTTCCGATCTACCACCAGCTTTACAAGTTTGAACGTACAGCTGCACTCCTGCCTCGGTAGTACACATAGGTACTACCTAAGAAAGAACAGAAAAGGAACAAAATGTTGAACAAGGAATCCCTTTTCATACCATTTTCCATCCTACTAGTCTTTTCAACCACTCAGCTTGCCCTCGTGTCTCGAATGGTTGCGTTTTTGCATATCCAAAAGGCAGATATTGGTAGCTATTATGTCTGTGAGTCTATCAACACGAACAGCAGCAGCGCCAATTCCAGCGCCAACGCCAGTACTACCGGTCAATATGAGGATGAAAGCCTCAATTTCGATCTATACGTCCTGCCGGAAAAGCTGTCGGTGAATCAAGGACATACCACCAATGGCGCTGCCGGTTATGGCTTGGTTCTGAGTATTGCCTTTTCGGCGGGCACGTTTGTTCTGCGGAATAATCTCTATTATAGAGTAAGTCATTTGATGAATACCTCCAGGGTATTGTCTCCTAGTTCTGCCATGCGAGAATGGAATAGGAAAGCGGGGGGGGGGCTAATCCAGTGAATAGCATCATAAAGTCATCCTCCGCAGTATGACTATCGCTCTAGGTCTCCTAGTCCTGTTCACATTTTCGGCATTCATCTACGTCTTTGCTGTCACGTACCTGACCTTGGGTAACGAAATCGACATTCAAGTTGCCAGAAACCTCGCTGGCAAACCGTATAATATCGATAGCTGGACGCCAGAGACTTGGTACCAAGCACTACTAGCACTTCCGCTATACAAGGCAGACTTGTCAAGTGCATACCAGGAAATGCTAACATGGAGATGGTGGATTCTGCCCTATCTTTTTGTGTGTTTGATGGCTTTCGTATGGACGGCCATTGTCTATGTAAAGGAGAGAGACCTTCCAATGAACTTTATGCGGTATTGGACTGGAAAAGCTGATGTGGATAGAAAGTCATCTCCTGTTTGATTCAGGGATCACATATATCTCCGAAAGAAATGAGAAAATCGATTTGCGAAGAAGAAAAGTCGGGTTTCTTGCGGGTGCCTTGTCCAAGCGCTCTATTCCGTTGTTAGCCGGCAGTCAGCACCTAGATAGCAGAAACAAACTCTCACGGTAAAATGGCGTTTCAGTCTAGCACCCAATGCAAAACACTGATAGTGCATATATATGAAGAGAATCTGGGTCCTAAAGAAACAAAATAGTACACAGACAAACCGGAAAGACCAATCTAACTTATGAATTTGCAAGATAAAATACAATTAAAACGAGTCCTTATAAAGTGAAATCTCATGGTGGCAGGCAAAGAATGCCAGCATCAAGCTGCGTTTGTAATACAACAATGAAAATCAGCACCAGATCTGACATCAAGCATGTCATGTGAGACTGTGACAGATCTCAGAATGTTCGTCGCCTGTCCGAGAATAAAATGCGATGGAAGTGTACAGTGAAGAAGTGGAGTTGGAGAGCGTGTCATGACGAGTCAAAGCCGATGTAAAGCATGATATTTCTGTGTGTTTGTGAGGCATACTGTTTCGAAGAAGACGTAAGACTAGTCGATGTAAATATTGTTTTTGAGTGTAAAAAGCCCTCTGTGAGCCGATTATTCCACGCCGTGGTTGTCAGGGCCACCACTCTCAGTGGTGAAGGAGCCGAGCTTCAATCCACTGTCCAGAGCAACCATTTCGGCAAGAATTTCCAAAACATCCTTAGGCACGGTCTTATCGTATATCGAAATGAGATCTTTCGGCTGGGGATAGACTCTAAGAGCCTTGTAGAAAGCGAGGGCAGCTTCAATGTTATCCGAGCCTGTGAAGGAAGATAGAAGTCAATATAAAGCCAGGGCTAAAAGTGCGACTGGGCAATCTCCAACGAACCTTCGGCACACAGGCTTTCTCCTTTGGCGACTTGACTCATGAAATAAGCTTCTTTCTCCTCTAAATCAGTAGGGAAGCCTTCATCCTTGGCTGCGTTGACGGCTTTCTTGATCTGCTCCCGCTGAGCAGCACCTTCTGCCTCAGCCTCCTCCTTTGCGGCGCGCGCCATCCGGCGGTTGTCCCTCTTTAAAGCTTTGCGGAACTCGGGGTCCGACTGTCTCTTGTAGTCAAACCATACGGCATATGCTAGATAAGAGCCAGCGCCGGTCAGAACGGTAGTCAATGTGCCCGGCAAGGTTAGGAGCGATAGAAAGCATACCGAGAAAGCCCGTGACCACCGTACCCGTTGAAAGGGCAACCAATGTCGATGTCTTCATGGCGAATGCGAATGTGAGTGTGAAAGTAAAGACACAGAGGAAGACGACGGTGTCAGGCGATTGACGGACAAATGCTGCGATGAGGGATGTTGTTGTTGCGTCCCGAAGCTCGCTGGTTAAATCAAATTAATTTTGAGCTGGTGGATCATTGTTGTTCCGCCGCGACGCTCCGGCCCATCAGGACAGCAGCTCGGGTAGTTGCAACTCACTGACTGTCCTCCAAAGTTGGCACCTGCACCGCGCAGGCTTCGTGAAAATGGCCTCGCAGTTAGACAAGCTCATGGACGGCGCTGGCCTGACGTTGCGCAACAAGTCACGACGTCGACCCCAAATCAGCGCGCCGAAGCCTATCTCCGGCCCAAAGCCGGCAGATAGGAGACCCTCGGGTGCTCAGCAGGGTGGTGCAACTTCAGATCTCGTCAAGCGTCGCTACTCTGCTCGTTTCAACCAGGCCTCGGATTCAACCTTCGATGCTCCCCCAGTACCGAGCATTCCAGCAGATATACAAGCGTTCAAGGGCCCGGCCGGCGCGCCCGCTGTGCCCAGTGCACTACAGCCCGGCGGCCCAGGTGTAACACTCGAGGTAAACCTCAGAGCATTGAAAGATCCATCTTTGCCAGTGGAAAAATGTATGTAGCAGATTCTATCTGTTTTGTTATCCCAATGCTAGATAGCTAATGTGTTGTCAACAGATGTTGCCGGATTGCTTGCCAACGCCTCCGAAGAGGAGATTCGAGAATACCAGCAGAATTTACGGAAAGTCAAGAACCGTACATCAACGGATTTACAGCAAAACGTATATCAAAATCGAACCCAGTTCATCAAGATTAGTGAAGAAGCAGAGAAGCTCAAGGGCGAAATGCGTACTTTGCGCACCTTAATGTCGGAGCTCACTACAACGCTGGGACAGACTCATGATGCTAGTGGATCAAATCCACTATTGGCAGCCGATGATCGCGCGTCAAAGCGCAGTAATCGTAGCTCTGTTGCAAATCTCGAGAATATGTGGAACATACAGCTACAGACGCTATGGAAAACGGTCGAAGGGTCCCAAAAGTTCCTGCCGACAATCCCCGGTAGACATATTGTGTTGGAAAGTGGACACTGGGTAGAGCTTGACTCAGCGACATGGAAACCAAGACGGCCGGTGCATATTGTTCTGTTGAATGATCACCTGCTGGTTGCCGCCAAGAAACGAAAGCGAATCGATCCAAATGGTCCCAGCCAGCACCGTGGACCAGCTCCAACTAAGCTTGTTGCTGAAGAGTGTTGGCAGCTTCAAGATATCGATATGATTGACTTGGGCGCAAACCTTGGGTCAGGAGCCGCACGTGCTGAAGCTGAGCATAGAGGTGTAGCTCATGCAATCAACATACGCGTTGGTTCTCAATCATACACCTACCGATATGATCAGCGTAACAATACTGCCAAGAACGAGCTTTTGGCAACGTTCCGCAAGACTGTAGAAGACCTTCGCAAGACACTACGATCTGAAATTGAGAATTCAGGCAAGCTTAGCGATGGATTTCGCACCCTCGGTCAACTGGAAGGAGCTCGAAAATCAGGTCTGCACGATAGCGCCGAGAGCTTCAAAGACAAACCCGAAGTTCGGATTGATGTGGACGGTAAACAGCACAATTTACGATGGGTAGAAGGCCAAATCGATGAACTTGACATCGATATTGCATTGCAACACTTTGAAGAAGCTGTCTCTAGCGTGGAACGGCTGAGAAAACTTGCTCGAGGCCTCAAAGGGAACGCCGCTGCTCAGGATGCTATCAATCAGAAAGTAGACGAACGAGCAACGACACTCGCTAGCACCCTCTCGCGTACGTTGGTTGACACCCATTCGTTCTTGGTGTCTACGAAGACACATGTCCTCTGGCTTGCTCGCCTCGGCTTCGAAGATCGCGCACGCGAAGCTTATCTGCGTGCCCGCACCGAAGTCATTCACAAACGCGTGCGTCAATGCGTTTTCGAAGGGGACCTACCCTTGTATATCTTTCAGATATCATTTGTTTACTTCACTCTCATCAAAAACACCATCAGCACCTACCAGCAATGCTTCCCACCTATAATGACAAGTTCCAACATCAAATGGGCAAAGGAGCATTTAGACCAGTTCAACGCCATACTTGTGAGGCAGCTAAGCAGTGTACAGAGAGGGACGACAGTTTGGCAGAAATGCATGGACACATTAGATGATCAGGCTGCTTTGTTGAAAGAGGTTGGAGTGGATTTCAATGATCTGATCAAGAAAGGCCTCGAGAACGGAAATGGCGTACAACAGGAGGCAGATATTGGAGAGCCTATTGACGCCGAGGCACATTGAATTGTACAATGTAGTTTCAATTGGCGATTTGTGACGCAGCCACGATGCTTTTTGAACGTTGCACATATATATATTATGATTAGGCATATATGGCATCCGGTATAGGGAGTAATCTGATTGCAATATAGCGATTTTCGGAACTACTAGCATCTCTAATCGTTCTATTTCATGTCAATAAAGTATGTACATGTATTGTGTAAGTTACCTAGGTAAGATTCTAAGCATGCTAGGTATAATGACTAAAACAGATCTCTCTAAGAAATGTTTCTCATTTTCAATGTAGCCATAAATGGAGACGAATGTTACATAATATAGTACAGTATTTATATTGTTGATTAAACACCAAAACCAGTGTCAGCATCCAGCAGAGACATTTTTTCTCTGAAGGCCAATCTTCTTTTATTCAGCCCAAACTCCCAGTTTCGATCCATGCATACAAACGCGACCTATTAATCAAAAAGCATTTTTCTAGTCAACGGTTGGAAGCACATAATGATACTTTTCGGCATCATTAGGATCAACTTCACTCTCTTCGCCAGCAGTAGTAGACTTCATATTTGCAGAGGTCAATGAATTGACAGACCAAACAGTCTTCCAAGCATCCTGGTCCTTTGCCAACGTAATGCTATCCGGTACAAGGCCGAGAGCGAATTTCAGCTTCTTGCCGTCACCGACTTCAGAGGGAAGACGCATCCAGAACCGTACTGAGTCCGGGATTTCCTCTCTCAAATGACTGACCACGAGCAATGCTTGGTCAGGGCCTAAATACGGGAGATGAGGGATAGATCCTTCCTCTGACGCCGCAATCTCTGTCTTGGATGGTCCAGCGCTGTTGAGAAGAGCAAAACATTTTTCGCGCATGGAAGCGGGCATGCCTGAGAAGGCTTCGTCGAGGATTATAAGGTCTTGTTTCTTTATAATGGCGCGAATGAAAAGCACCAAGCGCTGCTGGGCAACGGTGAGCTGGCCGAATGTCACGGATTCGGCGTATTGAGTGGAATGATCTGGGCCGGGTGTAGTGGCACCTTTGATCTGCCACTCAAGAGGGTCATCATCATCATCATCAGATAAGACCTTCTTTTGAAACCTTTCAGGCATAAATGACAAGTCAACTCCCTTCACATCGCCCTTGGGATCTGCGAAATTGGGGTCTAATTCTGGCCTAAAATGTTCCAAGACTCGGTCCACGAGTGTGTCTATTTCGTATTTCAAGATTGGCTTTGCGAGGAAAGTATCTGCCCATGCGGATTCAATTGATGCGCGTATGGTTAGCTGTCGAGGGAAGAAAGCGTGTATCTCGGGAGATGAATGGCCGATGCGAGATTGTAGGTCGAAAATCGATATAGCAGGTCTTCCTGGTTCAGGCAGACGGGAACGACCAAACATGCGAACGGGCAGTGCGTATGCTTGCGGATGGTCAGATGTAATAACAGACAACAGCGTCGTTTTCCCAGAGCCATTGGCCCCCAGGATGGCCCATCTCTGACCACGGCGGACTTGCCACTGCAAGCCTTCCTTCTGATCATCATCTAGTACGGTCTGCTTCCAATCTCCGAGAACGACTTTTTCACCATATTGGACACGAACTCCGTCCATTTCAATGATGGGTTCCCCATCGAGAGTAATAGGGGTCCGGGGTGTTTGACCAATGTCCTTTTTGAGACTCCCGTTAGAGTGATGTTGATGGTCGGAGATTGTTTCCGCTACTCTCGTCAAATATTGTTTCTTTTCTCCGCTGAAAGCAATTCCATTGCCTGATAGTCCCAAGATATGGGTTATCCAGTCCGGTATAGGGTCTTGAGGGCGCAATGATAGTAGAACTCTGGGTGAAGACTGGTTCGCGAGGTTACGTAGTAGTGAAGATATACTATCAGCTGTTGCTGGGTCAAGTCCCACTAGATTGCCACTTGTCAGCTCTTGTTTGCTTTTTTCTTCTGTGATGCCAGACTAAGAAGACTCACTGAAAGGCTCATCTAGTAAAAGCAGTTCTGGCTGAGCCAACAGGGCTTTGGCTATTCGTGTACGTCGCGTTTGGCCGTTGCTCAAGTTGGAGACCGGCATGTCTAAAAGGTCTCGCAATTTCAAGTTCTGAACCACTTCTTGAAAGCGAGTCTCATCGTACAGCTCCGTAGATTCTTTGCCTTCCAGTGGATTTAACTCTGTTTGGCCCTTCAAGTACTGCAGCACGGTCCAATCCGTTTCCTCGCGTAGACTTTCGTATCTTGCGCTGAGATATGCCCCTCGTGTCCCGCCAGTGGCCTGAGATCCCTCGCCACTGAAACCCACGTATTGAATCGCATTGCTCGGGTGCCTTAGCTTTGACTCCTTCGGAGAAAACTCGTCTGACGATAAGTAGGGGTATGAGCGTGACTTCGGAGGCACGGCGATGTGCTGGCCTCGCAGAATATTGAGAAATGTAGTGCTTCCAGGCCCAATCACGGCCCAGTGAGAGGGTGTACGTAGTTTTGATTTTTCGGGTTGTAGGCGCCTCGTTTTCGTACCATCCGGTGTCTCCGCAGGCCTAGAGTCGAGGGTAAAATCGACTTGGGTAAGAAGCGGACGATTGGTCGGGTCAACGCCGGCCGATGAAGGATAAGAACGAAAAAAGCTTCCATTTCGTATCTTTATCAAAGGAGGCGGAGACCTCGCCGGGGATTTTGACGTCGAAGCGGCATGGCGCACAGTCCGGTACGATATCGAGAGTGTGCCCGTCCTCGACAAAAGTGCTGGGTATCTCAGCATTTCTGCGCTGCGACGCCTCCCAGTGTGATGATAAGAGGCACCCGAGGAGCGCTTGAACCGTGGAAGACGTTGGCTGCGCAGTGCGTCGTGTCGGTCGGTCGGTCGAGCTGAGCTTTAGCTTCGATAAATTCTTTAGAGTTTAGCGCGATATCGCCGCCTGCCAATGCCAAGCCAGCTGCCGCTTCAACAGCAGTTATGACAGTCCAGCACCGAAGGGAAGGGGGCCCGTCGTGTATTTTCTTCTCTTCTCTTTTCTTTTCTTTTCTATTATTCCATGGCTCAGCTCAGCTCAGCTCAGTCGTTGCGAGGGTATCTGTGAAGCAGACGAATACCCATTGTCTACTCCACACAGAGGGGCGCACGCAGCCATCCATCCTCGGCCGGCTCGGCATCCAGAAGAAGCTCCGAGGCCCTGGTTCCTGGATTTGCTGTTGCATTGCCGACTTCTTCCAAGCCGACTGGCTGAGAAGTCATAACTAGGAGGCGTGGATTGGGTTTCTAGCCTCGCTAGTATCGAGCAGCTCCCCCGCCTGTGTCCTCTTCGGTTGGAAACATCATCGCCGCGGTTATGACCGTCCCTATTGTCGCCGCGGCCGCCATGCGAGGTCGTGAGCTGCCAGAGCTGGCGTCTATTCCCTCGCTGCCGCTGTTTGTCGCAGCACGGAGTCATGCGAAGAATGACGACGCGAAGGTGGCTGTGATCGATCGCACGAAGGGGCAGAGCTTTACATACCGGCAGCTATTGTCGGACGTGTCAGCAAAGAAGAAATGGCTGCTAGAACATCTATCGCTTACCGACCTAGACCAAAGACGGATTGCATTTCTCGTTCCGAATGGCTATGACTACGTCGTGATGCAGTGGGCTGTATGGGCCGCCGGGGGCATTTGCGTGCCACTTTGTATGTTGTCGGTTTGCTGAAGTGATTTGGATCGATCGCGACATGCTTCTAACTTCTAATCAACTGCACAGGCACCACACATCCCGTTAAAGAACTTCTCTATACGATTGGTGATTCCCAGCCCTCGTTGGTGGTTATTCACCCCGCCTTCGCCAAGGTCGAGCCGGCGTTACGCGAGAAGGTTGTCGATGTGCCATTTGTAGATTTCATACCCATTCTCCGCTCCGGGAGCGCATCTTCAATCTCACTGCCCCCATTCCACGACTCGTTGCCTTTGGATAGACGAGCGCTCATGATATATACCTCTGGCACGACGTCGAATCCCAAGGGCTGTGTGACGACACACAAGAATATAACATTCCAAGCAGACTGTCTGGTCAACGCATGGAAGTATACGTCCTCGGATCACTTAATACATGTCCTGCCCTTGCATCATGTCCACGGAATTATAAACGGTCTCACTGCCTCGTTTCTGAGCGGTGCAACGGTAGAAATGTACCCCAAGTTCGACCCCAAGACTATCTGGGAAAGATGGCAGGACAAGGGCTCATCAACGATGTTCATGGCTGTCCCCACCATTTACTCTCGTCTTGTTGACTATTTCGATGCACATATCCGCTCAACAGAGGCCGAGGTACCGTCGAAAGAGGGTGCCAAAGCTCTGAGACTCGTCGTCAGTGGGTCGGCTGCTTTGCCGACTCCCATCAAAGCCAAATTCGCCGAAATAACTGGCCAGGTCTTACTTGAGCGGTACGGGATGACTGAAATTGGCATGGGTATTAGTTGCGGCCTGGATATCTCTCAGCGACTAGATGGAAGCGTTGGCTGGCCATTGCCTGGCGTTCAAGTGCGGCTAACAGATAAAGGAACCGGCAAGATCATTGAAGAAGACAGTGAAGAGGATGGAATGGTTGAAATCAAGGGCGATAACGTGTTCCTGGAATACTGGAATAAACCTGAAGCCACCACGAAGGAATTCACTTCTGACGGCTGGTTCAAAACAGGAGATGTTGCGAAGCGGTCAAAAGACGACGGCGCTTACTATATCCAAGGCCGTGCATCAGTCGACCTGATCAAGACCGGTGGGTACAAAGTATCAGCGCTGGAAGTCGAGCGTAGAATACTCGGCTTGGAGATTATACAGGAAGTAGCCGTTGTCGGCATAGCAGACGAGGAATGGGGGCAGCGTGTTGCTGCAGTTGTGAAGCTGAGAGATTGCGTAAGCAAAGACACCCATAACTCGCTTTCACTTGAATATAAACTAACATCATACAATTAGACTGCCACCTTGGAACTGGGTGCCCTTCGGACGAAGTTGAAGGAGGAAATGGCTCCGTACAAAATCCCCACGATACTGAAGATTGTCG
This sequence comes from Talaromyces atroroseus, assembly GCF_001907595.1. NCBI lineage: Eukaryota > Fungi > Ascomycota > Eurotiomycetes > Eurotiales > Trichocomaceae > Talaromyces > Talaromyces atroroseus. The sequence goes on along the minus strand of NW_017971438.1, from coordinate 829,662 downwards.
ACGGTATAGAGCGCAACGCTATGGGCAAGGTCAATAAGAAGGATCTGCTGAAGAAGTATTGGCCAGATGCATAGATTTGAAAGAACTGCTCAAGAGCATGGCTCCGGATAAAATTATATATACATGTATATAGAAAGGCATAACGAATTGCATTTGGTGTTCACGTGCCGTCGAAGATAGGTATATCATTCCAAGGCTCCAAGGCTGCAACTCACCAACACCATGAAACCGTGGATGGCAGTCCATACAGCCCACGGATCGACATGGAAATGCATTACATCAGATTTTTGCCTACTCTTCTCTTGGAACCTGGCATCCAGGACTTTCAGCAATCGTAATCGCAATGGATAAGACAGAGAGACAGCAGCGAGATGGAAATGTTACTGCAGAAGCCACGTCCAGCCCATCATTCTCCTCTCCATTCAAGGAATGCCTCAAATCTGGACTTACAGTTGCTACCAGAAGGCTGCGATTACTCTCCATACTGCCTCAACAGTGAGCATTTAGGCGCGCAGTCATCGGCGTCGACCCCTTTACTTATGCCAACCTTAGGAAACGGCAACAAGGCTCAAGAGCAATATCAACATGGAGCAGACATCGAAGGTGCCATCACGTCATCAAACTCGTCACACCTTCACATTCAGGGGCCGCACATAGACGCGAAGATGACTGCAGCCAAGAACGACAGCACAGAGTCTTGGTTAAAAGCCGGCATTATCGGGACTTCTATCGATGGGACAGCAGCATCCTTGTCCTCATATTCCTCCATATACTCTTCATCAGAGCGACATCTACAACGACCAGGCAGTGTCGCTAAAAGTGAGACAAGTGGACGAAGTAGCCTCGTCTCCAAAAGTCAAGAGAGTGCACAAAGTATATCCAGCTCTGTGGGAGTTACAAGTTTAAGTAACGACAGCATCTTCAGCCAGAGACTTGCTCAGCAGCAGCGACAAAAGTCAAAGAATAAAGCAGATCTTAAAAGCAAGTCGCCAAACCAGTCGATATCCTCCTTTACATTCCGGCGTATAAAAGACAAGGAGCATAATCCGTTCAAGTACATTGTTATCATATGAAGTATATTAAAGAAGAATAATCCTGCTAACTTCAAAATATAGATGGCTGTGTCGTCGGTCAGACAGTAATATACGACACTTGAATCGAGTCATGCCCGAACAGCAAGAAGCAGTCCTAGGGCAACAACCGTATATGTCAAAGCAAGTAGGAAAGGAAAAATATCATGAAGCAGATCCGGCCAAAAAATCTCAAAGACAGAACCAGACCCTACCTCGCGGATATGGATCTGATCTTCTTGACAAAATGTCAAAGCTAGAGGAGAAAATCGATACTTTGATTGTCTCTCACATCCCCGCAGGAAAAGAGGTCGAAAACCATCCCTATATTGAAGGAGAAAACATCAAAGAAAAGCGACAAAACACGGCACAACCTCACGATGATGAGGAAAAAGATGACCAATTACAACATCGGGAAACTCTCACGGCTGAAATCGACCGTCTAATAAAATCCAACAACAAACTTTCCTCATGCATTGAAGCTTTAGGCTCCTCCGGCATCATTGAGCTCATAGAAATGCTGAGCTTTTCCATAGAACAACTCAACTCGGAACTTGTCTCTCTGCGGAAACAGCAGCAAGAACAGAATAACAACACCACCAGAGAAACATCTCACGACGACAGCAACCTGCAACAACAGCAGCGAATCAAAGCGCTTGAGATACAAGCAAACACCATACAACGTCTAGGAATATTACTAGAACGAAGCGAGGAACAGATAAAGCATGAGAAGAGAACGACCAGCAGGTACATCGAGACCATTTCAAGGTTGGAGAAGATGGTTCAAGTGTTGGAGGTTGAATGGCGCAAAGTTGTGCTATTGATTGATAATTCTGAGGTTGATAATAACCGTGTCAGAGGTGCATCGAACTAGATCCTTTTTCTTCTTTTATTTTTGAAACTAAAAGCTTCGTACGAGAGAAATATAAACAGACTATGCGCTTATTTGTCGTTAGTGAAGCAAACATCGGAATTGAATATCGAGATGCTTCCAATTCGGATGAACATCTCTACTAATAACTAACCATAAAAAATAAGATCATGATAGATACTGTCGAAGATAACGTCAGATTTCTTACGAAAGCATACCTAGGTAATCAGCTCTATTGATTGATTGGTACAAGTGTAAGCCATAAGTTAGCCCTACCCCGCGGCACTGCGCACTCAATGTTTTTATTGCTAAAGGAGATCTCTATCTACTCTTTGTACACGAACAGATCATATTACTAATAATATAATAAATATAATAGAACAAAATTGAAGGACCTAGAGTGACCTAAACTTCAATATCCATAACGCTCTTAAGGTTCGTAGATACCTAGATAATCCACAGTGGATACATTCTACAAAACAAACTCAATGAATCACAGAAGAATCGATTGAAAGACAACATATATTGAAAATTAAATAAATAAACATTGTACTCGTACATATCCAACCCATCCACGCTATGCAAAAGGCCAAAAGAAATAAACGAAAAGACGCCACGCCAAATAAACCAAACCAAACCAAGCCAAACACCAGACACAACCAAAACACAGAACGTCACACACATCACACATCACACATAACACATAACATGGATAAACCATATACATAAAATACCCATTTAAACCAAAGTTGACACATTATACATATCAAATATAGGAATCTATCTGTTCCTAACACTTTAATCTACGTTCGTTCTGTTTTTTAGTGTAGTCAAAAGACAGTAAACTTTTGGTACATGCAAGAAAGTATCACAAAGAAAGTTATATCAACTTTTTCTTTTATATAAAATAAGCATGGTCTTTTTTGCCCTCCTTCTGCTCTTATATCATTTTCGACAATGTCGAAAAGTTTTTAAGGTGCCAGAATGAGAGCCAGCAATGCCATGCGGCAATAAAGACCATAGCGCATCTAGAGAAAATAATCAGTTTATCTTTCTTACTCATCTCCCGTAATCCATGCGAGAACTTACCTGTCTAAAGTATGCCGCTCTCTGGTCAAAGTCAACCTCCTCCCCAATTTCTGCGTTTCTCGGTAATGGGTGCATGACAACCATATGGCTCTTGGCATGTTTCAGGACCGAGTTGTCAACGATGAAAGTGTTCTTAAGTCTTTCGTATTCAGCAAGGTCGGCGAAGCGCTCTTTCTGGACCCGAGTGCAGTACAACACATCGGACTGGGCAACAATCTCCGGAGTGAGCTCCTCGGACTCGCGGATTAGCTGACCAGAGGACACAACTAGCTTGCGCACATCATCTGGCAGTGATAAAGCCTTGGGGGCCACCAACTGAATCCGCACATCATAGAACTGGAGAAGTTTGATCAAGGAATGCACCGTACGGCCATACCTCAGATCTCCGGTAAAAGTGACGGTCAAACCAGTGACGGTACCTAGTTCTTCCCTAATGGTGAAAAGGTCGAGGAACGCCTGAGTTGGATGTTCAAGGCTTCCATTGCCACCATTAATGACAGGGACTGAAGAAAACTTTGCCGCGGTATGAGCACTGCTCTGATCTGGGTGACGCAGGACGACGGCATCTCCGTAGCAACCCAAGGTACGGATGGTATCCTGAAGCGTCTCTCCCTTCTTTGTTGAGGAATGCTCCGTGGAGATCACAACTGTGCGACCACCGAGCCGTTGCATGGCGGCATCGAAAGAGGCCGAAGTGCGCGTGGAAGGCTCGTAGAACAACGTGCACAAAACACGGCCCTTGAGAATATCAAGGACACCCTGTCGCTCAACACCAAGACGCATCTCCTGTGCAACAGTGAAAAGCAGATGAAGATCTGCACGGTTGAATTGGTTGACGGAAATGACATGCTTCTGTTTGAAGTTGGAGCGTGAGAGAAGGTCCCGTAGGGATGTCGAAGTTTGAGAAGAGGGGGAGAAGAGCGGAGGTCCAAGCTCAGGAATATTAGGAACCGAGTCAGCTACCCTTGGGCGGGAAGGCCGAACAGGAGTGCTGGTCGAGAAGCGCCGCTCGATGGAAGTGTCAAGTTTCGGTTGCACACGTGGAGAGAAGGCTCTCACAGAAGGTGACTGTGGCGCAATGCGGTGTGAGGACATGTCTGCACCTTCTGCTGCCTCGACTTGAATGTCACCATCAAGACAGGAAGTCCTGTTCTTAAAAACAACCCGGTGGACAGCGCCCGTCATTAGTTTTCCATTGAAAGGCGACCAGACATCACCACTGTTGAAGATGTAGGGACGGTCAACTTCGACTTCAATCAAAGCGTCAGGCTGGTCATGCAACTCGAAAATCTTCTTCGGGTTGTCATAAAGTCGAGTAGTGATATCATTGATGGTCAACTTGTTCTGAGAAGCCGCTGTAAGCAGCAGAGGTAATGCATCAGCAATACCAACCGCAGGGCTAGCTTCCTTTCCAGCTAGCTGGTAGGGAATGGTGCCAATGGAGAAAACATCAATGGTGCTCAAGTATTCCCAAAGAGCATTTTGATCCTCAACTGTAGGTAAGCCAGTGCATTCTGGGTAATCTTTCTGGGTGAGGAAAAGACTGTAAATCGAAACATCACAAGTGACCTTGAGCCCCTTCTCCTTGCTGAGAGCAATCAAGTTGATGTCTTCCTTTGATGATACATTCAGAACATGGACATTGCGGTTGTGCAAGCTGGCCAAGAGAAGGATTGAAGCAAGATCAGTAGCCCTGGCATCCGTAATCATTGGTTTGCTGGCTGGCCAGGCCCCGAAATGGCTGGTTACAGCGGCTACCTTGTTGATGTTGCCAGAAAGATGATTGAAAGGAATAAAGAGAGCTCCCACGTCATTGGTCACCTGGCCGACTTGCTCCGAATTGTTAGCCGTGGCGGCCACAGAAAGGTTGAAATCGCAGTAGGTTCTAGTCTTGGAGTTCTGCTGGGCCGCCTTCAAGGCAACGGCATCCGTCACTGAGGCGTCCACTCCAACTGGCATAACGCGAATCATAGTGAAGCCAGCTGCAACAGAGGCCTTGGTGACCACTTCGAAGTCTGTCGAGCCTGGGGTAACAATTCCTGGAACGAAAGAGGCGGTGTTGATGAGACCAGGCAGTACCATAGTACGATGACTGGTCTGGTGGTCAATGGTAAGAACCTCAAGTTCATACTGCCGTGCAAGTGCCTCGATCAAAATCTTTGCGTTTTTGACATTGGTGACCAAAGGAGTTTGGTAGTCAACAGCCATACGCCTAGTTCTGTAACCCTTGCTCATGTAGTTAGCTGGGCGGCGATATCTGTTGCTTGACGGCAGATTGATGTACAAATCAATCAGATTGTTGGCAAGATGTTGTGTAAGAGAGTATTCAGACTTAAGATCTTCTTCCTCCTGTCCTGCGAGAAGCTCCAAGTACTTGACTGGAATACCGTGCTCCTTGATATAATCAGCGGTACCGGCAGTAGCAAAGAGATTGTAGCCCATCTTGTGCAACTTCTGAATGGAAGGCAGCATCTCCAACTTTTCCTTGAAAGAACCGATAGAAAGCAGGATGTTCTTCTTCGGAAGACGGAAGCCAGTCGAAATGAGAGCCTTGAGATAAGCCTCAGCTCGATCACGGCCGAAACAAGCGACTTCACCAGTTGAAGCCATCTCAACACCCAGCACAGGGTCTGCTCCAGAAAGACGAGAGAAAGAGAACTGAGGAACCTTGACACCAACGTAGTCCTTAGGAATGCTGGTTGGAGGGTATTCTTGGAATGGTATTCCAAGCATAGCCTTGGTTGCCATTTCAATCAAGTCGACGCCCATGACCTTGGAAACGAACGGGAAAGAGCGAGAAGCGCGAACGTTGCACTCGATGACCTTGATATCATTATCCTTAGCGATGAATTGAATATTGAATGGACCAGTGACATTGAGCGCATTTCCGATCTTTTGAGTAGCATCCTCAATGCGTCGAACAGTTTCAGGGTCTAGATCTTGTGGAGGTAGGATGAGAGTAGCATCTCCAGAATGGACACCGGCATTCTCCACGTGTTCCGAAATGAAGTGTCCGACCATGACACCGTTACGAGCCACAGCATCCATCTCAATTTCCTTCGCATTTTCAATGTACTTGGTAATAACGACGGGGTGTTCGCGAGAGACCTCAGCAGCTTGCTTCAGGTAGTTCGCCAGATCGTCCTTAGAATAAACGGTGTTCATAGCAGCTCCTGAGAGAACATAGGACGGCCGGACTAGCACTGGGTAGTTGACTTTGTCACAAAAGACAGTAGCTTCCTCAATGCTAGTCAATTCCTTCCAGGCGGGCTGGTCCACTCCAATACGGTCAAGCATTCGAGAAAATTTGTATCGGTTCTCAGCACCGTCAATCATCTCTGGAGAAGTTCCTAGAATCTTAACGTTCAAACGGTGCAGAGGCAAAGCAATATTATTGGGAGTTTGACCACCCATGGACATAATAACACCGCTAGACGCCTCTAGCTGGTAGATATCCAGAACTGTCTCTAAATTGATATTCTCAAAGTAGAGCCTGTCTGCCTCGTCATAGTCAGTGCTCACTGTCTCTGGGTTGTAATTGACCATAACGGTCTTGTGTCCCTGCTCCCTGAGGGTACGAATGGTTCTAACAGAGCACCAATCGAATTCCACGGAAGAACCAATACGGTAGACACCAGAGCCGAGCACCATGACACCATGATCATCAAATTTAATATCATGTTCTGAGCCGTTAAAGGTAAGGTAAAGGTAGTTGGTAAAAGCAGGAAATTCTGCTGCGACTGTGTCGATTTGTTTAACAACAGGAATGATACCGGCCTCTACACGCATGCGCCTGATAGCTAGTTCATTGGAGCTCAGAAACTTGGCAAGTTGACGGTCAGAGAAACCAAGTTGCTTAGCCTGGCGGATCAGATTGATTGGAACGTTGGTGGCATTGAAATCGTTGGTGAGCATTTTGCCAAAATCGCTCAGGCTCTTGAGTTTGCGCAGGAACCACTTATCAATCTGAGTCAACTTCCAGATGTCATCGACAGAGTACCCATTATGCATAGCATTTGCAATGGCAAACAGACGCTGATCGGACGGCGTCTGAAGCTCAGTGTCAATTGACATCAAGGCATTTGTCTCATTGAAACCCAAGTTATGGAAGTCGACAGAGCGAATGGCCTTTTGGATTGCCTCTTCGAATGTCCGACCGATGCTCATAACTTCACCCACACTCTTCATGGATGAACCCAACTGGGTGGAAACACGGGTGAATTTCTTCAGGTCCCAGCGGGGAATCTTGACAACAACATAATCCAGCGACGGCTCGAAGCATGCACAAGTGACCTTGGTGACCGAATTGGAGATCTCATTCAATGGAATACCGAGACCAAGCTTGGCTGCAATGAAAGCAAGAGGATAACCAGTCGCTTTCGAGGCAAGAGCCGAAGAACGAGATAGACGCGCGTTCACCTCGATGATACAGTATTCCTTTGAAAATGGGTTGAGAGCATATTGAATATTGCACTCACCAACAACTCCTAGATGACGGATGACATTGACAGCGGTGGTCCGGAGCATGTTGTAGTCCTCATCTGAAAGGGTCTGCGATGGAGCGACGACGATGGAGTCACCAGTGTGAATACCCAGCGGGTCGAAATTCTCCATGTTACAGACAGTGATACAATTGTCACGGGCATCTCGGACAACCTCGTATTCAATCTCCTTCCAGCCTTTCATACTCCTCTCGATGAGAACCTGCGGGCTGGCAGCAAAGGCCTTTGTGCAGAGTCCTCGCAGCTGGTCAGAATTATCGGCAAAACCGCTTCCTAGACCACCAAGGGCATATGCCGCGCGAACAATGACGGGGAATCCAATGTCCTCGACGACTCGCATAGCCTCTTCGATGCTAGAAGCAGAAGCAGATTTGGCACATTTCTCGCCGATAGATTCCATGCTTCGAGCAAACAGCTCACGATCTTCTGTGGTGATGATCGTATCGATAGGAGTACCCAGAACTTTAACACCAAGTGCTTCGAACTCATCCTTCAATTGAATACCGACTTGCAATGCCGTTTGACCACCAAATGTGACATAGATGGCATCTGGACGCTCGTGCTTGATGACTTTACGCACAAAGTCGGCATTCACAGGGAGGAAGTAGACTTTGTCAGCCAGACCCTTAGAAGTCTGAATTGTGGCGATATTGGGGTTGATCAATATGGTGTAGATCCCTTCTTGTTTCAACGCTTTGATGGCTTGACTACCAGAATAATCAAATTCTCCAGCCTGGCCAATACTCAAGCCTCCGCTGCCAAGAACGAGAACTTTCCTGACAGACACGCGAGGCGCCTTCTTCTCGTTTTCCTCGATGGTACCGCCGGGGAAAGCAACAGGCTTGTTCAAAGCTTCAGGTGAAGCCAAAACCGTCTTGATAGAGTTAATGAACACATCGAATAGAAACTCTGTGTCCCGAGGACCGGGAGTGCTTTCCGGGTGGAATTGCACACTGAAATATGGCCGACTGGTATGCCGGATACCTTCATTGCTGCCGTCATTGGCGTTGACGAAAAGCTCTTGCCATCCCTCTGGAAGAGTGGAAGCGTCAACAGCAAAACCATGGTTCTGAGACGTGATGTGACACTTTCCAGTGACCATGCTAGTGCAAGGAATGTTGTGGCCGCGGTTACCAAACTTCATTTTCATCGTGTTTGCACCAACTGCCCGAGCGAGCAATTGATGTCCTAAACAGATACCAAAGATAGGAATTCTACCTTCCTGGACAGTTTTAGTGATGTTTTTGACAGTGGCAGCAATCGTGGCAGGGTCACCGGGACCGTTCGAGATGAAAAGCCCATCGTACTCTCGTCCCGCAAGATTGTGAAAGTCATAATCCCAAGGAATAACCAGGACTTCAACACCTCGAGACAGGAGGCAACGAAGTTGATTGTACTTCATGCCGACATCTAGGCACAATACACGAACTGGACGGCCGGAGGGGTGCTTTAATGCAACGTTTTGCGGAGGAGTGAAGAGACGAGGTTCTCGGATAGAGACTAGAATAAGTGTAAATAAGTATGCTGTCACAAGTTAAGGCTCAAGCGTTTACATACCTTCTGCAACAAGGTTCTTCTTGTTTGGATCAACCCAATCAATATGTTCGAAATGTTGTCTCCATTCAGTCGAGGGGATGATCCCATTGCTCTCCGTCCTATTGGAAGACTCGAGCAGCAACCGACCGAGCATGCTTCCTTCCTCTCGGATCCGCTTGGTCAAGGCACGAGTATCAACACCATAGATGGCCGGAACACCCTGTTCCTTGAGCCATTGACCAAGCGATGACTGCGCCAGGAAGTGTGAATACCCTTCACCTGCGTAGGTGGCTACAACCAAAGCAGCAATATGGATTTGAGATGACTCGAAGTGCTTAGGGAGCTCTTTGAGGACTTCATCCATGGCCTCCCGTGACGGCACACCATAATTGCCCACCAGCGGGAAAGTGATCACTAGAATTTGTCCACGGTAGGAGGGGTCTGTAATCGACTCCGGGTAGCCTACCATTCCAGTTTGGAAGACCAATTCACCGGCAACACTCTTCTCAGCACCAAAACTGTAACCTTGGTAAACAGTTCCATCCTCGAGCTCCAGGGCCAGCTGCTTGTCGGAGCTTCCCACAATGGGGGACGACGCGGGAGGAATCAGGGCGCCATTGCCAGCAGCAGGCATCACCGGCAGGGGCAGCAGGTTGTTTGCCGATTGATATGAAGAGGCACCTCCGCTTGAAGGGCTTAGAGGAGCTGCAATGTCGCTCGCACGAGTAGTGCGGGGTGAGGTAGGCTCGGGTTGCGACGCCATGGCAATATTTTTTTTTCCCGGTATGATATATGGGAAATCAAGGGTCCTCCGAGGGACAAGGTCAGGATAATTGACTCTACCGAAGCATTAGCAGCCTGCAAGACCCAGTGTCTGTCTCGTCGGTTGCCTCTGCACGGAGATGAGGGGGATAAGGAAAAAGGGAGGGAAAGGCGAATGTTGGAGAGAGGGAGAAAAAAAAAAAAGAAACGAGGCGGGAGGGAGAAAACGCCATAGGAAGGTCAGCGGCAGAATAAATTTTTGTGTATGTCTGGCCCACTTCGTGTGGGCGGAGATCTGCCAATACGTCACTCCCATTGGTTGTGGAGCTCCAAGTGGGGCTGCTCGCCTGCAGCTAGTGGCTAATGCGTCTTGACCGCCTACACCCCTCGCTCTTCCCTCTTTGAGTCTCAGCATAGCACGCACAAGAGCATATCGCATAGTTGAGACTTCACTGCGTTAGCATGCATTATGCTCGATGCGCCTTCTGCTACTGCGGCAATGCTAGTTCTGTTATCATTCCTAGCATTCAGTGGTGTTGTGTTAGGGTTATATACAACTTGATATTATAGCAGTGAAACGCAAGGCATGCAGGTAAAAGAAAGGAAAAATAGGACCTCAGGAAACAACCTTGGGAAAGCATGCATTATCATGGACGTCTAAGACAAGCAAAGAGGTAGCCCTAATATACCTCTCGTGTTGTTTCGTGTGTCCACCAACCCCTCCGCAGATCAAGGCTACCTAGGTAGCTCATAACTTCATGAATGCCTGTAGATTAGCGCAGCTTCTCAATTGGCAGTATTACAGAATTCCTACTGTACTTGAATGTTCGAATCAGCTGCCTGAACCCCTCCTGCTTCACAATGTCCACCTAATCGTGAGCGGCAAACCCCCGACTACTGCCTTCCTCCGTGGCGGAGCTCGGGTTCTGCGGTCCCAATTGCATTTTCTCTGTATTCTTTGTTTTGTACTCCTTATCCTTGATCCTTTCCTCATCGCCCAATTTGATCCGGCCTATACCAAAATCCATTCCCAAGCCTGGACGCAACGCTGGATCTGATCTGATGCTGCATTAGTGCAAGGACCCCCCGGAAGACACGCTAAACCTACCCTGGCCAAAATGGAAGGCTCCGATTGGCCAGAGCGCTCCGCTGTCCCGATAGCAACTCTCGACAAATCAGATGATCGCTTTCCCCCATTCTCTGCATGTGAAGTCCAAACTTCAAAGTCACCTGCTCGCAGGTGCTCCTCCACACCCTCCAATTCTGTCAGTATCGCTTCAATTCTTATTTCGATAGAGCTTTTTTTGTCTTTATTGCGTGGCTTCGTGTCTTCTCGGCGTTTCTCGCCTTGTCCTCCTCTCATGTCGTAACTCCCTCATCCCACATCTGCCCAGCAGACAACGCCGTCATGCTCGCCTCACTGCTGCGACCCAGGAAGTCGCGCCGTCCTGTCCTACGCTCTGCTTCACCCCCGCAAGAGACAACCCCTTTTCTCCGTGGCCTCCTGCGCGACGACGATCGAAGTCTGGCACCGTCCGAGCCAGAGGAGCCGAATGGGGACGAAGAAACGGGACAAGATGATGATGACAGCGAGGAAGGCTTCCTCTTGCCAATATTTTCGTCGCCGCACCTGGGTGAGCAGCAACGCCTCGAATACGACGAGTGCAATTAGGACTTTGCTGATATATACAGACCTCATTCCCGTTTACAGTATCACTCATTCCATCCGGTCTATAATTGTGGCGCGATGTGAAACCAGCCTGACTTGGGACCAATTAAGGTCCCCGCAGGTCTCTCAATTCCTTCTCAAGCCTATCCAGCAACAAATAAGAGACTCCCAGTTCAATCGGTCCACCCTATATGCATTGATGGCCAATTGCCTCCAGTTCAACAAAGAAGCCGATCTGAATCCAGGAAACAGTGGGACCTCACGAACGAGGGCACTCGTCGGTGAGCTTCTAGCCATCAAACTGCTCAAGGAATACACAACACGTGAGTTGATTGATGCGCTTTCATACGACTTCTATCCCCTTCAAGGACAAGTTCCTCTTTCGGCTGCCAACTTGCGGGCACCAACCTGGAATCAATCTTACTCCAAGAGCCAAAGCGCAACGGGCGACGCTCGGATCTCGTGCTTGGAAATAGCCATCCGAGCCCAGGCCAAGCGCTTCATTTCTCACCCTTTAGTTGTTCAGCATCTGGAAGCCATATGGGCTGGGACCATTGTATTTCACTCAGCGGCCGATAACTTGCATCGCCCACATGGCGCAGCTGTTCGTCGTGGGTCTCCGCGCTATGGGGCCATAAATTCATCCCAAAACCGACAACACAGCAACAACGCTAGATACGCTGTCCAGTCCTCGGACAATCCACGCCGAGCTGTGACGCTTTACGACCCCAGAGATGCGTCCCTCTTCAAATTGTCACGCCTCCGTGTGCCTCGTTACCGACACTTTCTCTCTACTATTTCGTTTGCAGTTCTTTTAGGCCTTTACCTCGCTGTTCTGGTTCAACGATCTATACCGATCACCACGGTCGAGGTCATCTTCTGGTTTTGGAGCGCCGGCTTCATGCTTGACGAGCTTGTAGGTTTCAATGAACAAGGTTTCAGCCTCTATCTCATGAGCTTCTGGAATCTTTTTGACCTGGGAATCTTGCTGCTTCTTTTCTGCTATTCGATCCTCCGTTTATACGTTATGGCTATGCCAGAGTCTCGGCAATTGGCTGCCGCGAATCAAGCCTACGATCTGTTGGCTGCTGGTGCTGTTCTTCTCTTCCCACGCCTCTTCTCGGTTCTCGACCACTACAAGTACTTTTCACAGCTGCTCATCGCGTTCCGTATTATGGCGGCCGATTTAATGGCCGTGTTCTTGTTGATTGTTGTTGCTTGCAGTGGATTTTTGGTGGCGTTTTCCTTCTCCTCGGCGTCGTCGCAATCCCCTCAGGAGCTTACATATGGCTTATTTCAGATTCTGATGGGATTTACCCCCACAGCATGGAGCCTTTGGGAAGAATATGATGCTCTAGGACGCATCATTCTGACCATTTTCCTCTTCATCTGTCATTTCGTAGTGGTTACTATCTTGATCACGGTTCTCACCAATTCTTTCATGGCTATTGTGAAAAATGCACATGAAGAGCACCAATTTCTTTTTGCTATTAACACCATCTCAATGGTCAAGTCAGACGCGCTGTTCTCTTATGTGGCCCCTTCTAATATCATCGGTTGGCTACTTACTCCGTTGCGCTACTTCATCCCACTCCAGGATTTCGTCAAGCTCAACCGCACTCTCATCAAAATCACCCACTTCCCTATTTTATGGTCTATTTGCTTATATGAGAGAATAATTCTAAGTTCAAGCTTAATTGACCCTACTGAGCTGATTGAAGCTGGCGGTTATTTCAACGGCCGTTCTACGGCAGTCTTACGAGCGAGGAACGAGCGACAGAGTCGGTTTGATACATTCCATCGCCTCACGCGCGAGCCATCCATTGCTACCTATCAACAAGATCGCGTATTGGAAGAGCTTTTTCGAAGACCTTTTCGCCAGCAGTCTATGCAAGATATTGCCGAAAGTCCAGATGGGCGGCGTAAAAATACCATGGTGAAGAATTGGATGCAGGGCATGGATACTATTGAGGAATTAACGCCGAAAACTTCAAATGCTCCCCACAGAGTGCATTCACCCCCGTTGCATCGCAATTATACTGAAACTACTCGTTCCGTTGTCGCATCTGACCCCGAGGAATTCCTCAACCACGGAAATCTCCGTCCGGTCCCCGAGCATTCGATTTTGCGTAGTGCAACAGCACGTTTGGCAAGATACACTTCTCACGCAACCGATGTCGAAGGTGATGATGAAAAATCGAGTGATGAAAACCACGACGATGAGTCGGATGAAGATCGAGAAAGTTCGATCCTAAACTCTCTGAATGCAGGGGATACACCTCGACCCAGCAGCAAGTCCACGCCGAAATTCTTCAGCTCTCGTCCGTCTACTGCAGTGTTCAATTCCCGTAAGAACAGTCCGAACCGGAATCGCCCGATGTCAAGCCATCCTCATGCACGTAACGCGTCTAGTGTAACTGTTTTGCACAACCATCATCCCCGGGACGATGACAGCACAGACGATGCACTACCAGGCCCCTCCTCTGCATCCCCATTGAAAGGATTAGAGACAGAGAATCTGGCTCTGGCTCAACGATCGAACTTTATGTCAGCCCCCAACTATAATCGTGCCATTGGGTCTGATATCGGTGACGCTGGCGTTCTTCCATCTAGTTTGGCTACGCAGATCGCAATCGATAACGATGTTGTTGGTCGATTGGTCCTAGCACGCATGCAGAATATAGAGGCAGGGTTCCGTGAGGTACTAAAAGAGGTCAAAGACTTACATGGCAAACCGGGCCGCGAGTCCAGGTACTCGAGCCGAAAAACTATTGACGATGAAATTTGAATCATTCTCGTCTCATTGTTTCAATACGAGGAGAAAAGGGGAAGGCCAAAAGTGGTTGAAAAATTAGCTACGATTGTACCGACAGTGAGTGCGGGGTGTTATAATTATTCGTTTTGCATTAGATACCCATACGTTATTGCTTTAAGTATTGCTGTTTGTTTTTCTTTCTCGTTTTCTCCAGGACGATTAGTATCTAGAAGAACTGGTATACACAAGATTAGGCGCAATCATATATATATATATATATAACGTCCAATCATTCATTGAATAGCACTGTATCAAATGTATTATCAATCGAATTCGAGATGAAACACCCGGTCGACCTCGAGTAGCCGCTCTCGTATCCTTTTATCTCTCGTTACGACTATGCAACCTCACTCGTGGAGCCGACTTGGTTGTCCCTTGATCAGTCTGCGCGCCCGGATCAGCATTGCCACCTCTCACGGCAAGGTGTTCATTAGCAGTCACGATCTTCTGGCCTCCCTTGAGGTATTGAAAGAAGAGTATAGTGCCGCCAATAACACCAACGGTGCTCAAAACGGCTATTTTGCGACTTCTGCGGTGATGAGAAAGGCAGATTAGCTTTGGAGAGTAGTTTAGACGAATATAAAATAATCAGACTTACGACATGCCCGTTCTACGGGCTGTCTTCATCATTCCCTCTGACGCGATGGCCATTATGACAAGCGGTAGTAGACGCCGGATCAAAATATGCGCAGTTTGAAAAGGTCAAGAATTTTTCGTAGACGGAGTTCACGTCAGGGAACGAACGGTCTAGTCACATAGCGAGAGTCGACAGTGGCAAGCATGGTTCTGTCGCCCATTTTTATGTTGGGGTGACGGGACCTGTCTCCGAGGTCGAGCTGACGTCAGACGTGCAATGAGCGAGCTATTGACCAAGCAAAGATATGTTAAAGCCTCAGACTGTCCAGTATATAAGTCAGTCGATAGATGTAAGAAGGAAGAGAAGAGCGAAGAGGAGATGGACTGCAGGCGCGGGGCGGCTGCTGCACCTTCCCCAGGCAGCAGCTATCACTCAGCCTCTTGGAACAGCCTCACTCTGCGTCTTCATGCCAGGACATTTACATTCTCTGCGTGAGTTCTTGGAATTTTCTATTTGATACACAGCACCAATTTGATATTTACCGCAGCAGGACCTCGACAGAGCACGGCCTGCCGATGCTCAAGCAGCAAGCGAGCTTAGCTTGTTCTTGTACATGAGAATCAACATACTCAGTCAGTCCTTGCACGTTGAATCTGCCAGACAAATATGTCGCAGAGTTCAGTCCAGGAGGCTGCCGTTGGCATCTCTCATCCCACAAACCGCGCAGTTGTATTCGACCGTGCATCTAGCACCCTTGAAGCGAATCTGCGAATGCCTTTGCTTCTGCTCTCTGACGACGACGCTGACACCTTTGTTTATATCGAATCGGCTCCTCAGCAGATAGACGAAGCTACACGTAATCACTGGGGCTCCTCACTGCAGGCAGAAGCGCTGCCCATCCCTCACCGTGTACATAGTCGGAAGCTACTCAGTACCGGATCAGACGTGTTGAAGGATCTTTTCCAGCCTCGCAAGCAAGCACGAGCCCGAAAGCGATATGGTCTCACACGCGAAATGCCTCCGGGTGTCAAGTACGCAATCGATCTTACCCCGCCATCCGAAGGTGATGAGGCCGTCATATTCATGACGGAGCTGTCGTGTCCAATGGGTGTGAGAAGATGGTTCGAACTGCAATCTCTGTGGCAACTACCAGCCATTTGCGTTGGTGGCCAGGACGAAGTAGAATGGCTTCCAGTTCCTAGAGTCGAAGTTAAAAGAGAACCCATAGTTATCAGCGCATCTGATGACAACGAGAAAATCAAAGACCTTGCTAACAGTGGCGATATGAAGAAGAACGAACCTCAGAGAAAAAGTAATCCACCTCCACCACCAAGGATTTTGAACTGGAGAGGAAACCTGCCCACTCTACGAGCGGACTCGGACCAAGCACCCTCAGACCCAGCAAAACAACAGCACGAGACCGAGAATACTAGCACTCAGAGAGACTCGGAAGTTTCAGAAGCTCTGAGAAGATTCCCTGGTCTTCCTCTCGATTACTCACCCGCTCGCCATCGAACCTGTCTAGAGCGTGTTTTGCATGCTCTCGAAGGGCTCGACCCAAAACTTGATACTGCACCAAAACTATGGACCTTCTTTGCTCTGGCAAAGCTTCTACAAGTTGCCACTCATCCAGACATTGGTGACCGCATCCTGGTTTGGTTGTACCAAGGCAATAATGCTCTGTTCGTGGAAGTTAATCCTGAGCTTAGCTATCAGATAGCGTGTGGATTGCAGAACCGCGGTCTTTGTCAAGATTCGTTTGCCATTCTTGTGGGTGAAGAGGCCCTGTTGGTTTTAGACTCGTTAGTCAGGGGAATTGTGCCTAAACATAGGACTCGCACAATACACGGACGCACCCGCGAGCCTCTAGATGACACAGAAGTGCAGCGAGTAGAATATGCTAGCAAGATCTTTCTAGATCGAGTTCTCGATGACTTCATTAAGCTTGCTGGAACCGAGATGCTATGGGTGGAACGCCTAGTGATAAACAACATCCGAGGATCACCAAACATGCCAGCACACCAACCATTCGTTGACGAACTCATTGACTTTTGCAAAGGATATGTGCGCAGCCACATATGCCGATCCCTGAACCAGCGTCATGCACGGAGCAGTAGATTCCAATTCAACCTGAGAACGGAGACAAAGTACCCGGGGCTAGATTTCCTTGATGCACAATCCCGTATGCCAATTTTCTGTCGGGTCTTGACATCCACCTTTTGGCAAAATCTCCGAGAGGCCACTTCGCTTACTGATATGTATGTCCCGGAGTGCTTGTCGCTGAAAGAATTAGCACCATCGTTGCCTAATCTGCAGGATCAAGGAAAAGCCATTATTCAAAAGGTCTCACCGCACTCAGTTGACGAAGCCATTTCTTACTTCCTGTCTGGAGTGAACGAATATCCTCATTACGAATCAGGGCCAGGCATCTACTTTGACTTTACATATTTTCAAAATGATGTTATGCTCTATTTGAAGAGTCTGTCGTCCAGAATGACCAACCCTCCAAACACTGAATCATCGCCTACTCCACTCGCCCTTGGTGTCCAGTTTGAGATGATCGATACACTCGTCTGTCTGGAAGAGAAAGAGTTCAGATTCCTCCCCTTATGGGCTGGAGGAAACGATGATGGTACCGGCGGCGTATTTGAGGATCAGGGTGTTCCACTGGTGAAAGACGGCAGTGGATTTTCGACGGCCGGTCCATCTGTTCGTCTGGCTAGTGATGATAATGATTATGATACATTTTCCATGGACTCCTTTGACACTATTCATCCAGATGACGCCGCCAGTACTATAGAACGTGCCTCGCACGAAGCTACTGTCAGCCATGCCACGACTGCGAGTGTTGCATCGGTGAGTACATCTGTTTTGGATTTCGAACTTGTTCAGCCATTGCGGGATACAGATATCAAGAGCACCACAAACGATGATTGTGATGTTGAAATGACCAGTGATGCCGACCATGGCAGTGATGATTTTGAATTGTTAGATGATGACAACGATGATACGATTGATATGATTTCAGACAGGGAAGACATGTAAAGATAATCCTAGCCAACCTTTACATTTCATCCTTTGTGAATTAACGCTTGTTTTATGGTTAGATCGTTCGTTAGCAGACCAATATTCGTATCTTAACCCTAACCATTCATCACGTTAAGTAGTACTTACTATGGAACGACTTGTTGTGTGATGGTATCCTTTCAATTCATGGTATAAAGTATATCAATGGTATATTTCTGTGCTGCCTGGATACTTCGCTCTCTGGTTCTTTATTCGGTGGTCGTCCGTTTGTGGCGGTGTCCTGTCCGGATCCTATACCAGCGCCGACAAACAGAATGCGTTACGTTCATTTCCTGATATCATGTGATCCATTCGGCATGCGATTGACAGCTGCTAATGCCGCGCTAGTTGACATCCCAACATCGACTCGCAGCAAAGAGAACAACCCAGAAACACAAACAGGGTAGAACAAACAAGCGGTCCTCCAGTCAAAAGCAAAAAAAAGACGCGTGGATATATCATAAACACCTCGCTCAGCAAACGAAACAATAGTCAATCAATCAATCCAGCTTGTCTGCCTTCCCCCCTGAAGCATCCGTCCATCCCTCACACACCCACGATCCGATTTAAGATCGCTCAATTCGCCGCTGTCCCCTTGGGCGGATACTCCTTTCCATCGCGCTCGACTTTGGGAGCACAGACACACCAGTCGGCTTCTGGGATGGTCTCAAAGACCATGGGCACATGCAGCCCACATCCCCACCAAGTTACTTTGTCTGTTGGCATTGTTAGCTTGACATGGTATATACGATGGGCAACTAGCTAGTAGCTAGTAGCTAATAGCCCAGCTAGACGTACGGCAGGTGGCGCAGGTAGCTTTTCTGCACATTTTTTTTTAACTCTCTGTGGAAATCTTCTCCGCGTGTTCAAGTAGAGAGAGAGGATATGTCCAGCCCGGATTTGGTTAACGCCTTGCAATCAATGGCTGGAATGAGGTATAACAGAGGCAGGATACCAAGAGAAGGAAGCCAAAAAAAAAGGCGAAGGAAGAAAAGAAAGTTGTGAGAGCCTCAGTGAGGGGAAATCTCGTAATATATCCATCCTTCGTGCGGAGAGATAAGGGGGCGAATGTACGGAGTTTTACATATTTTACCAGAGATAACGGGCTGATAGGGTAACACCGTACCATCGCTGTGGTATTGTATGGTACCACGCATTCTTGTCTTGTTCCGGCGGATATATCTGTTTGCCGCGGAAAAGGCTTCATTCTGGGCTGCGTTGGGGAAAGGGAATTTATTTGTTTAAGAAGTGAGATGGGATATATTCATTATGTCGTAGATACATTCGTACTGATTTTGTACATGCCCAGCATTCCAGACACGAGTATTCTCCAATGCAATCCACCCCCTCGCTTTTCCATTTCTCTCATGTACGCCGGGCGCCGGATAGGTCAAAAAAAAAAAAAAAAAATACGATATACCATTCATGCGGTATATACTACTTGTGAATTAGGTAGCCAGTATTGGCTGCCCTCCAGAAAAGCAGCGAAATCGAGGCTATTGCTCTCAACCATTGGCCGCATCCCGATATCAAGCACATCGCGAGCAACCGCCTTGATCTGTCGCATGACCGAGAACGAAATCGCCCATGTACGGCCGAGGGACTTGAACACGCCGACCGTGAGAGTGAGCCGGTCGCGCTGAGGGTCCGGCATCTGGCCTGCTTTGACCGAGTATGCAGCCAATTGCACAATTGAGCTCAGCACCAGAGCGCATATGAAGAACGGCGTGTGTTTTGTGACCGGCATCCGGAGTGCCGCCAGCGTTGATATCTCGCCTGCTGCTGTGAGGGCCTTCATGGCGTGATCATGATGCGAAAATGCTGGCATTAGACACACCCCTGAATGCCCGCAGATGACCTCCGCCGCCACGGCCGGTGATGAAAGCAGGTCTGACCGGGGGAAGTGCAGATAGATTGATGCGCCGTTGATGATCATTCGCGCCTGAAACATCATTTCGTCAATTGTCCCATCCGCGCGTATGAGCTCCATCTTAGACTCCGGGATGTGATGGCTCCATGAAGCAAGTCGCGCATCTACCGATTCTATCACATCATGACGGCCCGCTGCAGGATCCGACAGTAAGACCACACGGCCCAGGATTCGAACGGCGTCAATGCGGTAAGTATAGGAGGAGAAGTCGAAATCCTCATCGGCAAACACTCGATCATCGAAGTCTGCGAGTGTGGGCGGAGAAGCGGGAGGGTACAATCCCTCCTGATAGATGCGCTCTTCGCAAGGAAGCGGGACCTCGGGCGGGACAGTGCTGGCTGTGAAAGTCGGCCGCACGCCTAGCGCCGTCAACATGCCTTCAATGACGTACAGCTCCCACCAGGTTCGCCGCAGACTCTCTTGGCGAATGGGGTCTTCTGAAGCTATGAGCTCTGTAAATGACCGGCGGTGCATGCCGAGCTCGTACGCCAGATCTATGGCTTGAGCCAACAGCGATCCTGCTTCTTGGCGCTCGTTGCGTGAATGGAGGACAATAGTCAATAGCAGCAATGCCTGCACCTTCTCCGGACACGGTGCTTGGTCAGTAACCATCAAAACTACTGGTTGTCGATACGTGTCGGGAGAAGCTGCTGGCGTGAAGTGGGCGCCGATAAACTTGACCACCTGCTCAAGGTATGGGGGCGGAGCATAGTCATAGAACATGCGCAACGGAGGCAGAATCGGATGGGAGTTGTGGAAATTCGAGTAGTATACATCAACTAGATAACCATCTCCTCCTACTGCTATTGATCCTGATTCGGGAGTCAACGGCGACCGCATTTTCATGGCTTGCGAAGTTCCTGATAGGGGCGTAGTCGTAGGCCCTGCTGCCGCTGGTACTGCTGTACCTGTCAGGTCTGGAGGCGTAATCGCGGCTGGGCCGCCAGGGACCACAGTTGGGGAAGTAGAGCCCAGAATCGATGGGATGTGCCATTCAGGCGAAATCTCCGGTTTGCGACCATCAAGCGCAAAGAGTTGCGGATCAGCGATGATTTGTTGTTCCGTCGGTGGAGGATCAGCGCGGCGCTTCTTCGAGGGTCCCTTGTAACCTCGTCGTGAAGCCGTATATTTGCAGGTCAGTTGGCCTGTTGTGCATCGGCCACATACCGGTTGTCTGCCATCGCATTTGAGATGCTTCTGTCGACACGCTAAGCATGCCAGTGGCGACGGCCTTGCGGGCTTGGGGGCTGTGCTTCCAGTTTCATCTCCATTCGTAGATGCAGACGCAGACACAGTCGTCGATGCATTCCAGTTGGCATTTTCCTTTCCATGACCAGTTACAATTCCGTTATCTCCGTTATTGTTGACGTTCCCATTGCCATTGCCATTTAGGTTTGGGTAGCTATATGCGATGGGATCAAATGCGTAAGAGAATGAGCCTGCATTCATGGTGGTGATTACTATGATGTAGAGCGTGTATATGAGGTGGACGGTACCGCGCTGGGTCGCAGCACCTATGAATGATCTTATTCAAAAAAGAGCGAAAAAGCGCGTGTCAACCGAGGGCGTATGGTCCTTTCAAAGGTCCTTTTTTTTGATAAATAAAAAAGGGCGATAAATCGAGGATGCGCAAGGCTGCTGTGGCAGTTAGTTTGTGGTACAACCGGAGGAGAGATGAATCCACCCCGAGTCGTACGTACGTACGTGTCTGTCACTGTCCGCTCGAGTAGGATTCGCAAGCACGCGGCAGAGCGACTACACGACTCGTCAGTTGCGGTTGTGTGCGTGTGTGTTTGTTGACTTTATTTTCGTGAGAGTGAGAGAGAGAGATGAAACAAAACGATCAATCGGATTAGTGATAACCCTCCGTCCTCTTGCTAGTGAGATCCACACGCGGATCGTTGATCGGAGGTCGAGATCCAAGAACAACACTGAGGGTCATCTCGCAGCGAATGAATGAATAATGGATGTGTGATATATGCATATGCGCATATGTACTGGGTTATTCTAGAATTGTAGCCCTCGATGAAGGCAGAACGATCTAGCAGGTCGTGATACTGCGGGGACGGCGGATGCTGATTGGACCAGGCGGTACTCGCGGCTGATTGGCTGCGACGTGGACTAGTCAGCAAGTTGTTCCTCGTAGAGTGAAGACGCAGGCTTGGAGAGTCTGACACCTCACGATATACCTGCCCAGAAGCGCATTGTCTGCATCTCCAGATACCTGGCTGGTGGAGTATTTGCCTATTGCCGTCTTCTTATCGTTGGCGTCACAAGGTGCGTTGTTGCACAGTATATGCTGCCAGTTACACGTCCGCAACTGCAAGCTGGCCAGACGTCCGCATCTTTGCTCAGAAATCAGCACAGCTAACAATCTGAGTATAGACCCTCTGAATTGGCCAACCGCTCCATCAATCCGCATTGCGAATATCTCCTCTTTTTTTTTCCCTCTCTCTCTCAGAAAGCAAAGGATATTAATAAACAACCATGATCGCCGACAGCGAGCTCTACCGCCTCGCCCTCTTCCTAGGCGCATTCGCAATGCTCCTCATTGTCCTCTACCACTTCCTCGAAGTCAACTCCGAAGACAACGACGACTCGACACTCACATCTTTCTCTTCATCTGATGGAAAGCCGGCGTCTACAGACAAGAAGATTCCAGCGAATGCCGACCCGCTTGTTTTTGCTCCTGCCGCCGCCGTGGCTTCGAGGGGGAAGGCGACATAGAATGTAGAAATGTATGCATTTTCGTGGTTGGCTATTACAAGTTTTCACTTTTTATTTTTATTTTTCTTGTTTCGCATTTTCTCCTGGTTGAGAAACATATGTACACATACTGAGAGAGGATGGGTTGAGCTGTCAAGTTTATATAAACCTTTTGCTTCAGCTGATTTCCAGCTTTTCACTTTTTAAAACTGATACTTCAGTTCATAAAGAAAACTAGAGTAATGCCCGATCCTCAACGCCAAAGCACTCCGTATCTCCGGGAATTAAAGGTTACCATCAATCTGACCGACGTCTGCATTAGATCCGAAGGGGAAGGTATGTTACAAACAACAAGTGCGTTCCCTTAGTAAGAGTCGTCTCCTTGTGAAAACCACGTGTCCACCCCATCCTCCTCATCGGCAACCACTTGGTACCATTCTTCGTCGTTCACGAATAGCTTGTTTCGGACAGGGTTGGAGAATTCACAACCCTCCTGCTCGAGACCGATGCCTACATGTCTTCGTCGCTTTCGTATAGCCCTTAAGACTTGCTGTGCTCGTTCTGTGGGCTTTTGGTCTCCGTACAACTTGTTGAATGCACGAATCGGCCTCTGCTCAACAGGGAAAATAATCGCATCGTTATCGCCTGCCGTAGCAGTATCCGGCGTAACAATCAATCCATTGGCATTCAGATATCGATCGAGTTCAAAATCTAGTGAGATAGAGGGTAGAGAAGGGGGTCAAGGTTTTATCTCAATAATCATTCATGACACATCAATAACAGCCTGCGAAGTGTTCGCTTTCTCACCAGTTCCATTTACGGACGGACCATCCCCGTATTTCCATGCCAGAGGCTGAATATGCGCCTTTTCCAAATGGCCCTTGAGAGCTTCGTCGCTATACTCTGTCGTGGAGTTGGGGCAACTCTGCCATTGGCACGTCTTCTGTCCAGGGAGGTGGACTTTGTTGACATGACGCTCCAACGTGTGGATGTCGTGAAGCTGTGCTGGACACGAGGCCCACTCACACGTAAAGACAGGATAGGTCGGCTCGGGGACGTTGGGAGTGGGTTCAGGCCCTGCAATGCGAATGGTCTTTGTAGGGGGCGCAGTTGCGGCGGCGGCGGCAGCAGCAGCTTTCAGAGCAGCCTTTGATGGGTTCTTATTTTTTGCACCTGGAGGGCGACCTCGACGGCCAGTCCTTTGGCCTGAGGTCGGTGTCCCAGCCATGGAATTGTGAACCGCCTGTGGTGTGGACTGAGAAACTGAAATGGAAGGGAAGGTCGGTTTAGGCGCAGCTTGGCTATCGGATGTGGGGCCTTTGCCGTCTTCAGTGTCACGTGATGATGCACCAACGCGCTGTCTTCGCTTGCGAGTGATTTGAGGAGGCTCCACGAGGATGTCCTCGAGCTCGACAACAGGCATTGATGGCCCGCCTGGATCGACCAGATCCCACCGGAATGTTTCGAAATCTGACTTGGTACTGACCCCCGGGAATGTTTGCGTGAACCTCAGCAAATGGTAGTTCAAAGGGCGTTCAGACGGATGGCGGCCTGTAGCAAGCATGATATCTCGCGCAATATATTTCGGGTTGTAGTAGACTCGGTTCAACGCAGCTGAAGGCTTCAGTGGCTTGGCAAGGTTTGGCAATTTCTTGATTGACTCCAGCACAAACTCATCATCGGGGTCGTATTCTATATCCGGTTGAGCTATATCAGCCTCTCTGGCAGTGCGAGAACCAGACAGATCAAGCTCAGTTGCAGGCAGCGAGTCCGTGTCCAGGTCCATGGCATCTGGGGACAGGCCTAGACCAAGCCCTGGCTGCCCATTGGGGGTGACGTCGAAATGGGAGCTCGCTCTAGGACGAGGATATGGATCATCATCCTCTTCGTCACTACTGAGCTGAGACATATCTACAATCTCAGAAAACAATCTCTTCCTCGACAATTCAGCTTTGGGTCCAATAACGGGAATCGCAGCAAACTGGCCCCCAGATTTTCGTGGACGTGATAAGGACTTGTTTGATTCTTTCTTTTTTGATTCAGGTAAAGGCACAGTTGTAGCGACACCCGTATTCAAGTTCAATTGAGTCATCAGTGGCGTTTGGGGTTTAGTAACAGAAATTGTTTGCTGCCATTCCGGAAAAGGCGCATTGGGTGTATACAATTGAGGGAGATGAAGTGGCACTGTAGCTCCGTTAAGCTGAGGTGGCATCGGCTGTGTTGTAGCTAGCGGTAGAGACTGCGCTACCTTAGACGGGGGCCCAGGCCCTATTTTGTTCGTTTCGGTCAGATGTCCATTGTTACTGTTGACAAGTGTAGGCACTGATGAGAGGAGGAACCTGGCCATAGCTTGCCTGTCGAGGGCAAACCCGCGAGACTCTAGTTGGCTGCATAGATCTGGATAAGTTGGGTTATTTCGCAAAAGAAGCATAAGAGACTCTGGTGAGCACTGTTTCCCTTTGTTTGCAGGATCCTTCCCTAAATACTCCGATGCAGCTTGAGCTAATTTTTGTTGGGTCGCGGCTGGCCATGTAGCATCCTGGCCAGTGTTTGTCTTAGGTTGCGGTTTGCTAGGAGCATTTGATGCCTTTTTCGCTTTAGTTGGCGCCACCACGCTGTTAGAAGTGCTATTAGAAATCGCGTGCTGGGCTTCAAATGCTGTTGGGGGCGGTTGTGATGGGCGTTGCTGGTTTAGCATGGAATCAACATTAGCCTGTGCTGTGGTTGCAGGAAGATCTAACTGGGAGTTGAGCGGCGGCTTGGGAATGTCGCTTTTGCGATTCCTCTTGCGCCGCATTGCAGGGAATTTACCAAGATCTGGCAAAGGCTCATGACCAGGAGTTTCTTCTGTTGCAGCCTGACCCGTCAAGTGCTGGCTTGCAGTGGCAGTCACTGGTCCCGAAGATGGGGCTTGGGTGGTTGAAGCTGCTGGATTATTTGGTGGTGCTTTTTTGAAATCATCCCACAGTTTAGAAAACAATAAAGGATCTTTTGTCCGCATCCCACGAAGTTTTTCTAGCATCAATCGCATTTCACTAGCCATATCGTCATCTGTTTCTAGAGCATCCGCCGTTGCTGGAGCCTTCTCAGCGTCATTCTTCTTTATAGATGATCTCTTTTTCGCAGAGTTCTTGGCAGCCTTCGTTTTGGTAGACTTCCCCTTGTCCGTGCCTGTAGGCGTTGCCAGCGTATCTGTGGCTGTGGCAGCTTCTGCAGCTCTGGCTCCTGCTTCTGCTTGGGACTGCGCTTGAGCCTCAGCTTCCTTCCTGCGATTTTCCTCTGCCACCGCTTCAGCTTCAGCCGCTCTGGCGCGTTCCTGTGCAAGAAAATATTGCTGAGTGTACAGATCAGTTGGATTAATGAACTGAACTTTTGATGGGGATATCTGATTTGAAGCTCTCGTTTCCATGGCAGAGTTTGATGCTGTATTCGTATTGCTATCAGGCACTGCATGGATATAGTTCTGCGGTACTGTGGGCGGCGTGCTTGTACGCGTGATACCTGTCACCGTGGGCTCTCTGGAGGCCGCTGTGTGTTGGTGACTGACAGCAGACGAGGTGTTCGAAGTGAACGAACCATAACCCTGAGAGGTCTGAGCATAGACAGGTGCATTTGATGAGGCATTTGTGGAGGCTTGTGATATCGGTGGACTCTTGTAATTCGATACTCGTCGTAGAGCATTTGCTTGCGGGTTCCCTTCAGGAGATGGTCGGCGCTCTGAGTGTGACATGTGAGCAGGCTGTGTACTAGATTGCCTCTCTGGATCGTGCAGAGTAGATAAATTAAAATGTGTATATGAAGGCGCGGCTGTCTGAGGAGCAGCGACGGAGGATCGCTGAGGTTGTTGGTTGTAGTTGATTGTCGCGCGCGAATTTGCTGTTTGATTCGGAGCTGAGCTGTGCGACGAGTAATTATACGAAGTCACCGTATTTTGGTATTGGGAGAAGACTCTAGAGCCTTGCGCCGAAGCCTTCGTCGGCTGTGACATCCTTGGATTTTCGGACTTCATCGACGAAGCGTAGGCCAGGCTATTCAAACCCGTGGGCCGCTGCGTATTTTCCACGGCTTGGTTATAGCTTCCTAAGGCAGCCGGTAAGTGGGCGAAGCTCGATGAAGGGTCTTGAGGACGCGAGTGCACGTCGTCATTGTTCGAATACACCTTCGAATTCTGGACTTGTTGGTTGTCTAAACCGGATGTTGCGCCTTGATTATTCCAACTGTATGTAGCTTCCATATACCCCTGAGGCGGTTGTACGGGCTGGCGATTGCCTGCAAATTTGTCACCTGAATTCCGTTGGTTGTTATTGTTGCCATATCGATACGAGTTGTAGAAGTTAGAGGAAGACGACATGACCGGCCGCTCGCCGAATATCTCTCGCCGTGGTTTTAGATCGTAGATAAGGCCAGAGACGTCGACAGCCCGTAAATAAGAGGCAGACTTTGTACGCGAACTCCAGGCAAGCGCGCTTCAGCGAGAGGACGTGGTTTGGAAACGATGAAGGGCCTATCGAGTCCGCGATTTCCTTCGTCTGCGCCCTTTTGGCGTCAATTTGGGTATCTACTTTGAGCGAATCGCGCAAAGGTTCACGGGTGACGGCCCCGCCAGCAAGCCTTGCACTAATCCCAAACAGAATTAGTTTGCAGGATAAAATCAGCCAATCCCATCTCCGCTTAGCGTAGTCATGTGACGCACAGATTTTACTATCAACAAGTCGCTTCTTCCATCTTAACCTCACTTCACCAAGCATCAGAGAAGTCTGTCTGCCACGGAAGCAAGCAGTCGCGAACTTTACTTTGTCGACAATGAAATGAGAATATCTTTCGCCAACAAAGCGAAACTAGCCTAAGCTTTCTCCCGGGATTCCTCAAAAATGTGGTTTACTTCACGACAATAATGGCTTTGTCATTTCGAGACTCGTTTGAATCGTTTGCTGCCATGTTTGTCTTACTAGAATGTCATACTTATTCGAATTTACTCCAGTTGGGTCAATGAAACAGAATTGCAACGTTTCCAAAAGCCAACAGGCTTCCTCCTCTTCCCCTCATCCTCCCACATACAACTAGTTATACGCCAGATTATCTCCGCATTAACCTACTTCTTTGATGGTTTATGAGGTATACGGCTGGCGTAGATTGAACTCTAGAAAACTGGTTTTCTTTCTCTACAAAAGTAGGAAAGCTGTTTCTCGAAGGGGAGACTGGCCAATTCTAGACTCACCTGCAGACTCGTTTCGAGATTTTTTATCGATGATGATAACGGGTTTGATGGTGAGGTACATAGCCTAGGTATGTAAGTTTATTTAAGAACCTTATAGATTCATGTAAAAACAATTGCATGAGCGAGAAAGTCAAGATCTACATCAGAAGTCACGCCATGCAAAAACAAGCCCTCCCTCGGAGTCGGAAGTTCTTCTGTGCTATATGTTAAAAAATTACGACTGTGATATACATAATACTCGACGGCGTATTCGACTGGAGATGCGGATCAAATGATGAGATCATACTCTCTTGACCTCAGCTACTCGCTCTTCCCACCACCAACGCATCTGCCCCAGCCAGGCAAGCCACAGCCCATCCCAACAAACAGATAAATCAGAAAAACGATAACGACGCATAGCAAGACCATCACTTTTACATTTTTCCACCACATTCGTCTGCGCAACCCTCTTGAGCGCATGCGAAAGTCATGCGCACTGCCGCCCAGTCGATCTGTCTTATCAACCAACAGGTCAATCCTCTCGCCGCGCTCAAGCACCCGCTCAATATTTTCAGTCATTATGTCTCTTACACTATCAATCTCCCGCCGCGCAGAGGCAAGAGAGTCCGAAGGCGGAGCAGTATTATATTGTTGCAGCAGAGCGCGAAGCTCAGGATTATAACCGGCGCACCCATAGGCTGGCAAGGCGGAGAAATCGGTCGTAGATGGAGGATAAACTGTGAGAAACTTCCGTTTTGCTTCAAGTAAGAAGGCGAATGGGATACGACGGCCCTGTTCAGCTGTAGCCACGACGATATAGCTCAGCGAGGAATGCGATGATAGTGTTTCTTGATTGCTGCCATCTTTAGCAGGCCCCGATGGCGAATCGGCAATGTAATGTACAAAGAGGCGGTCGTGGGTGTATGTGAGTTTTTGAGGTTTGTCGTGTGAGATCTTAGGCAGGATGATTGATGCGAGCGACGAGGCTGACGTCGAAGAGGCGCCCGGTGAAGAATGCTCGGCCAGGATCGTAGTGCCGTGGGCTATGCAGGAGCTGCGACATGGTATTTACAATCAGTATACAAGTTGTAAATATCAGATATAGTTATATTGGTTTGAAACGCAGTCGAACTTACTATAGAAGGGTGCTGGACGGCTTAGATGACGAAGCCATCTTCGGTGTTCAATCTTGATTCGTTCGAATCAAAGTTGGGAATGTGTATTAATATCACTGTGCCAAAGTCTCTGATATTGCACAAGCCAAGGCCCTTTTTTTCCTCTCTCTTTTCATCGATCAACACGTTGGATTTAGGATGTTGAGCTAGACTCCGTGACGTATTCCCGATTTCCGCTTGTTGAAAGATCACATGACTCGTGGACAGAAGCTTTTGGGTATAAACATCGATATCGAATTGAAGAAGTCGACTATCATACAAGGTACTGTAAATACCCAGTGGACTTTTACTTGCTATAATTGTTTCTTTTATTTGTTATATTATAATGCTCAATGATAGTGGATGTTTCTATATAGCCAAAGTATCAGTCTGATCCCTCGCAAAAAAATGCTGCAGCTCAATGACTCCCAGAGTATGAAAAAGTGATGGAACAAAAATGAAAAAAAGAGTGGGTATCATTGTATGCTTTGCGTGTACTCCCCATCTCAATAATAAAGGAACGGACCCGCCTAATGTAAATGAAAATGAGGCTGAAGAATGCAAACAGCAAAGCCAATATAATACAATACAATCAAACGGTATCAAAGAAAACCTAGGGTAAAAGGAAAAGCCCTGGTGAGGACGTGTAGAAGATCATTCATCTGAAACATTTGAACTCTCATAAGAGTATCCACCGGTTTTCACATCTCGCAAAGCAGCAGCTCGTCTGGTAACAACATCTTCTCTCTTGACGACATTCCGAAGTGCCTCGCTTGCTTGAATCAAGCCGTCAATGCTGATTGCATGGTTTGTCATTTGGTGATTGACATAAGTGTAAACCGCAGCAGGTGTATGGCACGTCGTCAGGAGTTGCTGCTCGTTTAGCTTGAGTAAAGCCAGAGCCACTTGAAACAGGAATGTGCTACCACCACCACTTGCAACTGCGGCATCATCTTCCGAATCCTTTTTTATGTTAGTTGCAACGGCAGATGACGGCGCTCTCTCTCGATTATTACTGCTTGCGCTCCCGGAAGAAGTACTGTTAATCGTACTGGTGACGTTCAGGCACAGAACGACGTCCCACACGCGATACAGAGCTTCCGCGGACAGACAATCGGTGAATATTGACAAGAACCACTGGAAAGTTAACGCTTCCAGCTCAATACCGAGCTCGTCCAAATGGGCAGACAGTCGTGGGAGGACTTCCCGAATGTATTGGCGCAGAACTTGTTGGTCTGCTCTAGAGGCAAGAAGACCATGGTCGTAGTAATGCGGGGGCAGAATATTCTCAATCATGGATGTCATTATCCAAAAGGCATCCTCCGCCGTCGGCGTTATCAACAGTAGTGACGCTGCGATAAGATTCATTCCTTGGCAATAGCCCACCTCAGGGTTGCGGCGGGAATATGCTAAAAGAACATCTCGCAGTTTCGCCACGCCAGGTCCGTTGCGAAAGAAGACGTTGTCAGTCAGCGTACGGTGGATATCCATATCAATCTGAGCCACTATGCTAGGATCGACATCAACAGCAGTAGCCATATTGACGAGCTCGTCGTAGTAGCCAGGAACGCGCATCGCTGAGGCGCCACTGCATTCTGCCCAAATTTTCGGGCGATGAGCGACAGGAATTCCGGAAAGTACCAATGATCGAAACTCGCGCCACTTGTTTCGTCCGACTTTGCCCTTGTTGCCCAAACCTGCGATGCCGACGACTTCACCATCAGCCAGTGTAGCTTCGGGCATATTAAGTGACATATTTGCACGTTCAGGGTCGAGGGCTGCCGCGGCTTCGCCTTCGCGGCGGCGCTCTGCGCGAACTTTGCGTAGAAATTCATTCCATTTAGTCGTGCGTTCACGCTGAAGGACGTCATGAAGCTCTGTTAGCTGCTCCAGGAGAAGTTTCACAGGTTCTTGGTCGTTGGATAGGCTAGCCACGTTAGTCGTCTGTACCCGCGCTGCCGCATTCGCAAATTCGGGCGTATCTGCTACGATAGCAGATGTTGACGCTGTAGGCTGCGAGTTTGGATTGACCGACGGTGCGCCAGCTTTGTCGAGAGCAACGCTAGAGCCTACTCTCTTCGTGGTTTCATCCGGGGTAGTGATACCAACAATAGGCGCGGTGGAAGGGGTGTGGGACAGTAATTCTGTCGGTCGTGTAGCAATCCGAAGGTAGTCTTGCCAACGCTTTGTTGCTGATGGTTCGGCTTCAGTTTCTTCAACGGAAGTGGGCGTTGCAGATTGATCCGGAATTGAGACTGCACCCCCTACTGGGAGCTGGTCACTGTCGTGTTCACCATCGTCTGTCAGGTCTCCGCTACGGTGACTATTAATCGTCTCGGTCATGCTGTTTCGATTTGTACTCCTTCTTAGCAACGCTGCTTCCTTTTGTCTCTTCTTGCGAAGTTGATCATAGATAAAGCCAAAATGATCCGTCAATAGCTCTCCCGATTGGTAGTTAATGCGGTAATCACTGAGGGCTGGTGGACGAGACTCCAGGGGCAAGATGGCATCCATCTCAACAGGGCCGAGGTTGGTTGCCGCTGTGCCGTTACCGCGGTCTGTATTGGACCCTTGTGGAACATTCGATCCTGTTATACGCCGTTGCCCGAGCCTATTGAGGCCTGAAGACGGGGTGGTGGTAGGTTGGCCATTGGCGCCACCATAACTGTTTATACGTTTCAAAGCAGCCACAGCAGAAAGTCCATTTTTCCCCGTATTGTTAGGAGTATTCTTAGAACTATTCTTGAGTCTTTCCTCTCCTAAAGACGATGCTCGGCTCCGATCCCCGTTTGAGACGGCCGGGGCGTCTTTGTTCTGAGAATTGCCTGCGAACAGCTTGACGGTCCAGGATGTGACAGACTTTGAGGATTTCCGTGAGTGCACGCTAGATGAGTCGCCAGTATTTGAGGTCCTGGCGCCAGTTGGGGAAGCTGCACGGCTATGAGGAGGCTCGAAGAGCCTCTCATCCAGACCTTTCCGACGCCCAGAAGTCGCGGCGTTTGAAGAACGGGGCGTAATCTCCTCAATATCATCAGGATCAGTTACCACGCTACTAGCGCGACTAGTCTTATGGCTAGAATTAATGTTGCCCAAAATATAGTCCTGCCATATGCGAACCGTTCCGGGTCTTCGCTGGGTGCCGGATTCGTTACTCGAAGTGCCTGACTTCGCATCGCTATCGTTACGGTACGGACGTAGTGTGGCTTGCAGATCTGCGTTAGCTGAATCGAATTCACCAACAGAGTCTTGCATAGCCTGGCCCATCAGACCGCCGATGCTGGGCTTTGGAGCCAGCTTGTTGGTGCCATCCGTATCCTCATCTAATCCATCTTTAGAAGGCGGGTTTTCCAGATCGTATAAACGCCTTTCAATGTCCTGACTAGATACTCCCACATCCCGAAGCATTCTCTTCAGCTCCCTTTCTCGGGCATCTGCCCGCCTCCGTAGCTTCGATATTTCAGCGTCTCTGATTGCGAGGTCGCGCGCGAATTGCCTAACGAGTTTAACAGCACCACTTCGCTCCAGCAAATGTTCGATATGGGCACTGTCGGCCAAGTGTAATGCCCCGGGGACTTCAGAGGTTGAAATGGAATCATCAAATAAAGCAGGACGGCCCGATCCCTGAGATAATGACGAGGTGAGTCTCTCTAGGGCTGCCTGTCTACCACGTTGAACGGTGCGGCCATTTTCTTCGTCAGTTGGTTCTGGTAGCGATCCCTGACTAAATGCGCCGTCCAGGTCAGGTTGAACGCGCAATTCTTGTGGAGAGCTATCCGGCAAGAGGGACGGGAAAGACGTCAAGTCAGCGGAGATTCCAGTAGTGACATTAGAGGACACAACAGAGACCCCCGAGAGTCGCTTTGTCGTCTGCTTTGGCCGGCATGGTTTAGCCTTTTGGCTTTTGTGGGAAGACGAAGAGGTCTGCGATGAGGAGCGTCGAGGCAGCGGCGCAGTGATTAACGGATCCGCCATGACTCATCTGGCGGTCAAGGCAACGACGGGATGAATCAGGACGAAAGCAGAGCCTATGAAGCTTCATGGGAGCGCGGGTCAGCTGGGCGGGTTCGAGAATTGAGGGAAGAACGGAAGATCGACTGTATGCAGCCTGGCTAAATCGTGTGGAATGCAATGGATGGGAAGGGATGGTAGCGCATCGAGGTCGGAAGGAAAGAAAACAGCACACATCAAAGGCCGCGGAAGGACGAGCACGAGGACGAGCAATGTTGTTGGGACAGCATGCATGACATAACCTGTGCTCAGGTAGGAGTCGAGGGCTGTTGTTGTTGTCGTCGTTGTTTTTGTTTGTGTGTGTCGGCCCAATGCAGCAGCTGCATCCAAAGCTCTGAGATGCCCCCCCGAAGGATGACGTGCCGCCTGCAGGTCACATGTTCCGCTGCGTCCCCCGCTTCGACCACGTCAACCCATGCCATACGCTTAGTAACTTTTCTGTATAGTTAACTATACATCGATTCGATACAAGTCGTAACTAATTGTTAACTACTTCAATAAGATAGTGCATCTCCTTGGCTTGCGCTGGAACCACTGGGGGCCGAGACTTTACTTTTTTCAACAGCATTGTTTATTTTGCATCTGGTCTACTGACTTCTAAAGAAGCAAAACACTTAGCCTAACTTCCCCGGCACAAACGGATGCCCAGCACTGAGGCCGCCACAGACAGTCACCGCTTGTCCGTTCATATAGCTGCTTTCGTCGCTCCCAAGAAAGAGGGCCACGCGAGCCACTTCGTCTGCCACAGCGCCTCGCTGCAATGGATTCAATTGGCCTATCTTCCTCTCTGTGCCTCGTGCACGAGCAGCATCGTACAGAATCTTAGTCATCCCCGTCTCAATCATGCCGGGACATATCGCATTGACGCGGACACCAGAGCCGGAAAGCTGATAACAGGTTGTTTGTGCGATGTTGACTACCGCGGCCTTGGATGCAGAGTAGTCTGTACCACCAGCATTGGAGCGCAGGCCGGCAACAGACGCCGTGCAAATAATGGATCCTGATGGGAAGGGTTTCGATTTGGATGTGATTTGCATGGCGGGCGCGGCGTATTTGGCAGCGAGGAAGACACTAAAGACCACGTCTCAGCTTTGTTGCGTGGATTAATTCTGGGTTATTTTTCCTTCTTACCCCAGTGTATTTGTTCGCAGAGTCTTCATAAAATCATCCGGTTCGATTTCTGTAAATGTCTTAGTCGAACCGATGACACCAGCGTTGGCGAACATAATGTCTAAGCGGCCATAGCGAGCAATTGCATCGTCAACAACCGCCTTGACGGAAGCGGCATCCCCTGCGTCGAATTGGCGGGTTTGCACTTCAACGTCCGGATAGAGCGATTGGATTTCCCGCTTGTGCGTGGGCAGGTATGTTTCATCGTAATCACACAGGTAGACGGCCTTTGCGCCATTGCGAGCAAATTGATGAGCACTTGCTCTTCCGATTCCGGTAGGTGAATTGGCTCCTAGAGAAGAGTTCAGTAGTGTAGTCGTGGTTGATTGACATCAATGGTATTCGACTTCACATACCTGTGACAATCACGACCTTATCCTTAACCCTCCTAGAGAATGTCAGCGAACTTTTCATCCTTTGATCTGAGTTTCATCCAGCAAACTTACGGGCCAACCGAGTCTGGAGCAACCGTGCGAATCCGGGGGATATCCTCAAAGGTGCCAGCATCCGGGATTCCTTCGACGAGTTGCTGGCTGAGCGCTTGGAGTCGCCGTTTGGCAGACGGGGTCATTCTCTCGGTGCTCTGTATGTATATGGGGACAGATTCTTGTTAGGAAAGGACGAGATTCGGAACGTTGAAGTACCTAAGTGCCTTCAGGCTGGGGTAAGTTACAATAAGGTTGCGGAGAGCCGAGGCATCATTCCTCGGCCCTGAGCTTGGCGCATCTCGATGATCATTGCCAGTGATAACAATCACTAAGGCAATAAGCGACTGAGGCTAGACTTTAGTATTCCTGAACCAGGCTACTATCTAAGAAAGGAAGGCTTGAGAGATGTCTATGCTACAAACTTGAAACCATGCACATTTTCCATCACACAAGAAACACGGTTTGATAATCGTTCCTCTCGACTGGAGAATCTCATTCAAATTGGTCCAACGACTTGCAATAAATATACATATGAGATTATGATTGATTCGACTTGTGAATCAGACACTGGTCAGTTGTCTAGAACTTGCGCGTGGGAAGGAAATAACAAGTGTAAATGTCTTGGAAGTTCTGTACAAAAGATAAGAGGGAACACTTCACTAGACGACAGACACGCACACACAACAAGGGCTGGAGGGGGAGTCGGGAAAGTAGAATTATTGAGAATCGATCGATTAGAATTTCTTCCAGTGTCAATAGAATCTACCGACTCGATGTATTGCCCTTTACTAGAGGGGAAAAAAAAAAGAGTGTGAGTAAAAAAGAATCCGGCAGAAAAGGTACAAAGCCTAAGTTAGTTCTCTATATGAGAACTTTCGGCGGGGAATAAATAAATAAAGATGTAACAAGAAATGAAAATGGGTGAAAAGAGAGAACCAAGAATCAAGGAATCAGAACCTATCTACGCCTGGAAAAATAAATAAACAAGATCTGCAAGTGCTGCAACTATCTGAAGATGTTGCTTCCTGGCACAACATACTTTCGATCGCGTAATTCGTTCTCCGTTCTAAAAGAATCGCTCTGTCTTGGTATCATTTCTTTCTGTCTCTATGAAACAACTCTTCCAGCGGTGGGAGGAACTATGTCTTGGCTAGGTTTCTTAGAGACTGTAGTGGCTTCATTGGCGTCAACGAAGCCGTCTGTCTCGTGGAGGTGTTCGTCCTCATCTTCCACAATTTTCGTGGGGATTTCGCCTGGGTTGTATTGCTGGCTAGATCTCTCTGCAATGGTGGATGTGCTGACCATCGACATGGAGGTACTGGAGCGATTGTGCACCAGATCGGGTGTTGGTGGGATGCTCGAGACACGGTTGTCAGCGCTCAGGTAGCCACTTTCACTTTCACCGGCCTCACTGCCTTCGTCGGCTTTGGGGCCCGATGGTACGAGATGATGAGTTTCGTTCTTCGTTGTTGCCTCGTCACTTTCCGCGTCTTGGGCGAGGTGTAATCCCTCCACAGCAGCAGCACACTGCTCACTGATGTTTCGAATTATCGCAGCAATAGCGTCGGTCTTGTCCTTGAGGTAGCGGTCGGCTACATCGGGCATGCTCATCTGGGAAAGGCGCCTTTGAGCTTTGTCCATGGCATGCATGTGGCTTTCCATCTCAGGAGTGATTTCACTCGCCGCGCTGCTCGAACGGCTAGTAAATCCGCTGGAGAGGCGGACACGAGAACCAGGCCGAGATAGACGTTTCATGGACTTAGGACTTTCAGTTGATGATCGAGCAGGTGGTGTAGACGCAGACTCCTGTGCACTGTTCTCCAAGGCTTGGTCAATGTATTCGCCAATATCGGTGGAGTTGGCAAAGTTGCGAATGATGTGCTCCATGTGGTGAGTTTGGCCATCAATCAAACTACGCAGATGCACGACAATGCGCTGTGCTTCATCACGCTGACGGGTAAGAGATGCGGTTCGGTGCTCCATGGAGGAAAGCTCCTTTTGATTGCGTTTGCGTTCGCGCTCCAGCTCCTCGGCAATTTCTTGTTGAAGAACCAAAGCTTCCAAGGCGTCATCTCGCTGCTTCTCGGTGCCAGAGAGGCGAAGAGTGACGCGTGTAATGTCGTCCTTTTGTTGATCGATGAGTCCGGAAAGTCGGCGGTTCTCCCGTTTGTGACCCTCAATTTTGATCTTAAGCTCCGAGGTCTCTTTGGTGAGCTGCTCAGCAAATGCTTGGAATTTGAGGAACTAAAATTCAGGGTTAGCAACAGAAGAAACCACGTTAACCCTAGTTTATGTATTCCTACCTGCTGCTTCCAAGTTTCCAGTTCTTCGACCAAGAAGTTGTTGCGCTTGGTGACTTTGGATAATTCGGTGTCCATACGGCCCTTGAGATTGATGAAATCTTGCCATGCTTCCACGGTATCCCGAGAGTACTGGTTACGCTCGCGGACGATTTCGTTGAGATGTCTCATAGAGACCTTGGTCATAAGAGGCTTCTTAACGGAGCCTCCGAAAATGGCTTTCATACCGGAGTTGCGTCCCTAAATTTGAGTTAGCTTTCAATTTCATTTCTGCATTGCTTTTTGGTAAAACACTAACAAGTTTCTCGCAGACGTGGTCCGTGACACTCATAACAGCATCTTGATTCCACCAAGTAGGGTCCTGCACGCTTTCTACCTCTCCCTTCATAACAATGATCTGACCGGCTGGGACCAGTTTGCCACCACCATAGGCAGAACGCAAATGCTGAGGTACGCCGGATGGGGTTACTTCACCATTCAAAGCTTGGGTTAAGCGGTTGATGAATTTGGTACGCTGACCTGGAGTTAAAACACTAGGTGGGCTGGAAGTGAGGACGAAGTTGCGGTCAAGGTCAACGACCAGAGCATCTGACGGGGCAGTAAACAATGAACGGCACTCAGGAGAGATACCGAGAATATAAGGACCCGGCTCCTCGACGAGTTCCTTAACATGGCGAGCGTGGACTACTGGAACATAGAGGCCGCTCCACTCATATACACGCACACAGAAACGGATTGTTTCGGCAGCAATGGTAAGCATAGCAGGATAGTGGCTGACGAATATAATCCGACGAGTCGGGGAAACGGCAGCCTCGACAACACCCACGATGTTGGGGATAGAGAGACAATTAAATAGGGGCCACATGGAGAAATTCTGAAATCCGGTCGGAGAGGAAGGGAATTGATAGCACAGTGCATAGTCTTTCATGTCGATTCGTACCAGGTCATTGAGGCGAGGAGCTGGGAAACTCAAAATCCGAGAGACTTCCTCGGCATGGAACAGGTTGGTGGCCTTGTTCCAATGAATCCACATGCCGCGAAGATAGTCGCCTAGAAGATCGTACAGTGGATAACGAGACAGAAAGCTTAAGCAGTAAGGGATCCAGTAGGTCTCATCGGGGTTGTCGTAATAATCTGCCTCGGTCTTCTTGCGTAGGTCACGAATAGTTTCAGCACGCTTTTCGTCAGCACGAGACCAAACGCGCAGCGCGATACCGTATAATGTGTGGGATGAGTCTTGCTGCAAAACGAATGAATGGTGGACACAGTGAGGCTGTGATTTGCCTGTACAAATTTCAACATCGTGAGGAAAGCATGCCTGTTTAATCAGTTGTCAATTAATATACTAGTACTCGTCCCGTCTCCAATATGGCAGGCAAAGCATTAAGAACAATATTGATCTTACCCTCATGGCAGCGTGCAAAGAACGGGCAACCTCATTATCCTGTTCCAGCCGAGGGCTGCTACCGAGGATTTCGGGTAACCAAAACTGGCCTACAGCACCCTTCATATGCTGGACTTTCCCCTGGGACGGCGGCGGTGCCTTGACCCATTGGGAAGGTTCACGGCCAACACCACATACCATGTAGGCATGGGTCAGAGTTTTTGGTGTTCGTTGGGCGGGTTTCAAGTTTAAAGTCGATGGAATAGGTTGGGTAATGCGAGAATGTAATGACGAAGTACGACTGGGAATAACGAGAGAATTGTCGACCTGATCTCTAGTCACGGGTCGGTCACGGGTCGACGGACGAACGAAGGATGGATGATCTCTCAGCGAGGGCGCCATTTTGCAAGGTGCGCAGCGTTAACGAATGTTGATATAGTTAAGAAGTTGTAAGAAAGAAAAGAAATCAGTGAGGGCCGATTCTTCAATGTAATCCGGGCAAACGAGACAGGAGTCCAAATCGAGTAAGTCGGTTTCCAAACGAGGCTGTTGGTTTCTCGTCTTTTGATGATCCTGAAGATTTAGGGAAGGGGGCGCCCAGTTCACAACCAGCGCGACGCTATACACATCTCCTGGATGACTCTTGGATTGCGTCCAGCAGGCAAACGAGAGAACGGAGAGTGAAATATGGACAGAGAGAACAAAAAGTACACAGACAGGGGGGAGACACAATCTATCCCGTGCACTACGCAAAGACAGAGTACTCCATAGTCCTGCACGGAAGGAGAAGGAGGAAGAAGAGCTGAGAGGGGGTTTCGACAGCTGCAGCAAGAGCGAGACGGGCCGGGTAAAACTCCGTATAGGAGGGCAAGGAAAAGGGAGCTCGCGGGTTCCGTACCTGAATATTAATAATGGTGGGTGGTGGGGCGACTGGCCAGTGGCCAATGACCAGGGGTTTGGATCCGAGAGGCCAATCTTATTTACACTGTCTGTCCAATCAGGCTCTCTGTTCTTAATTAAAAAGATTATATCTGGCATAGCACCAGTTGCTACTAATCAGACAGGTGGAAGCCGGTGGGGCACTAGAGACAAAGGAGGCGTGCTGAGACCCAAGAGTTAGCGCATGCTGATTGGCGGTGTCCGGAAACCAAGTGGTCTGGCCCCATTTAGCGACGTTTTAGCCTCGGCTAGTCTGTATCTATCCGTACTAATCTTACCGGGACGGGAAGAGACCAGAACCAGACCTGAGAATTGCATCCAGAAAGCTGGGGGGCAGACATTCCATCCCATGAAACGTTCTACTGCGCTTCTTACTGGTCAATTGATCGCGAGTTACGTTCTGCTCCATAGACGTTATGGAATATAAAACGCCAGCCAGACTCAGGCTTCCAGTTCTCTGTTCACTTACAATTTTCTCGACGATTGAACGACATGCGAGGCCTGTCCTGCATCCATCTGCACAGGCGGGCAGGTTCGACTCTCTGTCACACATCGCTGACAAGCCTCTTGGCGCTTCCTGCCTCTTACATACGGAGTACCAGGTACGAGGCGGCAATGCCCAACGAAGTTCTGGAACAGCAAACGTCGTTGCATTTTCCTGCATGGTTTGTATGTTGATTGCATGCTGGTGCTGATCTTATCGTCCCTTGCACCTGGCGTGGTGATACGTACTACTCCAGCCTTTCCAGATCGCGATGGTAATCAGACGTATCAACTCAGACAAACCGATCATTTCAGCCCACTCGCGTTTTCATCAGCCTCAACTTTGAGAATCTTCCTCAATAAAGTCTATCAATAAAAGACTATCAAAAGCCCGCATCCATACTACCACATAGTGCAGAGTGCCAGAGCATAGTAACTCGCAATGGTGTTGATAGTTCGTCCTTCCGGAGCATTGGTCCGTTTCTGTACGGAAAAGCCGACCCAAATTTCGAGCGAGACCCCTGACCCACCCATCCATTACAGCCCGTCAAGCTCCCGGTCCCGCTTTTTCAATCCATCCGTCCTCCGTCCCGATTCGGAGAAAAAAATCTCTCTCATAAATCTGACCACGTATGAGATCTTCAATCCAACTTGGAGCATCCGGCTACTTGCCTGGCGGTGAGACGTACTCCTACATGTCCAGAGTGCTCCGTACCTACCTATGTTGGTTCTCCTAGCTATTTCATCATTGATATATAGTACTACGGCCAAAAAATATCGACAGTAGTATCACATGAGCTTGCTCCGTAGAAGTGAACTGGCTACGGAGTAGTCCTTAGCTACTTGGGAGCCCGCAGCTAGTTGACGAACTACCTACGAAAGAACACAGTAAGACATTGGTAAGTGAAACAATTGCCTGGAAAGAATTAAGAAAAAAAAAAAAAAAAAAAAAAGTCGATCATTTGATTTGTCGCAAAAAGCAAGCCTTGTGACTATGCGCACGCACCTAGGTGCCTACCAAGGTGCCGTATTATATATAATATTCTGAGGTCCCGCGTTTGCCGTGAATGCGTACCTAGGAATCTGGTACTGTTTACCTGGACAGCACAGTGGCTTGAAAAAACGAAAGGAAAGAAAATCTACGTCAGTCGCACAATATCCACTACATTATGAATCTTCCATAATAATAATACATGTTAGTTAGGGCAGTATGTACAGTACATAGCATGAACGGCCACACACTCCGTGCCTCGATGAATTCACATTCCACCAGTCTATTATGCTCAAGACAAATTCTAAATCCGACAGTACGGAGTACATTATCTCGCTGTAGAATAGATACGTCCCTACGTAGCCCATAGATATGCATGTCTCTTGTAGTACAGAGTATTCCTATATGATGCGTCCAGATCCTGTATCCCGCTGAGTTGGGTAGTAGATGTTAGATACATCTATTCAAGCATACATACATAGCATGTGCAGCGACGATCCCATATCCATCCACAAGGCTCCCTAGCATGTGGCAAGGGACCTGATGTATGTTCTGTTTCAACTTGTACATACTCGCCGCCGAAAGATTTTCAGGTTGTTTCATTAATTTTTCTAAACGAGTTTGCTGCGCGTTACACATTTATTTTGGTAGGTCATTGATATGAATAATATGACCTACAATGCAGATGTTCTATTCCACAGCATCAAAAGCTGGGCCATGATCAAGATAATCATGACTAGAGACACAAAGTAGCAAATCACTGAAATACATACACCATCCCAGCCCGGTCCACACTCACTGTCATTCCATATGGCGCCCGAAGAATAGCTACATCAAGAATCGAGTCTAGGTGACTCTTGAGTAACTGCTGTTGCTGCAGGCTAATAACTGTGCTACGAGGTGGCCTTGAAGCGCTCGCACTATGCCCCTTCTTAGAAGTATTCCCGCCTCGGCTGCTGACGCTGGTTCCGGTAATGTTGGGCGAATATTCAGTCGTGACCGTGAGACTGGTTGCTGGCTGCAAAGTCTCATAGTGAGGCTTGACAGCAGCACCGGCGTCAGAAGAAGCGTCAAACCCACTTATAATACTCGAAAACTCGGGTCGAACGAGATCCCAAAATCGCACTTTGCGATCCGAACCAGCCGAGATCACAAATCCACATTTCGTACTTTCTTTACCACCGGCTGGCATATCATATCCTACATGCAAAGCACAAATCCCATTTGGATCACTAAGCCCCGATGAATTTG
This sequence comes from Talaromyces atroroseus, assembly GCF_001907595.1. Taxonomy (NCBI): domain Eukaryota; kingdom Fungi; phylum Ascomycota; class Eurotiomycetes; order Eurotiales; family Trichocomaceae; genus Talaromyces; species Talaromyces atroroseus. The sequence continues at coordinate 787,764 of NW_017971438.1, read as the reverse complement.
GTGACGTCGAGTTAGCATTCGATTCTATGCCCGGTGCCGATGTACTATTAGCGAACCGGCTAAGCATTCCCTCAGGCCGGTCCTCATCCACGCGCCAGGGTTCATAGCTTTTAGTAACCGTATTCATCGCGGCCAGGTTGTTCACAATTGATGTTCGCTGACTAGTAGCATTGCCATTTGGCGCAGACAGATAATTTCCAGTATTAGACGCTGATCCGGTTCGGTATACCTCTCGACATTGAACCTTCTCGATGTCCCACACCGTGACTTCACCACCATGTACACTTCCACCAGCTACACAGACCCAGCGACCGCGGCCTTTGGTTGGATGAATTTGTAGTCGATGAATGGCTGTACCTCCTGGAAGGCCCCACGCTTTTAACTTGACTCTGAAACGCAAATCCCACAAATCTAGGATGCCGTGTAACGTCCCAACCAAAAGCCAGCTGTGTTTTCGATCGTAGCAAAACACTTTCGGCGTACCATGATGCACCGGATTTTGCAGAGTATACAATGGCAGCATTGTTTTCATATCAAGGGCTAAGATTCGACAGGTATTGGTAGCAATTAGCAACGTTGACTGAGCTTCTGAGCGGAAGTGCTCAACCCATGTTGCATATTCGACCGAGCCATCGTCTCCTACTGGCAACTGATATTGCCGGACAGTTTGTAGTCTCCCATAACGTGATGTCTCGTTTACATTTTGATAGTCAACTTTGACGGCGTGAATGCTTCCATCTGTCGCACCGCTAACAAATGTATAAGTGTTTTCGACGAACGTCAAGCATTTCACCTTGGCCCCTGGAGCGTGACGATGAGTTTGACGGGATCTCGGTGTTAAATTCTTCTCCAATCGTGTAGTATCCCATACTTTTACAGAACCATCGTCCGAAGCAGTCACAAAGAATGCATGGTCCGGCGCAGTGACTACTCGATTAACTGGTCCAGTGTGTTCGCCAAACATAGCAACCAACACACCTTCGGGTCGCCATGGTTTATCATTCTCCTCGCCACTAGCTCTTTTTATTGAACGCCGAGAATCAATGTCCTTCACATATGGTCCAAGGTCGAAGAAATCAGTGGGATAATTTTCCGCGAACACATTGTCTAGGAGCCTCAAAATCCTGGGATCACCGCCCTTGTATGAATGTTCGGCACGATATCGCTGCGGCGTTATTTGCTGAACTACACTCTCCTTTGCCAGCGCCAAAGTGGAAGTAGAAGGATTTTTCTGAGAATGAACGTCCACCTTGCCAAATGCATTGGTTGAGCTCATACTTGTTTCTGCATAAGCTTTGGCTGTCTCCTTGCGATTCAGGAGGATTATAGCGCTCGACTTTCTCTCAATTTGAGATAGCGAATTCATTCGTGTTATGGTTCCAGTATCGGTTGTAGTCGCTATGCTACTTCGGTCTGAGGCCCTGTCCGCGTCTAAAGAGGCTGTGTTTGCCACGCCTTCTATATCTGAGTGGGGACCTGATGATTCTTGCGATGCTGGCTGAGCTGTTGTTGGAGAAGTAGAGATAGGAGTCTGAGAGTCAGCTCTCATGGCTCCCGCCAAAGCTAAACTCCGACGCCCAGAGTTGGTTTCTTTCTGTCTATGACTTGCCGAGTGCTTGTGCTTTTGACGCGCCGTCACCTGAGATTCATGAGTCATCGATGCATCAAGCAATGCGTCTGCTATGGTGTGAGAGATTTTCACTCCCTGGTTTTCCTGGCTAATCAGGTTGTCCATTGATGCCTTTCTTTGTCTAATTTCCTGGTTTTTGTCAAAGAATACTGTCTGCGGTGTAATCCCATATTGAGTGAGGGCTAGGATGTTGTTCAATTTCGTTGGCTCCGTTACGTCAGAGCTCTTGCGTGATCTCATTGCCACCCTCCAGAGGTATTCTCGTAAAACAAAAACTTTAAACTCATCTTCTTGGGTCATACCAAGATTTTTCAGCCTTGAGATCCACTGCGCATCTTCTTCATTCCTTGAGATCGTAGCAAGGGACACATTTTTTGGGAATCCTTTGCCGATGATAGCATCACTACCAGTGAGGCTGAAAGTACTCTCTCGATTAGCCGCTTTCCAGAAATTGCCCTTTTCTGTTTTCTGGGCCCAAATTAAAGCCATGTCAAATATACTCCTCGGCAACGGACGTTTCAGTGCATCAAGAATTTCACTTTCGGTCACTTCGATGATGTTTGTTTTCAGAAATGGCCGTATGAGTGGCGTGAGAACTGAGTGTTTGTCTGCAAAAGAAAGGTATTTGGAACAAGTTACGACAAAATATACCGAGGCTTCTCTGACCCAAATGCTTGGATGAGTGAAAAACCGCACCACGATATTAAGCAGCTCCCATGTTGTAGACCGTTGAAATAGGCCTAAATCTGCCATAGCCGCCATAGCCCGAATGACCCGTTCAACAACGAAATCTTCAGTGTCTGTCAGTGACGGAACCATCAAGGGCAAAATGAATTCTTCAAGGCTTGTGCTTCCAACGTATGTTGCAACCCCTACGACGGATTCAAAAAACGCGCATTTGAGAATCCAGTCTTTATCATTCAGGTAAGTATTCAAATGACTCAAGATGACCTCGTTAATTTTGGTGCTGCCGAAGAAAACACAAAGGCTAGAGACAGAGCCTAGAAAAGCGCGACGCACAGAAGGGTCGCTGTCGGTCAAAAGAGCCTTTGTATGAACTTCAAAATAGTCGAGGAGATCGGCTCTCGCCACATCGTAGAGATTGTGAAAAGTTGCGTCTTCAGTCCAATCAACCTCGGAGCCCGCTGGAATGACAGACCTTAGCCGTGTGTCAGTCCTAAGAGCTTGAATCAAGTCCAAGAATCTCAGCGACGACTGCGCAAGCGAGGAGATACAGGAAGCATAGGCAGCGCGGACAATAGGGCTAGGATTTGATGTGGAGTCGGAAACAAATCGCTGTAACCTAGGAAATATATATTCCGGGAATATATAGGCATTGACCGGTGAGACCACCTGAACAATTGATAACAGCTGCGCAAGAGTGCGTATCGCCGCGACTTTCACCACGTCAGATCGATCATTTAGCAAAATCATGACATAAGGAAGAATTCGGTCAAGCTTTGATTCGTCGGAAAGCCGCTCAGCAAATGCCAAAAGCAAGTCGCAAGCTTTGACCTTAGCAGACGCCTTGGACGTGTTCCTTAGGTTCGATACAACGACTGTAAGGAAAATGAGAGCACCTTCCTGTGGCTTTAGGTTTGACGTCTCGTGCTGCGAGTTGGGTAAATCCAACTGCACTGGAAGGGACTGGTTAATCAGATTTGGCCTTGTCAGCTTGGATCCATCCTTGACATGCACTGGGGCGGATCCCAGGAAGTAAGATATCTTGTCAAAGTCTAGATACAGCCGATCAATGCGATCATCAGACTCCCCAAAGTTACCAATTTCAGCATCTACATGTGCCCTCCCTGGTGTTGGTTCGGTTATGAGAGACATGTATTGGTGAAGAAAGCTGTAGAAATAGTCTGGGAAAACCTTGCGCCTCCAAAAGTTCAGATATTCCTCCGCAGAATACCTAGATTCCGGATTGATTTGGATCATATGAAGTATCAACTCTTTGACGTCATGATCTTCTATTTTCGAGAGGTGACTGTGCTCAGGACTATACTCCCCTTTCCGGTACTTGTAGAGCTGGCTGAGTGTAAATATGGGAGATTCGAGAAAGAGCTCTGCGATAACACATCCAGCACTGAATATGTCCATTGCCCAGTTGACTTGTCTATCTCCCGGTTCTTCACCTGCCTCCATAAATCGCTCAGGAGCCAGGTAGCATGTTCGTCGACCAGAAGTATCAAAGTAAAAAGAAAAATCAGCCGGATTATCTTCCGGGAGAAAGGTTGGCTTAAAGGACGATGAGAAGTCAGACAGATAAAGCCAATTCCAGGAAGTAACGAGTACGTTTTCTGTTTTGATGTCTCCATGAAAGACATCTTGGGAGTGGCAGTCTCGAAGTGCGCAAAGCAGTTGAAAAGCGATCCATTTCTTCTCAATATCCTCCAAAAAAGGACGTGTACTATACATATCAGCACGATAGAAGAAGCTAGATGGTCAATACAGAGCTCACCTTAATCTGTCATATAGAGAACTATGAATATATTGGCGAGCCAAGTACCCACTGGTGCCAGTTTCAATTATCCGTTGATAGGCGAGGGCATTCGGTATACTGGCCAGCAGATCCCTTTCACCTGTTTGAAATATATCAGTATTCAGGTGCTAGCGAGGGTGCTGAGTAATTCAAATACGTGTTATTGCTTTAACATAGGGATCCAACTGCATGCTTGGATAAGGTTTCATGATGACCTTGACAAACGCCAGGCCATTCCGCTTCCGAGCCCTGATGCTTTTCATAAATCTTGCGGAGCCCAAAGACTTCTCATACACGAGGTCAGACAGCTCAGCGACGTCAATACCGGCCGACCCTGCGGACAGGGTGGTCAAAGAATACCCTTGGCCCATCTTGACAGGAATGGGCGTTCACCCAGTCGAGAAGAACTATAAATCGATAAAGTATCCAAGACAGGGTAATACCATCGTGATAATCATCATTGTTATAGATGAAACATGGTTTCGATACTTGTATCGCCGTGGTTGAAGGAGAAGGGTGTTTCTGATATATTGACTTGTGGACGTCACGATCGGTGGAGCAGCGGAAGGACGTCAGGCGGTTCGTGCTACGCGCGCTCTCATTGGCCCGCAGCCACTTCACGCTTTACCAGTATCATACAATGTATATAGTATCTTTTTAGTAATTTCTATGTTTACTGCCTGATTTGAGTTGACAGCAAGGAAATAAACAGAAGGCGGATTGTCATTTCTCCAAATATATGTAACGACCCGATGAAGCACAATAGTGACGGTAGTCGTTGAGCTTTCCAATAATCTTACTGCACATCGACAAGGATAAAAAGTTGAGATACTGCGGCATTATCAAGTCGAGTCATGAGTTTTCAAGATATCTCTGCGGACCTGATATCGATTTTAGTAGGAAGAGAAATATCTTAAGGTCTTGTTTCAAACTATATGTTCTCCGGATACGACGGTGAGGGTAACGCGTACCCTACCGGAGGCATCTTTGAACTAAGCTTCGGGGAAGCACACCGAGCTCTCGTAGATGGTAGTATCCACGCGCTTCCTTGTGTAAACTGGGTAGAGAACAGTGTGGTTCCGTGGCTGGAATGATCCGGTTGAATTGGTTATTGTGTGCCTTTTTCCATCGAAGAGAATTGACGAAAAGATCAACTGTGATATGTGATGATGTATATTGCTTTTTTGAGCAGGACAAGCTTGCGAATGTCAATGTAACCTTCCTGTACCTAATGTCAATCTCAGTGGATGTATTCTCTGAATATCTAGGACAAAGATGGTGGCTGTTATTGCCACTATGTGTAAACACTAACCGTAAATCATGCCTTTGTATCATAGTAAATAGAATGACTTGGAAAAATTCAATCAGACATCGGCATGCTCACTCATCTATGGTTGGGTAACTGAGCAGATTTGAAACAATCCTTGATAATCGGACATGACCGACGTGGGAACGCTTGCTTATCGGACGAGACTCCAGAACACCTCGGGTCGGTGAATCACTGAGATTGTGACTATTATCATCCTCCCTTGTGAGTCATTAGGAGACAGAAGTCTGCCTTGGCTGAGATGTACCGATGCCCCATCATTTCATTCTAGAAGCAAGTTCCGTGACCTTCAAGTTGTGGCGCAGACCAAATTGCATGTACCAGGGGTCATTGGCCATGTCAATGGGTGTGGCTAAATAGTCTAGTGCTCCTTTAACGTACTGCACATGAGTGAGCTATTTTTGGTTCTCATGTAGGCCTCATTATGGCCGTTTTCCTTAGCTGTGCGCCACATGAAACACTGTCTGAGGCATGGCACCGATGCGGCCAGGGTAGGTCGAGACTGTTTTCTTGCTAGCTTGGACATTGATGTAGGAGACGAGACTTCTTTGTCATCGCCCAACACAGCCACATCGTCTGAGTTTTTTGGTGTCTCAAACTAATAGATAATGACACACACCTGTCCTCGAGGGCCTCACTTTGAAGCCCGGTGCCGATCTCATTTCTTGGGACTAACTAGTAGCCAAGTGATTACAGCGTCTTCGACGTTCATGCGGGTCGTCATCGCCTCGTAGATGGGTCAAGGCCTTGTCCTTCGTCATTTGCTGACCGAAAGTCTGTTGAACCATGCTCCATAAAGGATTTCTTTGAGATAGAACTCGAGAGAAAAGCCGCTAAACGTCAACGGTTGCATTAGACCTGCAACCATTCGCTTAGCATGCCACTGCCATGATACCGGCTCACAGGTGGCTGAATTGGTTGGTTCTGAAGTCTCTCGCAAGATGTAAGCGTGGCAGCTGCTGTTGTTTGCTACACAAGTTTCTGAAAGTTTTCCAGAATCGATTGGCTCTCGATGCACGAATTTTCCACGCGCTAATTTAGACTGGTCTGTCACGGGGCTTTCCCGCGTCCGGATATGATTTAGCCCATGTACTATCAACACCTCGATTTGACGTGAACGAGCAAGCACCTGGAAAACCGCATGCTGCCATGGTCACGTTAATCTCAAGGCGAACGTGAACTCCCCTGGCAATTATCAGTCCCCCACTCTTAATGAGGCGATGCGCTTTCAATGTCTTGTATTGTATTGGAGGCGAGTGCCGAATGAACCGAGACTAACCAGCCGAATCGATGGTATTGAGTCCATAACTAGAGTTGTCATCATATGGTATGCATCATCGTTCTATATTTGTGATCATCCATGTCTAGTTCGGTGAGAGTGAGTCTTACGAAAAAGGGGTGGGCTTGTTTCCTTTCCGTTGACTCGGCAGCGAGAGGGTGGGCACTGTTGATCGTTATTGTCCTGACTCCTCATCAGCCGCCTTGTCAAGGGCTTTCAATGGCACATATGCGCCAGATGGTAAAAAAAGAAAGAATCATTCATGTTATCCATGACTCATTGAGCCACTTCAAGATCCGTATGTGGTTAGCATGCAGTGCCGTACTTGCGGACTTATCCGGCTACTAGTACTGCCTGAAGATCAGCCAGACCCCTTGAGGCTTAATCTACGTAACGTTCTCGAAAGCAATGAAAGGGCTTGACATACCATGTAGCTGCCATATGCCATGGCGGGCGGTCTCATTGGCTGGCTTAGCCTCAGGCGTCCATATTCAAACTGCACGATACCATGCGGCGTGCGATACTCTCGGCATTGCGTTTTGGGCCGTCTTAGAGGGCGTGTTGCGCCGTGGGCATTAGGATTATTACATTGTTTTTCTCTCTATAGTTTTGGTAAGCCTTTTTTTTCCCCCCGTCGCGTCTGTCATGGGCGGCCGAACTAGTACAACTGACTAGTCGATTAGATCTTTGGGGGGGTTCTCCGCCGTAGGCAGCGCTATGGGCAAGCAATCTGCACAACAAAATTAGCGGGCCGGGAACAAGTCCGGGGGCCCGGTAGCACGCCTATTGGGGCATTCCCAGGGGGGATCACAACGCCGTCAAGCACCGTTCCGGCCCCGGGTGGGTCGAGCAAGATGGCGCCCATCAACGCTCGATAGCGTACGTGCCAAAGGGATGTCAAAGTTTGAACTGAGTAAGTAGGATGTACTTGTTGATTCTTTTCGTAGACGTCGACAGGAGGGCCTCGGGCAACACTGCGTAAAGCTGTACCACCGTATGTTAGCTACGCCCGCGAGAAGCAGAAAACCGTGCACTGAAGAAGCCGTGGAAGGAGAAAGGGTTAATTTCCACGCATCTCTAGACAGACAGACGTACTCTGACCAAGCGAATAAGGCGAGAATCTGCGCTGGATTGTTCTGCGTGGAGCTGCCCGGCAGCAGGTCGAGGTGAGGAAGGACGGACGAGGACGGGCAGAATGCGGTTTAGGGTCACCTTACCTTCCTTGCCCTACTTTCTCCTGGCTCCTTCCCCTTCCTCACTCTGACGACAACCTCGACGACAACCTCAACTGTGCAGCTCTTCCTCTTTAAATCCCACCCGCATCGCTTCGTGCCCTGTCGTTATCCCCTTGACTGCCGATTTGCGACTGATTGGCGCAGGCTCGCCCGTTTGGCTGGACTGCAGCGGACTAGAGTCTGCTTAGGGAGTTACATCTTTGGACCTATCACTGCATTCTAGATACACAGTCTGCATTACAAGCATTCCTCCGGACCAGTTCGCTTCTGGCTAAGCATGCATGCTGTGCCTACGGTGGACGGCCGTCTCTGCCATTCAAAACACACAGCCGCTTCGTTTAACTAGTCTATCCAGACTGTCGGGTCCGAACTAAACTGCTTCAAGACGCAATGAAAATTGAGAAAGTCACCCACCGTCACTTAAGTTGCTAGAGAGGTGTTTCCGGCCCGCCGTGAGCAGGCACTTCGAGCCTTTCATCATGAGCGACGTGGATCCTCGCGCATTGGAATCGTTGGCTGCCACCACCCCCCCCCTCTCGTCCTGCCTGACCTGCCTATTTTCCGCCGCACTTCTCTTGTATCCCACTCTACTCTCTGCTCAACTGCCATTCTGTCCAGCCCTGTCCCCTCCATGGAGACCCGCTGAAAAATCTCTGGCGTGCCTTCGCTGCCTGCCGACACTGCTGCCACATCGCACCGCTCCATCCACCCTGCATGACACCAAAGCTACCTGTCGCGCCTATTTGACCGACGCCAGAGTAACGCCCAAACTCAGAAAATTATCCTTCATGCAGAGTCTGCCTTGTGTGTGTGTAGGTGTTTGTATACGCTGCCATGCTTGATCCCTTGACTCACTGCTAGTTCTGGCAATGGTACAATCAGTCAAACATGCACCCCCCCCTTTCCCCCCAAGTATAATTACCCCGAAGTCGTCGTCATCTGTTACTCACTCTGACTGAAGGTGCTATATAATTTCGTCTTTGAGCCGCCTAGTGGCCTGTCCTTAATTTGAACTTATTTTCATTTTTTCATTTTTCACTTTTTATTCCTTTACCGTGGTGAATCCCATTCTAAAATTCATTGACCGTCGTCATCGTCATAACGTCGCATCGCAACACGTTCACTCCATATTTCAACCGCGCACTTTTCCGACATATACCACTCGTTTTCTAATTAAACCTCTGACTCGATCTCACGCCACCGACGAGGTGCTCGGATTCTTTTGGCCCCTTCCTCGACTTCCAACACAATGCATGACTCTGTGAAGCAATCAGCCGCTCCGGCCCAGCAAGGACGAACCCCTTCTGAGGACATGTCTGGCTTCAATAATCACTTCATACCGTCGCCTGACTCGGTGCAAATCAAGATCGAGCCACGGGAATATCCACATCAGTCGACAGTCAGGCTGGACACAATTCATGGTGTGGGTAGTCTACCTGATTCCCAATCTGTTTCGGTTCACGGCTGGCAAGATCAACACATCCCAGGGACGGCAGTATGTTACAACACTGCAGTAAGTGCTCCGGATTACAGCAGTCTGTCGTACTATCAGCCACAATACGCGAACTCCCCTTTGGTCGACACGTCCATACCATACCCGGTCTTTACGAGCAGCACACAAACCCAGCCGCTTTACTACACCTCGGGCTATAATACAAGTCACAATGGCAACCCAGGTTTTGAACAGGCACCAACAAGAAAATGGCCGATGACACCACTATCACACATTAACACTCCGGAAAGGATTGCAGAACAAGAACTACATCGAACAAGCCCGACGGAAACTGCATGGTCATCGCCGATAATCCTACATCAAAACTTGCATAGCAAGAAAAACAAGAGTTATCCACATGGAAATTCTTTGTTGAAGAGGACAAAGATAGAAGCCTTTGAACGATCCCCGTCTCCGCATGATACGGAGTCCACGTTAGGCTCTGACATTAGCCAGAGGTCTTCTGAAGGATCAATATCTCCTGGGCTCTCTGCGACGGAGAGCATGAAACGTTTCCAGAAGAAGTCGGCCACACCCGAAAATAGCCGTCACTATTCGGACCCGGAATTATCTTGTCAAATTTGTGGAAAGAAGTTCACAAGACGATCTAATTGCCGTGAACACATGAAACGACACAACCCGGAGAATAGGAAGATATATTCCTGTCATAGCTGCGGCAAGACTTTCGGAAGAAAGACGGATTTGAAACGCCACTATTCAACTGTGAGTCTTTTACATGATATTGATTTTATCTAGGCAATTCCAGATTGTATTAATTATGTTTTACAGAGAATTCATGATGGGGAGAAAAGATATGCATGCGGTGTATGCGGGCGTTACTATAGCAGACTCGATACATTATACCGGTAAGTTTTGTCTTTCCATCGCCTTATCTCTGCGGTTACTATTGATACCCAGTGCTAACATATACCTACTAGACATCAGAAGGATGGTGGCTGTGCAGGGCAGAGTCTTCCAGACGTAAATACAAGGCTTCCGAACCCGGTGCTTGGGTATCAATACCTTCCCTTATAATAGGGAGTATATGAGCGTCAGTTAGAATTTTTATATACCGATGACGGTACCGATCTCTACACTCAACTCAATTACGCAATACTATTGACTTTTTCAAGTCTTTTTTTTTTTTCGAGATACGATGTTATACGAGAGGACGACAGGAGAGCTTCGAATGAAAACGACACTTGATAACTTGGTGGGAAGTAATTGGTTTTCTATTCCATACGCATATGTGGGCGGATAACTACTGCATACGGTTTCGTTCCTTTGTTTTTCTATCTTTTTATTCTTTGTATTTCCTTCTTTTGCATTTGCTTCATTTTTTTTAAAGCGATTTCATGCTATAGCTGTATATATAACAGGGCACATGCATCAACGAGAAGCTGGTCTTCTGACATGTGGTGAATTTCAAACCGTTTGTATTAGAAATAGACATCAATCAGCAGTCACATATATTAGTTGCAAGCATTATGATTTGCATATGAATCACTCCACCTGAGTGCCGAGAATGACGCATCGTCATATACCTACCTATATACCCCCGGGCCGGCATTGAGTAGATACCTGGGTATGGCACATGAAAACCAGGCACTTCCAGTCTGATCTAGTGCCTACGTGAGTATATACCGATAAAGGAAAAGTCGTCTTTGTATTCATTTATTTTTAAAAAAGCAAAAAAGTAATAATATATAGATTATATGGAATATGCACGTATTCGCTATGTACTTGGACGCCGTTCCCCCGCCTAAGCACACCACCGGAGAGTATACTTTATATCAGGCGTCCAACTCTTCCAAGATTGTTAGCATATAGCGGTTATTATATGCCAGGTACTTGGGTCACAAGAGCGTCCGTCTCTCTCTGCCCTCTAATTGGACTGCTTTTTGCCACAGCATGGTCGGAGTTCTTTTTTTCCTTGGTTGTGGCAGATGAACAAAAATCGCCGTCCATTACGTATGCATACATATCTGAACGATCGTCATTCCTATGCTGAACAAACGCTGTAGTGTGGACTAGACAATCAGGCTTCGGCAATGAACATGGCTGGATAGCGCTTCAGGCCTTTCCTTCTCCATTGAAACCAGCGCGTCTAATCGAATGGCTTCTTATTCGAGCGATAAACCAGTGGATCGGTAGATCCAATGATTTGTTCGTTGACAAGAGACCCAGATATATTTTTGTAAGCAAGAGTATTAGCAATGCCAAGATAGGAGAACCTCCTATACTGGAGCATCACCCCGATTTGGAACTGGATGCACAATCCACAGGTGCAGGGGAGGAGAAAAAATGAATATTGATTCAGAGAATCTTATGACTCGCGATCTTCACGGGTCACTACAGATCTTAGTATTCCGAAGATGACAGGTTGTACCTTGTATCTCCGTAGAAAAAAGTGCGAATTATGTCAAACAGCCGAGTAAGGCCTAGCGGCAATGTGATAATGCTTGCAGTCCGCTTCCGATGTGACATCGTTTAGTGTAGTTTGGCATGCCATCATTGGTACAGCAGGCACGTATCATTGTTGCAAACTGGGATTGCTTGAATGCTGACTGGCCCGTCCCCATCTGCAGAACGATCTCCCGCTTAGGACCCTTTTCTTTTTTTTTCCCTGCTAAACGGAGTTCCCTCCAATAGCGCAAGGTTTTTTTGCTGTTGGACTCGATTCGAGAATTGTGTAACAGACAGAAACAGCAGTAGGTATATGCTATATGGAGATATCTCGGTGTTGAACGCTTTGAAAAAACAAGCCGTCACTAGGACTATTGCCTAGTATTGACTAGTACGTTGTGAGCAGTCGATGGCCCAATAAGCATGCACCTGAGCAGTGAAAAAGCAAATAAGAATTAGAACCACGATCTAAAATCGTCCGGATTTGCACCGGAGGATTCTCTTGGGCGTTACCGATCAATACTTCCAAATTAAACGCGTCTGTGTAGAAGTCGGAGCCCTAATCAATGACCGAGAAAACATGCCTAGACCACTAAGTTCTTACAATCAACAATTTGCGTCGTGCATGTTTCCAGACCAAGGGAATCCCCATACCCTTCGATTGACGCCATGGATTCCGTGGAATGATATGGAATGGAATGTAATCTAGCGGAGGAATGGATGAACAACCAACTATGCAGGCCATCGCGCACGTGACCACACGACGTGATTACATAATCAAGTCAAGCCACAGGCCGGTGTGGCTTGAAAGCGGCACCCCTCCAAAAACGATATAAATCCATTCCGAAATCAAGCTCGAATTGGCCACGTCCCTGCTTTGCTTGCCAACATCTTGCCCTCTCGTCGAGCGAGTCTATTGCGCTCGACTCATCGTATCTAGCAGCCATGAGTTCGACGACAACTGTCACCGAGACAGTCCCTAGTACTGCCACTACTATCACGGCCGAAAATGTAGCTACTCTTTTCCCCGACGTCGACACATCACTCGCTCGCTCGATTCTGCCCACTGCACCTGACTCCTCTGTGCGCGCAGGAGGTGATCTTGAGGGTTACGATGAAGAGCAAGTCCGCTTGATGGAGGAGGTTTGCATTGTTCTCGACAATGATGATAAGCCAATTGGTAGCGCAAGCAAGAAGACCTGTATGGTTTCTTTCATCTGCTACGTTTTTTTTACTTGGTTGACAATATCTACTAACCAGTACATATATTATGACAGGCCATCTCATGACAAACATTGACCGCGGGCTTCTCCACCGTGCATTTTCGGTTTTCCTTTTCGATTCACAGAACCGTTTGTTGATCCAGCAAAGAGCTGCCGAGAAGATTACCTTCCCCGATTTGTGGACGAATACATGTTGCTCGGCAAGTCCTGTCGTTGTATATCTTCATATGATTGTCCTGCAGCTAACAAATGGCATGTATAGCATCCCCTCGGTATTGCTGGAGAAACCGGCGCGGAGTTATCGGCTGCGATTGAAGGAGTCAAGAGAGCTGCCCAGCGCAAGCTCGACCAAGAATTAGGAATTAAACCCGAGCAGGTCCCACTCGATAAATTTCAATTCTTGACTAGAATTCACTATCTTGCGCCGAGTGACGGTAAATGGGGAGAGCACGAGAGTGAGCTTTTCTTTCCTCCTCGATACGACCATGTAAGCGTGCACAGAAAACTGACCATATATGAAAATCTTTAGTCGATTATATCCTTTTCATTCAGGCCGATGTCGATGTCAACGCCAATCCAAACGAGATTCAAGACACTAAGTACGTCACAGCAGAAGAACTCAAGACCATGTTTGCGGACCCAAACCTGAAGTTCACCCCATGGTTCAAATTGATTTGCAATAGCATGCTTTTCGAGTGGTGGAGCCATTTTGGCACTGAGACCTTCAAGAGTTACCTGGAAGAGAAGGACATTCGCCGAATGTGACGAGACAGAGACCCGCCTGCAATGTTATATACCTAATGCCTATATTTACGACGTCCTTATTTTCTTTTTCACTATGATACCACTGTCGTCCTGGGGAATCCATGGCTTACTCAATGAGAAGGTTTACATATAGCTAGCTAGCCATGGAGTCTTTAAGTTAAGCAGCTAAGTAGATATCAGGCAAGATTTTCTTTTTCTCCTGTGGGGTAAATGAATGTGCTGTGCAGAGGGCGTACTTGTAGAAAAGAAATCGAGGAGTCACTCGACAAACGCCTACGTAGAGTGGGAATTCATATATGCAGAAAATGCCCTTGAATGTCATATGTTCAGTGGTATCGATTATATCGAATATGGATATCCTAGGAGATACTTCATCGCCTGCCCTTTCCTTTCTTCGAAGGCCGAGCATTTTTCTCCCGTCTCTTTTCCTTGAGCCTCCTATCCTTGCGAATATCTTCATTATTCCGCAGCTCATTTTTCGGCTTTCTACCATTTTTTAGCATTGTGCCACCACCACCAGCAGCTCCGCCAATTTCCCCTGAAGCAGCAGCGGCATCGCGATCCTTTGCGGCCTTCAATTTCTTCTTCCTCTCATAATCGCCACGAAGTTTGTCAAGAGGTTTGGCAGCTTGTTGCTTGTTATGCTTGTATTTTCGTCCGGACATTGAAGCATTTAAATCGGCTGCAAGAGTGCTATTCTCCGTCTCACCCACCCGAGGCATACGACCCATCCGTTTGCCTTTCTTCCAGGCATCAAAACGTCCGCTGCGGAAACTCGCAGCAATTTTGGTGCCGCTTTCACCGCGAACGAGCGCTGGCCCGCCTCTGGAGCCGTCTTCATCGTTGCGGCGAGAGACATACTTCATATGACGTTTGTCCCAGCGCTTTGTCGAGTTTGGTTCCCCCAAGCCAGCTTTTTCGTCTGCGGTCAGATCCATGGTGGCATCGCGTGAAGCTAGTGCAAAGTTTGAGCTGGAACCTGAATGAACTCCATAAGCGCGATCTTCGGCGAGAGATGTATCAGCAGGAGTGTAGGACATGAAGTACTCCGGGTTCTGAAAAGAGGTGCTGGAGTTTTGTTTGGATTTGTTGTTCTTAGACTGCGAATACTGGGAAAATGTAACTTCCAGATCAGACTCCGATGCCATTGACATGTTGTCTAGGTTGTCTTTAAGTGCATCGTCACCGTCGTCCATTTCTTCTTCTTCGGAGAACGCTGTGTTGTCCATCTGGGTGTCATCTTTCTCTGTATCATCGGCGGCAACCACTGTAGATTTCTTCTTTTTCTTGTCAAGAGCGGAACGCACTCGCTTAATCGTCTCAAAGGCTTCATCTGTAGATTTCTTGCCACCTCGTCGGCCTCCAATTTCGAATATAGTTTCTTGTGGACGATAACCGCCAAGTCTGGCTAGCATTTTCTCGCGTTCGACTTCCATTTCATTATTTTCATCGTTGAAAAGAGCATGCAGTGACGTCCAGCTATCAGAAGTCACCACTTCTTTGGCGCGTTTGGCGCTCTCCAATGAAGCGGCATTCCTTGTTCGCATGTAGAGCTTTTCACCCCTATTCGCAACACCTCTCTGGGCCATAATATCGGTATTATTATCTGTGGTCTTTGTAACCCATTCACAATGAGTAGACAGGGTATCTCGTGGAAAGCCCCCGACTACTACTTCTTCCGCGAAATTGACCTCGGTATCCTGTCTTCCAAGGACTAATTTCCGACCCAAGAAAAGTTGCAAGTCGAGGAGGTAGGGAGCGTCTGAATCGCGTACAAGACTATAACTCCAACCTTTCTGTCCAGCACGGGCCGTTCGTCCAACACGATGGATAAAGACTTTAGGCTGGGAAGGAAAATCGTAGTTGATGACGTTTGCTAGAATAGGGATATCAATACCACGCGCAGCAACATCTGTAACGACTAATATATGCGTAACTCCATTTCTAAATCGTTGCACTTGGATATTTCTCGCCGTTTGGTCAAGGGAACCATATGCATAAGATACCGCAAATCCAGCTTCACGTAAGATGCTGACAATATAATCAACGTGGTGTTTTGTGGCAGTGAAAACAATTGTTGAATGTTTTGTAGGCGATTCAGTGCTGTTTGGTTTGTCGGTTCCCGATCGCTTTCGCTTCCTAGACTTCTTTTCCCCTTCACCGTCTTCATCATCTTCATCTTTCCAACGCTTGGAAGCTTCAGTCGGCCCAGTAGGAATTTTGATCACGTCATGTAAGATGTGGAGGAGAGCACCCTCCTTCTCTGCTGATTTGATGGTGAAAAATGCGTTCTGTAGATCCGGCGAGATTTTTCCTTCGGTGTCCAGACGGATAAGTGTCGGGTCTTGTAGACCAGCCCTAGCAAACTCCACAAGTGATTTTGGAAGCGTTGCAGAGAACAGGAGAGTCTGGCGTGTAGCAGGTAACCCATGGAGAATCTCTGTCAATTGTGCGGCGAAACCCATTTCAAACAATCTATCGGCCTCATCAAACACCACATATTCTACACTAGATAGATCTAGACCCATCTCCACTTTCAAATGCAAGAAACGGCCAGGAGTCGCAATGACGATATCTGGGTTACCGACCATGAGGCCAAATTGCTCCTCCAGACTATCACCACCAACCAGCAAAACAGACTTCAAATCTGTCCCTCTTCCCAGCTCTTTGACAACCTTCAATGTCTGAAGAGCCAGCTCACGTGACGGCGATAGAACGAGTCCTCGCAATCCGACTTTGCCGCTATGGCTCTTCAGTTTCTCAATCATGGGGATAACGAAAGCAGCCGTTTTCCCAGAACCCGTCCGTGCCATACCAACAACATCCTGATCTTCAAGTATCACGGGAATAGTCTTTCGCTGAATCGGAGTCGGCACAGAAAAACCCTTGCGAGCGATAGCTTTGAGGAGATGGGCATTGAGCCCCATGGCCTGGAAGCCACCGCCTTTTTTAACCGTACGGCCCTTGAGATTGGACGCTTTCCTATTAGCAGCAGCTTGCGTTGCGGCAATGAACGCTCCGTCGTCTTCACTATCGCCATTCTCGTTGTCTGAGTTGATATCTCCGTCCAGTAAGTTCAAACTCGAAGAAGATATGGGTGTCTGCTTCTTCTTTTTCCTTTGGGAGCTCCATTCATCTTCGGTGTCAGAATTTGGACCCGCTTTAGAAAGGGAATTCGAGATATCAAATTCATTTTCGGAAAGGGCCGGGGAGGCCGATCGGTGAGGCATTGTGCGCTCTGTTTCCCTGGCCTTCAATTGTGTAGACAGCTCGATAGACTTTTTTTTTCCGCTATCAGAAAACTCGATTGAGATCTGCGCGGGCGGTGAGAGAGATAATTAATACTGCCTGCTTACACCGCCAACGGCTTCAAGCCGCGACGCGCGACACGCCCACCCCGCAGCGTCGCCCAAAACAGATATATGGAAAAGTCAACACTGACCACTTACATACGCTGTAACCCCCGACAGGACAATCAATTTGCGTGCAAACATGGGTACGTATCTTAGCTGAATTGAGCTGCGCCCGCTATTTTTCTTCTGCTAACCCGCGTCAGATGGTGGTTACGGAAATTACACAACCACCTCCTACGGTGGACAAGGTGGTATGGGCGGAGGAGGCTTTATGCCTGGCGAGACCAACAGTCCTGCTGCCGGAAGGGTAAGATCTGTTTTTCACCTGAGTGATTACGGCGATGCTTTCACTGACTTCAATTCCAGCAAGGCGAAAACCCCACGCTCAGACCAGTAACGATCAAGCAAATACTCGACGCATCTCAAGCCCACCCCGAGGCTCCTTTCCAGATTGACGGTGCGGATATTGGATCTGTTTACTGTGTTGGGCAAGTGCGCAACATCTCAACGCAAAGCACGAACATAACCTACAAAATCGACGACGGCACTGGTGAAATCGAAGCGAAACAATGGGTGGACTCCACAACGGCACGTCTAGAAGATGACATGGACGTGGATGGACAAGGAGTCAAACATAGCACACGCAAAAAGGTGGAATTGAACGGATTCGTGAAGGTGTTTGGGAAATTGAAGGTTTTCGGAAATAAGAGGTTCCTTGGAGCGCACAATGTGCGCCCATTATCGAACGTCGGTGAATTAAGTGTGCATTTTCTGGAGGCGACGGCAGTACATTTGTTTTTCAAGCAGGGGCCGCCTCAATCGAAATCTGGTGGCGTTGGTGCTCCAGCGAAGGGCGCAACAGAGGACGCAACGGGAGGAGCAGATAGTTACAGTGCTGGGGCCGGCGGACGACAACTTCCACCCATGTCTGCGTCGGCACGGCGAGTCTATAATTTGCTGAAGAGCGAACCTCAGACAAACGAGGGTCTTCATATGCAGAATATTTCTGCGAAACTGGGGCTGCCATCGACAGATGTTATCAAGGCTGGCGACGAACTTTTATCGGCGGGACTGATCTTTCCCACTATGGATGAATATACTTGGGCTATTTTGGAGTATTGAAGAAATCCAATCTCTGCCAGTCTTTGTTATGCGGATTGAAAGTACGGAACATTGTGATCCACCGGCGCTTATATGCTGAAACTGAAACTGATGACATTCGATTACTGTAATAATAGCCAATCAATGAATAAAAGCTAGAGAGTCGATTTAGCAGACCCGTTAGATAACAATCGGATATGTATGGGGAAATTCTATAGACATAACGCTGTATCATACTAAACAGAATACCTCCCAGTATATATATATATATATAATGTGTTGCACAATATACCTGAGATGAGCCAAAACTTTAAGCAACGGCATTCCTTTTTTGCGCCTCATCCACGCTTCTCTCCCAACTTGTTCTGCTGATGAAGACGACCTCAATAAAGAACACCAATCCCAAGGCAATCGCCACGCCAGTCCACAATCCCGCAATGCCCCATCCAAGTCCAAATGCCGTTCCTATACTAATCGGCATAGCCACAGCATAATAACAAAAGACCTGTACGTAGCCGCCAATCTCTTGTCGACCCATACCGCGGAGAATTCCATTGCAACATGCTGCCAGAGCATCGAAGAGTTGAAAAGCCGCACAAATAGGCAGGATATCGCCAACTATCTCGATGACTTTTTCGTCCGACGAAAACAAGCTTGCAAGAGAGTATCTCAGAGAGGATAGGAGTAGCATATTGAGAAGTCCGACGATGACGGCGCCGGTCAAAGTGACTTTGGCAGCTATGCGAGCAGCGTCCACGAGAGTTGCGCCAATAAGGTTCGCGACGCGCGTGCTACCTGCAATAGCCACAGGGAAAGGGATCTGGAAGGTCATACTGCTGATTGTGCTGAGCACGGACTGGGCAGCAAGCACTTCTGTTCCAAGGTAGGACGACATTAATGTGAGGAGCTCGAAAGCGAGACATTCAGCCTCGACCATGATAAGTCCTGGTAAAGCAAGGCGAATCATGGGACCCCAATTCTGGAACGCTTTCCAGGTGAAGCCATTCCAGCATTCCCGGCCAGCGACAAAGTACACGTATAGAAATAGGCACAGAGGCAGAAGATTCTCGGTAATGGCGACAGCAATCGGAGCTCCGAGGAACCCCATTTCGAGTTTCCAGACAAAGAACCAGTTCATAAAGGCATTCAGCGGCGCGCAAACTAGGAGCACATATAGAGATGCTGTGAATATGCCTTGGGCCTGGAGGAATCGCTTCCCGCTTTCGAAACAGGCATATCCCGGGGCACCTAGGATTACAATCTTGAGGTATTGTCCTGCAAGAATCGCAACCTCGGCCTCAGGGATGATTGCCACTAAGATTCTATCCGCGAAAAGCCAGATGGTGGCAATCGGCACAGTGACTACCAGCAAGAAGAACACCATCCTTTGCATCTGGAGCCCAACCAGCTCTTTCCTTCCCGATCCATATGCCTGGGCGCAAAGGGTATCTAGACTGGTGGCAAGGCCTTGATAGACAGCCCACCCGGTGATGCTGACAGTCATACTTGCAAGACTCACCGCGCCCAGCTCTACAGTCCCTAGATGGCCCACTGTAAAAATGGATGCTACAGTCAAGGAATACTGGAGTAGGAACGTAACGATAAGGGGCAGTGAATAAGTGCCGATTACTCGAGCTTCTCGTTTCCAGCTCGATTGAATCAGGCCGGATGCTACTGCTTCCTCCCACTTGCGGTCGATTTCATTATTATCAAGGGATTCCTCTCGGTTTCCCAGCAAAGCCGAAGTCTCCGTAGGCGCTGGGGCGAATGCCTGTTGGCTCTCTTCATCGGTGTGGGGGAGAGAAGCCGGGTGTGATAATGCCGCACTACCAAGCTGTTTCGTTAGATTGCTCATTCTATTCTTTTTCGAAGATTCGGGCGCGATGACATTATTATCGCTGAGCAGATCCCTCTCCTCTGTGTATGCACGCTCTAATTCTTCTTTGGAGAGGTATTGATCTTGGTCTTGACCGTGCGGCACAACTGTTCCACGTGGACCGGCGGTATAATGACATGGCCGACGATAAGAACCCGCCAAAGAATGAGGCGTAGTGCCTAGCACATTGCTAGTTGAGTATACGGGATCACTACCATCGCCATCAGAAGTGTAAGAAGCGATGTCCCGGGCAATGGCGGTGTGGGCGACTGAAGGTTCAGAAATCAACGGCTGACTGTCCTGATGGCTTGCGAGGGGAGCAGCGTTGTTGGACGCCATACCGAATCATATACTGCGATGTGTATAGACGGTGATAAAATATCGAGCATCAGTATCTGAAAAGGATAAAAACAAGTGATATATAATGGGCGCAATATAAGGTCGGATGAGTGTAGTTCCTAGCTTCGGCGAGGCCGCCGAGTCATGATTTCTGGAACTAATTGCACTGACAAATGCTGAACAGCCACAAATACCTGCGGACAAGAAATATCGTATGTCGAACAATGCAATTGTCAATGCAATCAATTGCAGTGCAACACCTGAGGTGAAGCGACGTGGGAAAAAGAAGAGAGAGAAAGATAAAGCCGGCCCCGCGACTCAATCAGGCAAGTCCTTGCGGGTGGCCACCGCCGATGTCGTCGCTAATGCTGATTGGCTGATGTAATATATACCGAGGACGCTGGGTTACTATGCATGTATACGATCATCAGTGTGCGATTCTTTAAATACTCTGGATATAGAGGGCTTTGGGTATAAAAAAGGAAGATAGTTACTGCTCAATTGTGGCTGTTTTGCTGTCCTGACCAATAATCAAAGTCGAATCAACTGCATTTTCCGTATCAGGACTAGCTCCTTGCGGATGAAGTCCACCTCTTCCATCCGTCTCGAAATCTATCTATATCCATCGTATATCAATAGTTAACTACACAGCTCAGTGCCATATGTCAAATACTACACCGGTGTTGAGGCCGGCTAGCTAAGCGGAGAATATGGCCGCCATTCAACCGCGCAGATTCAACTCGCTAATCAATCCCATCAACTCGAGTCCGGTCATTGTCGAAGAGTAAGCAGTTTGCTTGTATAGGTACTCGTGATATTGTTCTTTGACTGATTCTTTGAATTAGCCAACCCCCATCTTCAGGCCCTCTGTTTCTGGCTCGCCCGATCCTGGGCCCCCTTCTTTTCGAAAACACCGCGTCTGACGCTCGCGACCATCTCGCCAATGAGCGCACTTTTCTTTCCTGGCTACGCCTCGCCATCTACCTGGCCGTAGTCTCCTCTGCAATCCTGGTGTCCTTCCATCTCTCTTCAGCGCCCACCGCGCTTGAACTCCGAATTTCCTTGCCCCTAGGCATCATCTTTTGGTGTTTGAGCTTGGCGTGTCTGGCCAGCGGCTTCTCCATCTACGTGACTACTGTAACCAAGTATAGTCGGAGAATGGCGCTTGTGCAGAGTGGATGGAAGACGCAGGCCATGCTCACTGTTATGGCTACTGTGATTATTGGTTGTTGTATTCTCTTTTTGGCTACTGAATCGAGGATCAAGTAACTCCTCTCTACTTCTTAATATGTGTGAACTTTAGGGGGGAACTGGATTTAGATGGCACAAAAATGAAGAACTGTTTCTAATAGAAAACACTGCAATATTAATGCGCCATTCATCCTTGTTATTACATAACACTGATAGGCGATATGATAAAGAGACAGAGACAATTGTAAAAGATTCAAGAAAAATTGCTATACTACAGGAAAAATTCCAACTCGCTCCCTGGTAGTGTACAGTGCAATAACAATTCAAATAATGCAACGATGAAGGTGGTCTAATTCATAGGGAGAGAATAGATAGCCAAACAATAGTCTAAGTTTTCGTAACACAAAAGAAACAGACAACGAAAAAGAACAAGAGTACACCTTGTTCAAGGACAGAAAAGTCAAAGACAATGAATGCTCTATATATGAGATGCAGGGTTCCGTGCCCGTTAGTACAGTATGGTAATATGTATCAAATGCCCTTCGAGGACAGCAAAACTGGAACAGTTTCAATGGAGGAGTTCCGGCTCCGATAGACAACGAATCATTATGTAGAATTAATGTATACTTTTTCAGATGTAATCTCGTATTGGCGGTGGTTGTCAACTAGTCATTCACAATGTCATCCACTGCCATTCGTCTCCTCTTTGCAGGCTGTGGATTCTCTTCGTCGTCGGCCTCACTCTTTCGTCGGCGATCATAGACTGGCTCAGCAGCAGCTCCCGACACGCTAGCAGCACTCCGTGTCTGCGTCTGGTATTGCTGACTTCTTTCATCAGGTCCGGCAGGCGTCATCACATTCTGCGGCGGTCCAGGGATAGAAGGAAACGGCGATATAAGCTCCCGTCGAGCCGACAGGGGATCAAGCATCGAGCGCGGAGACCCTTGAGCGCGGCCGGTTTGCGGCGAAAGCTCATGCTGGGGACTACTGAGGGATTGATACGTGGCCATGTTTGGATATGAATCGCCTCGTCGATGAGAATACGTCGACGTGTGAGGTGCAAATGTAGGAGGCGACGGGAGGATGGGCGGTAGACGAACTGCGGAATCGCTGTAGGGATCTCGGAACCCTAGCGAAGACCCCGGTGTGTCCAATCCTCGACTTGGTGTCTGTGGGCTGATATGAGACTGCAATTTTGGTGGATAATGTTGCTGGTACTGTTGTGGCGACACTGTCGGTGTAGTGACAGCAGGTGGACGATCCCCATAATTCAGCCCGACCGGCATATCAGACGCTCCGGCAGACGGCGAAAATGTCGTTTGGTGATAATGGATGAATGACGAAGGTGTGTAGTTAAGGCCAGGAGGAGGTGGAGGCCCTGATGATGATATTGGCCTTTGGGCAGCTGGCAGTATTTGAGGCGATGTATACGGCTGCCATCTTCCTGAAGATGCAGTCAATGAATTTGTGCCGACATGTAGTCCTGCTGTGCCGTGCTCTGGCGGTCGGGAGTATTGTAAGTCAGTAATAGGACGAATCTCCCTCGAGGAAGCTTTGGAATGGCCCAGTCCACGGCCGGTCGCTGTCTGGTATTGTTCCCGCGACGATACGGTGCTCTCGAGAGCAGGCGCTGCCCTTGATGGCGTCTCTTCTGCTCTCAAAGGCGGCCGCCCTCGTTTCTTGTGAGTTACGTCAACGCAAGTCGCCTGTCTCTATCGTCAGCATACATACCAGCCTTTACCTATCACGCAGGTGCCATTCAGAACTTACCGCCTTGCCTGAGAGAACGCATCGTCGACAGGGTCTAGCAGAATCACATCCTAAATGTTTCCTTTTACAATTCACACAAGCTGAAGCAACATGTGCCTTGGCTCGTCTGGTAGATCTCGGCGGGAGAGTTCGCACGGTACTGGCAGCTGACAGGCCATGAAGTTGCGGCGATCCCGATATAGCCTGCGATAATGTCGCTGCGGAACTAATGCCGGGGACCTGGGGGGTTGGGTTGGAACGTAAATCTTCCGCAGAGAGAAATCGTGGTACTTGGATTTGCTGTGCTTGGGTCACATTCAGTCCTTCCACAGGTATCAATGTCGGGAGCCTCGGGGGTAAACTTGAATGAGTCGCTGCATCTATCGAGCTTGTGCTTTCTGGTTTGATTTCGCGGCCTCGGTGCGCTGTCCCTGCACTTTCTGCTTGAGTGCCCACCGGCAAGTTGCTAGACATAGGGTGAGCCGAATAAGATCCACTGAGACTGGATTTAGGCCAAAGAGAAACGCGGCCCGGCTCTATGTTATCGATGTCAAATCGGTGAGGCCCAAAATGCGACTTGGAAAACCACGGAGCTGGAAGAAGTAGAGATTGCATTGGAGTGACGCCGTGTTTGTGTAGATATTCTTATTCCGTGGGTTTGTTGATGGTGATAATGGCGGAGACGAAAACGAAGACGAAGGCGGCGGTGGTAGTGGTGATGGTTGCATAGCACATCTATGACGAGCCAAGAAGTAGCAATGGCGGTGACTTGAAGAGGTTCAATGGACTTTATGAGTAAAATGGGCTGCTGGACTTCGAACCTTGAAAGTTTATGGCGACTCGAGTCAACGATCCCCGGTGAAGATATTTGTTTTTTCTTTTTCTCTTTGCTTTTGCCTCTCTTTTAAAGTTAAAGAAAGAAAGAAAGAAAATAAGGGAAGCCTCCCCTTTCCCTTCACTACCGTTTCGGGCTAACAGTGCTTGCCGCTAAATTATCGACTCCAGGTCTGCAGGAAACTTCGCACTTTGAGGGCTTTGGCTTTGATATCAGAGTGTTGGCCCTGCAACCAAACGGTGAGTCGGCGAGGGGTAGTCACTGATTGTCGGATAAGCAAGAGACGATTATACGCCCAGAACCTCTTTTCCCTTCTTCACACTAAGGCCCAGCGCATTGTTAACGTGGGAGGATCGACGAGGTGTAGTTTAATGGATGACACGTCGCAGACCTGACCCAAGGAGGTGGTGGAATGGGGGGAGCCCAGGCATAAAGATCTTTCGAACCCCATCACAGAGGGCTTGAAAAGACCAGGAACTCCGTAAATATTAAATAATACGTACAGCGTCGAGGAAGAGATGTGGATCAAACAGGCGAATGATGTATGAGAGAAGGATTCGAGCACTGCCCGAGATCTGCATGGCGGTGATCACCCTTCACCTGCAGGTCATGACCCTCAATGCAATGCCTGGAACTTTGTCACTGAGTTGACCAAGATAGTTAAGTTAAGCCGCCCATTCCTGGCTAACAGCTAGTCAAGACAGCGGCTATTGAATTTTTGTATCCAGCGCCGGGGCCCAGCCTATCAGATGGCGCGTACGGAGTAGCGAGTACTCCGTAGGCTGCCAGAGAGGCGGTTTTGGATCTTCATAACGGAGAGGTCCCCCCGCCATGGAATCCTCTATACGTATGTGTACGTGACGCGAAGAATGAAAGGATTGAATGCGTCACATCGAGGCCTTCAATTTTGCGTCCTGTCCGTGGTAGGCGACGCTATTGGTCTTGGGCCAGTAGTTGGCGCTTAGCATATCGAGCTCAAGGCACTACTGTATGTACTCAGCACTCTGAGGGTGTATTAGACATGCAGTGGCTTGCAGAAGGGGCATAGCTGGTGGCCCAAAGGGGAAGATTCGATGTGTGGAGAGGTTCGTCCTGATGGAGAGCTGTCTGTTTTGGGCGACCCCAGAACAACGCCCGCCGCCCAATCGGAGGCGCGCTTCCCGGGCGGATCGACGTTATCAAGTTTAATAGTCTGCTGATAGTTGGCCTGGTATGTGAACAATCCTCCTCTTACATTCCAGCCTTGTCCCAGTACAATACCACGCAATTAATTATTAGCTCCTGCGGCGATGTGCGGACCGACGGCGTAAAACGCATCATGGAGGCTGTTACGACAAGTATTTGTGATCCTTGATCCAAGCTTGGATCACATCTGAGCGATCGAACAAGGCACGCAAACTAACGCGTTAAGCAACACGTCCAAGATTGCCAGCAGCAGCAGGGCGACAGTCAGCGACTCAGGCTGCTTCGACTTTGTGGTAGAGTGCTCACTTTCTAGCTGACAGACATTTTTAGATTTGCCGGTGCCAGAGAGAGTTTGGGCTACGGAGTAATAGTTAATAGTTTGAAGCTAAATACCCGGAGCATTCTGATTTCTCCCGAGGGCGTTATGCTCGAAGACGAGCTCATCGCCCTCGAAGCCAGGGGGCCGGGACTCAGTAAGTCCTGTTGAGGAAGAGCAGCAAACTTCCAAAGTCAAATGACTTTCCGATTCTGCGTTCCACTCGAGGATCGGCGCGTTAGCTAGTTTATGCTACTAATGGACAATAGATAGGGTGTCACCTGGCGTATAAGCGCTAAGGCGACAGAGTAGTAGTATTATACCTTATGAGTTACAGTCTTACAGAGCTGAGCGGAAGAATTACACATGGAGTATAATAATGTTATTTTTTGTCATGTGGCTGTGAGATGAATAAATATTATAGCTAGGTATGTACCGTATACTAACTACTATATACAAAGTAAACAATACTATTGCTAGCAGTTATGGTGATGATCCAACCAAGTTGTACGTAGTTACCAAGCAAGTACTATCTACATTCAATATGCTCAAGCAGACTAAGCGCAGATCATCTTTCTCCGAGACCGAGTTATCTCCTGTCATTCTTCACACGTTGAAAAAAGAAGCGCTTCTGTACTCCGTACAGACTCAAAAGAAACTACGGAGTATGGCCACGTTTCTATGCCCAGCGTGCTCCACATTCCTGTAAGGACTACTTACTTCTTTCTAGGAGCTGCACAGAGCACTCCGTACTAGGCTGTGTGTCACCTAGTGCACAAACATCCGTCCCGACAAGTCAGCTTTAAGCTCCGACACGAACCACAACCCCCCCGGGCCCCCCAATCGCGGCACTCGCATACATGACAAAGGACAGGGAACACCCCCGTTGTGTGAAGTTGTCGTGTTGCACAAGCCTTGAAGATAGGAAGGCAAATATTCCGACAGAATACTCCGTACGTGTACTGAATAGTGAAGATACGGGGAGTATTTTTCTCGACTACGTACTCAGTACTGTTCCATACATGCAAAGCTGATCATTGCATCCAAGGCTAGCCTGCAAGCACGATAGAGAGATGATCCAACCATGCAACTGGGACCGGGCCTAACGTCAAAGCGGGGGCACCGTCACCGCTAAGTTGAACTAGTCCGGACGGATATTATTATCAACTCTTGTAATCCTATCCATCGGTCTCTTGCAAAGTTACAACATGGTACGGTGCAAACTTTTGGTGAATGGAAGAGCACCGATCGCAAGGGGTGATGATCACGATTCTGCAGTGTCAGCATCAGCCAACTGAGTCAGGCAGGCGTCAGGCTGCAACTTAAAATACAGCATTTGCATTATTGAACAAGCCACAGAGGCAGAGCTAAGAGTAAGACTAGTGGTTCCTATAGTGGTACGGTGCTAGTGCCACTGTGTAGTACGACTCGAGTGAGACTGAGTGTTACCCCTAAGTAGCTTAGAACCCTGCGCAGATTCGAAACAACTGCAAGTCTGCAAGTGCATGCATTGGCGTGAAGAAAAAGAAAGGAAAGGAGTCTGACTGCCTGAGTCTTGAGGTGTTTCCTTCTTTTTCTCTCCGGCAGCGTACAAAAGAGGAAAGTCACGGATCTCGAAACGGCTCGCGCGGGCTCGGCTCGTCGACGGCTCGTCCCTTCCGAAAGCTTCCCTCCCTCCCTTTCACACTTCCTTACGTTTACTTCAACCTCCAATTATTAGATGTTTAATCTGACAAGTCTATCTACGAACCCAGGGCATGTTTTGTGTTGTCATTCTCGTATGACGAACTGAGCAGTGGGGTTTCCAGAAAAGGGGAGAGAAAAAAAAGAAAAGAAAACAACGGAAAAAGGGCCAAAAATGAATCGCACGCATTGGCCAGCAGCATGCATAATTCCTTATCCCGCCGGACCAATGAAATCGTGACAAATTCAAAATCTTGCAGCGGAGATGTTATTCCATCGTTGTCATTGGCTCATCAACATGACAAGAAGTGCCTTGCGTTGAAATTTAAAATGGAAAGAGCGATTCCACGATACCGAAATCTCTCAGGCGGCGATGTGATTGCTTGCCTCCAAGGTTTTAGTTCTCCCAATCACCAAATAAGTACGTACCTAGGTACGTAGTACAAAGCAATCATTATTGTCCTACGCTTTTCATAAAGGAGCTTTGAAGGTCTTGCGCCGGCCCGAATTTGCTGACGAATGAGACTTGACGATGCAACCGTTTATGTCCCCGGCGGTTCAATTGACATTTATGTCTTAAATCATTAGTGCATGCGCTCTTCATAAGAAAGCTTTTTGTACTGGCACAACAAAAAAGCCTGTTCGATGTAGTATTGGGCAGGTGACTTGCGATGCGAGCTGCAGCAATGTCCATACTACATATACCCGCGGTACCGACTTCTTTTTTCGGTAGGTGAGGATTTTGTTTCAAGGCAAGACAGTAGCCAGTCTACTGACTCTAGTTGCTTCAAGCAATCCAATTATCGGCTCGACTGACTGGTTTCATCTGCAACATGCACAGGATGATGTCGGGACAACGGGGGGGTTTCATGCTTAAGGGACAGGACATTGGAATATGGAACAACAAAAAACTTTAAACGATCATGAAATATGGAGACTGTACATGCACGAGTCAACCGGGAGTATTGCAGAACAGCGGTAAACTTGGCAGGCAACGTTATACTCTATGTGAGGGTTGAGTCTGGAGTCTGGTCTTTCTTCCAGTGCTGCAACTCCTGTACATATACATACATACATGTACATGTACATATCTTGCGGTGAGTTGTCCTAATATCGTGCGACTAGGCATTCATACTTAAGATAGTACGTCCTCCTGCACTGCCTGTCCAAAACGGAAAGAGCGTCTATCAAAGTGGACCTAAAGTTTTCTCTCATAGCAATCTTAGTGTTCACAAAGGCAGCTACCTAGGTAACCTTCCTAGCGAATATATTCTTTTAGTTGCTGGTATCTTGGCGAAAGTGCGAGTCCGGAACACTTCCCGGAGGAGACAGATCAATCACAATGACAAGTGTAGAGGTGCCGACCAAGTCCGATATTGGATATTTAGCTAGTAGCTGTTCTTACCACTTCAGGCTTTGCATTGGGCTACAAATGGTACATCAATAGCGAAACATTCTAAAACAAGCTAGTCAATTGCCCTCCAGCCGGTTAAAATTGCCTTTTCCATGACCTCGTCTTCACGAAACAGGGCTTGGAAACATCATCCAAAACGAATCTAGAGCTGAGTAAGTGACTGCTGTACGACCTTCTTTGGGAGAAGGGCTGAGATGTGGTTTCATTTGTATCTTGTATGCTTAGACAGACGATCGATGTTGCTGTCGAATCATAGTCCATTCTGATGGAGAATGTTGTTCGAGGAAGGTGTTGCTTCCAGGCAAAGCTCTCAAGGTACGTGGCTTCTCGCCATCCGTGTACCCTAAGCTCTTGAACGGCTCAGCCATCTATCTTTCCATCCGCAATGACGCGTAGCCCTCACCTAAAAGAAAGCGGACTCGAGGACAACAAGCCTCGCGTTTGGTTGCACTTTCCACTGTGTACCACACACAAACGTCCATGTGAACAGGACAAGGCGAGTAGGCATCCATATAACGCGAGTTTTTTTTTTTTTTTTTTTTTTTTTTTTACTCTGCGTTTGGTGTGACCAACGCGAAGATCCCGAACCCAGAAGAAAGCACGGTTCGTCAGACTGTCAAAAGAAGGGCTACAACAAAAAAAGAAATGCGAGGCTGTGTAACACGATGGCAAAGCGAAAAGGACCACTAAATGGTAGTTAACTAACCACAAAGACCTTGATAAGTGGGACATGGATCTCGTGTAAGCGTGTGAGGCAATCCGAGTCGTCAGAAGTCTGAAGACATGGATTCTCCCTGACATACAAGTCTTGCTTACTGCTAGATAGAGAGTAGGCTTTAAAGAAAATAGACAGATTGGATGATATTGAATTAATCCGTATGTATCGTGAAAATGTAAGAGCGCATCCAACCAACGAGGACTCCGGACTCTGACCCCCAGAATTATTGCCATTCACCTGAGTCCACCCCGATTAATTGGCTACTATTGTTAATTACGAAAAAACCAATCTAAGATATTTTCACGGAGAATTTATTATTTCTCCTAGGAAGCGGCCCGAATTCCAACAGCGTTGATGCACTGTGGGAGGTCACTTCTAGCTCGTAGTATTGTTAGTCGAACCCCTAAATGCGTACTAGATATGTACAAATTGGGCATTGAAAGATTCCCAAATCGTGGTCTATAGTTCATTAGCTGGATCAGCTTACAGTGACTGTTGCGTCGGGGGCAAGCCCCTTGAATACCTCATGAATTAGATAATATTATATCATATGGTACATGAAGGACTCAGAAAAAGATGTATGTAGCAACTGCAGTAACCTTCTCTTTCCACGGCTGACCACGAGCAAATGGACTGCGACGCGCTGTCTCCAAGACCACTGTTCGTTCTTCAGAAGTAAGCCCACCATCATACCTATCCGAGACCAGATCCATTTCATTGAGTCTGACAAAACGTGTCCGCTTGACCAATTTCCAGAAAACGAACATTAAAACCATGATAGGAATTTCAATATAGTAGCTAACAAAGTCGACTCCATTGAATCTGGGACTAAAACAAGACCAGCCCTGCACTAGAACAAGGACTATGTTCAAGACCACAGCCAAGATAGGGCCGTACGGGTATGTCCAGTTCTTGAAAGGGAGCAAATGCTCAAGTCCTTGCTTCTTGATGGCAGCACGGAAACGGAGTGAGGCAAATCCGATGGAAATCCATGAGAGTTGGTTGGAGACTCCGACGATGCTGCAAGTTGATCAGCCAGATGTAAAAGTTTAGTATAAGAATGGGAAGAAGAAAAACTTACTTTTGCAACCAGGTCCAGAGCTGGCCTGCACCAATGTAACTTGCACCAAAGCAGAGTCCACTTATGAGGGATGTTCCCAGAACGGCTACCCAGGGGACTTTGAATCGGTTGAGTGTGCCAAACACCTTTGGCGCATATCCGTCAACAGCGAGAGTGTACAGCAATCTCGAGCCTGCAAAGAGTGCATGGTTGCTTGCTGATATGACGCTTGTCATCACCACCGCGTTTATGAAGCTACCAGCTACAGTACTTCCGACCTCTTCAAAAACAATCGTGAAGGGGCTGGTGTGGGTGTCTTCACTGTCAAGATTTGGGTAGGTGTACGGCACGTTTAGTCCGACCATCAAAATTGAGAGGATATAGAAGAGCAGGATTCTCCAAAACACGTTGCGCACAACGCGAGGAAGATTCTTAGCAGGGTCTTTGGTCTCTCCTGCAGTGATTGCAATAGATTCAGTGCCTCCACTAGAACACATATAGTCAATATCCCCCATAATAGATTCTGTAATCCTCGTGCAAACTTACTAGGCAAATGAAGCAGTTACAAAGACGGATGCAAACCCTCCAATACCACCAACAAAAGGGGCATCGCCAATATGCCAATAATGTCCACCGATATACTGATGGCTAGTGTTACCACCGCAGTTAACCACAATGCCAATGATGATGAATATCTAAGATTAGTCTGTTAGTGCATGACTTGAGTTCAAGCAGACCCAAAATAGACTTACGACAATCGTAACGACCTTCAAAAGACTGAGCAAATACTCCGCCTATACTCGTTGATTTCGTTAGTGATTTTTTCTCGGGCCACCTCAGCATCAATCTCAACATACCTCACCGTATGCCTTCACAGAGATAATATTAAGACCAATGACAACGAACAGAAAGATCAGGCTGATTGCCCAGCCCGGAAAATTGTCAGTCCAGTACTGTAGCAGTAGCTGGAGAGCAATGAGGTCAGACGCCGTGGATACAGCATCATTGAACCAGTAATTCCAGGTCAGGGCAAACCCAAAAGCGTCATCCACGAAGCGGCTAGTACACCAGATATTAGAACATGAACTTCCATACATACCGGTCCTTACTCACCCAGCAAAAGTACAGAATGAACCGGCAACAGGGACAAACGCCGACATCTCTCCCAAGGAAAGCATAGTGACAAACACAATTGCACCGACAATTGCGTACGATATGAGCATCGACGCAGGACCTCCAGTGGCCAAAGAGTTCCCAGTACCCAGAAACAGGCCGGTTCCGATAGTTCCCCCAATGGCGATCATTTGCACTTGACGAGCAGACAGCTGTCGGCTCAAGTTGTCGCCCACCACGACAGGAGGCTGATAGTCCTCCGGTTCAGAAGGCACGCCATCCTGCCCTGCCTCATACCGCCTAGGGTGTTTTTCATAGTCTGTATCCATCCTCTCGGTTGGTCTCTACACCATATAGGGCAAACCCCTGCGCAATGATGGTAGACTGGAACCACACAAAAGAATCGGCTCTTTTTCAGTGAGGGTACTGATACAATAAAGACATGACAGGTGCCACGTGTGCGCGAGAAACAGGCACAGCTTTTATGTTTATTTTCCTTTCTTTAACGAAGGATTTTTGCCCCCATGGGCTAGTCCACTTGTAAACAATACATAAAGAAATTTGAGATTCTCAAAATCAATTGCGTGCTGAGCGACCAACCAAACTCAGGGTCCATGATCTGTTGTGGGCCTGACGTCGAATGACCTTCAAAGTTGTGGTAGCCTTTATTTTTTCTTTTTTCTTTTTTTTTTTTTTCTTTCTTTTGCTTTTACAGGAATAACAGAAAAGAGTGAAAATTATAGTGTAGCATTAGCCATTAGTCTCTTCAGCTGTAGCTAACTTGACCTGACACCAGAAT
Source organism: Talaromyces atroroseus (assembly GCF_001907595.1). Classification (NCBI taxonomy): domain Eukaryota; kingdom Fungi; phylum Ascomycota; class Eurotiomycetes; order Eurotiales; family Trichocomaceae; genus Talaromyces; species Talaromyces atroroseus. Next base: position 755,190 of record NW_017971438.1, on the reverse strand, counting down.
GTCATATTCGCGGAGACGATAATCAAAAGGGGGAAAAAAGAGTCGAAGGATGTGAAAAAAAAATAGAAAAATATGGGGTAATGCCAAGCGCTTAGGGCGAGTGACTGCCGCGTTACTGTATTTTACCGTACCAATACGAGATCCCGCTGCGTCCAATCACCGACGAGCATCTGTTGTATATCATATCTTCCTATACTTATCCAGTAACCAGAAAGACAAAGAACTTTACAAGAACAATTAACGCCTGGAATGCTAGACTATGTAGACTCAAAGACTTGCCATGACCATAATCAACACAAGAGTGAAAAAGATCGGCAAGGAGACAGAAAAATAGACAACAAAATTAAGCCAGAAGACCAGTCGCCAATGCCTCAAGATCCTCCAGGGTGTTGACTTCAACAGGTTCTCCAGGTGCAGACTGGGCCTTGTGTGAGCGCTTAGAACGCTTGGTCTTGCGGCTGTCTTCCCTGTCCTCGGCAGGAGAAGAGGCATCGCGAGACCGCTGTTTCTTGCCCTTGCTCGAATCATCACCGTCGTCATCTGACATGAAGGGTCCAACACCTTCATCACCCTCATAGGGCGCCAAATAGGCAACACCGCCAGCTTCTGCGTCCTCGTCCTCTTCCGCTGCCATTGCACGCTCCTTCGCCTTCCGCTTCTCTTTCTTCTCTCTTTTCTTCTCCTTCGCACGCTCCTTGTCCTCAATATCAGCAGCCCGATTCCTCTCGGTCTCTGTTTCCAGGAACTTGGCTCGCTGGGTCTGTGCGTCTCCATCAGCTCGGAATTTCTCTTCATCCTCCAACTCGTAGACCTCGTGCGCTTGTCCTTCGTCGTCGTATATAAGTTTCTTGCCAAGACCCTTGTACTTGAGCAACTTCTTCTTAGATTTGAGCAGTTTCTCGCGGCGCTTGGAGTCGATGATAAGCGGCTCGGCGGCATCAGAGATTTTAACCACCTTAACTTCTCTGGTTGCCCCAGGCTGCTGCTCGCCCTCCTTGGCAGCAGAGATCTCATGTTCAGAAGAGACGGAACTAGCATCGGATTTATCGCCGCCAAGCGCCTGGTCGCCGGCCTCAAAACGTCGTTTAACAGACAGGAAATCCTCGTCCTCGTCTGCATCGCCATTGATGCCATTACCTTGGTCGACCATTGTGCCGTCGTCGTTGATGAGCTTCGCGTAGTGGTCGGCAAGGACGTCTTGATTGCGCCGTTCAAACATGCGATCGTATTTCGTGCGAACGTTGTCTTTCTTCTTTGTCTTCTTTTCGCCATCTTCCTGATCGGACTCATCGCTCGAAAGATACCTCAATGCACGAGGCTGGTTCTTTTGAAGTTTGCTGTCCTCTCCCTTGATAAATTTGATTCGCGGGGCACCAGGAAGACCCAAACTGGCAGCGAATGCGTCCAGCGGCAGCTCTTTCACCTTGAAGATCTCCTTATCCTTCTGCACATGGATCGATTTCACATACGAAATGAATGCTTTCTGACCAAGATACTTGAGTTCCGGGTCCTTAAAGCACATGTTCTGCAATTGATCCTTGACGCTTTGTTGTTTTCTCGCTTTTACGTTGATCTTTTCAATCGGTACCTTCTTCTGCTCCAGACGCTTGAGCATACCAGACTCCTCACTCGGATCTAGGAAAAGGACTGCACGACCATTCCGTTCGTAACGAGCCGTTCTTCCAACACGATGAATATAGGTATCTGCATCTTCTGGACAATCTAGCTGAATCACCCAGTCAACAGCTGGGAAATCCAGTCCTCGTGCTGCAACGTCCGTCGAGAATAATACCGCATGCTTCGCTTGAGCAAATCTAGTTGTAATGTCTAGTCGTCCACCTTGCTTCTGACGACCATGAAGATGTAGTAACGGGATACCCGGCTGAAGATGTCGTAGTGACTCGTATACGAACCTGACTTGTTTTCCAGAAGACATGAAGACAATTGTCTTAGCTTTGAGGTTACTCCTGATGAAACTGAAGAGAGTGTCTAATTTCTCTGGTAGTGGCGTTATTATATAGTGTTGCTGAAGTGTAGCCGGAGTTGCGCTGGTGGCAGCCTCATGTACTGCAACGTATTCAGGGTCCTGAAGACTCAACCGTGCAAGATCAGAAACCTTCTTTGTTTGAGTCGCACTGAAGAGCAAAGTCTGTCGTGTCTTGGGCAAATGATCGACAATCGCATCAACGGTGTGTTGAAACCCCATGTCCATGATTCGGTCCGCTTCATCAAGGACTAGCATCTGCAGATTGTACACGTCGAGATCCGCTGTTTGATCCAAGTGTTGAAGCATTCGCCCAGGCGTGCAAACAAGAATATTCATCCTTCCAAGACGCTCTTGTTCCTCCTTCAGACTCTTTCCGCCAATGACCAATCCTGCAGAAAACGTATGGTACCGACCAACTTTCCGTAAGACCTCGAAGATCTGAATCGCAAGCTCGCGAGTAGGAGACAAAATAATCGCTCCAAGACCGTCATATTCCGTCCAGCTCTTGCGGTACAGATTTTCCAGAATGGGGACCAAAAATGCCAATGTCTTGCCGCTCCCGGTTTTCGCGGCGCCCAGTATATCTTTCCCCTTCAGTGCATAGGGGATGGATCGAGATTGGATATCAGTCAAGGACTTGAAGTGAGATGCAGCCAGACCAGAGGCTGTGGGATCCGACAGAGGCAAGTCAGAGAAAGACTCAAGTCGGACTTTCGGATCAAGCTCTTCGACTCGCTGCACAATTGTCGTTAATTCCGTTTCATTTCGCTTTCGTTTGAGAGTTCGAGCATTTTCGACAACTGGCTTTCGACTCTTTTTATTAAAGTCCTTCGCCTGAGCCATGGCTATAGGAGTTGGGCGTGTCCGCGCGAATTGAGCGTTAAGTGATCGTTCCTCTTTTTTACGTAGCAACTTTTGCTGCATGTTTTTTTTTTTAACCGGCGGGGCGCTTAGTCATCCATGTGATAAGGTTTTGCGGAGAAAAAAGGTCGTCTCTCGTCTGGCTTATCAGATAGACCCACGCCCTGTGATTATTCGACCACAATTTGTTTGCTCATTTGTGGAACTGTGATAATGGCTGACGATGAATTGGAAGCGCTCAACGCGTTGGAGAAGGAAGCCTCGGAATTCAACAAGGTGTGATGTACAGCATGCAACTCGCCGGGTTTGCAGAATGCAACAACTGACTCGCTCATGCTATGTAGGACGCAGAGATTGAACGAATCAGAAAGGCATTCCCACTAGACGCGTGAGCTATCCTTGAAAGCCCTTAATTATAAGCTAGTCTAGATCTCTCATACTGACGTTTACCCGCCTGCAAAAGCTATGCTGTCCTTGACCTTCAACCGGGAGTCCCCGAATCAGACATCAAGTTACAGTATCGCAAAAAATCACTTTTGATCCATCCCGACAAAACGCGAAACCCTCTCGCTCCAGATGCATTTGATAGGCTCAAGAAGGCACAAACGACTCTACTCGATGAGCCAGCCCGCGAACGTCTCGACGAGTCCATCGCCGATGCTCGGCGACTGCTTATTCGCCAACACAAATATACACTCGACTCGCCAGAGCTGAAGACGGAAGAATTCAAAGTGGAATGGCGCAAGAAGACAGTCGAGGTGCTACTGGAAGAGGAAGCGAGGAGGCGGCGGCAGATGAAAGCGCGCATGCAAGAAGAAGGTAGGGAGAAGCAGAAGGAAGAGGATGAATTGGAGGCTCGCAAGCGCAAGAGAGATGCCGAAAAGGCTTGGGAGGATACACGTGATGAGAGAATAGGCAGTTGGAGGGACTGGCAGAAAGGAAAACAAAAGGATAAGGAAGGCGGAAAGAAAAAGAAGAAGATGAAAGTACTCGGATAAGTACACAGACAGCATTGGAGATGATGATTATAAGATATTTTCGATATGAGGATTTATGAAGCTTTTTCCAAGATATCAACTCTTTTAAAGCAAGCGGGAATAGATTAGCGGTTCAGCTATTCTTTTTTTTTTTTTTTTTTTTTTTTTTTTTTCTTTGGTTGAAATTTCAAGCAATTTAGATCGATGTTCCTTCCAAGAAAAACCGACAGAGCAGACACTGGGTAAGTATATCCCTATGGTGAGTGACGGGACATGACTCGCGACATAGTCATTAGCTTTTTGAGTTACTTGCTTTTATCTTCTATCTGACTAAGATCATACATTGTAGTATATCCACCGAACTTTTCATAACCATATGCCATATAATATATCATAGTAGACGCGCCGTATCATTCGAACACAAACAGATCGGATGTTAGGTTTACTCGATTGAGCTTTGTTGAGAATTTTCAATGAGTGCGCGTAAATAGCGTCAAGCCAATTGGCAATGCTAGTCGATTATTTCGCGTAGAACAACAAAGTTCATGGCGTATATCAGAAATAGTGATGTAGCTGCATCTTGTATATAGATATGTTCGTGTGAATATGATGGATATGCCCTATGGCAGACCATAAAACGCCGAGTGCAATGGAAAGGGAGAAATAAAAAGACGGAATAATTATTGACTTGGGAAGTGGTCACGATGAAAAACCGAGACTTGAAAGAGAAGACAATATCCCTACATTTAAGCCGCAGCAGACTTTGGGGATGCCTTTTCAACGTTCTTTCGTGATGTGACCGGTGAGACGGAGCTGGACTTACGCGGTATGGCTGCTTTCTTCGTAGGGGTACGTGGTGTTGTGACAGTCACAGCAACGGTGGTCTTGGAAGGCGATATGATTGTGTTTTTTTCCTTCTCCGGCAAGACGTTGGGACCAGCTGGAGTAGTTCGACCACGTGAAGCTGATGAAGTATTCTCACCATTTGTTAAGGTACGGACTCCGAATGGTTGCATTCCACGACGGAAACCAGCGTTCTTCATAACAGGAATCCTGCACAGTAGTGTTAGCTTAATCTTCCTTATGCACAGAAGCCAATACGCACGATGGAGAGATTGTTGTGGCAGGAGTCCATGATGGGCCTACGCCTGCTGGAGACTGAAAAGACAGGGGCGATGCCTGTCCATTTCCCAATCGCGAAGTAGCTGAAGAGGGGGTTGAGCCTTGTACAACCTCGACCGAGTAGTTGTACTCCCCAGCACGATAGGCTCGACGTTCATTAGACTGCTGCTTCAAAAGCTTTTGGGCTTTCGTGTCGGCAAAACGAAGAAGCAGTTTATGTCCGGACTTGCTAGCAACGTTATGAAATTCTTCAATAACACGCTCAGCAATGTCGCGGTTCTCGAAACTTGAGACAGTCAACTGAAGGCCAACAGCATTCAAGATGCGATCCTTACCGGGCGAATCCAACTTCTTTGCTAACTCCAGTCTTCTCATCACGACTTATCTTCTCTGAGACCACACGATAAGGCTCAAAGTGCCGGCGTAAGTCCTACAATAACTAGGTAAGCATCTGTATCTATTAGAGAGTTTCATGTCACTTACAGCCTCGGACCAGTCAAGCGGAACATTTGTGCAGTAAATGTTTGTAGAGCTCCTGTCCTCCAAGTCCTTGAGGCGTGAGTTGCGACTTTTCTGCAAGAGATTAGTGAATGTTCAAGGTAACGATCATTAGCAAATGTACCTGGGCAAAGGAAGCCTGATAACCGAGATAGTAGAAACCGCGGATACAGTTCTCACACGATTCAAAATTGTAAAATTGGACAAATGCGAACCTATTCATTTGAGGTTAGAAATGGCACAACAGAGAATTGAAAGAACTTGCCCCTTGCAAAGTCCAGTCTCTAGATCGACGATTGCCTTGCATCGATCAATTTCTCCGAAGCGAGATGCGTATGCGTGAAGCATCTCATCGGTAGTCTCGGGAGGGAAACCACGAATGTAGACGTTAGTAATTCCCTCGCGGTTCTCAAGACACTTGGCAAGGGTAAGGTCAGATTGGTTGGTCCACATGGCAGGAATGGCCCGAGGAATAGGAGGCTCCTGTTGAGTGAGCAACTCCATATCCTGGACAATGTAACCATTGGGTGTTTTCATCATTTGGTACTGAAGGCAGGGCTGCTGCAGATGAATTCCCGGTAGAATAGGATAGGGCGGAATTGCACTACGTTCCACTATCGAACCGTACGAATGAAAGCCATTACTGGTTCCGGAGTAGTCGTTCAGAGGATTCTTCTCCTCGAAAGACCAGGAAGTGGCGGGAGTATGATTCATTCCTGCGCCCTGTGCTCCCCATGGCATGGATGGGAAATTCACAGGAGTGATAGGTGCACCACCGACAAAACCGGGATAGTACATAGTCGGAGGAATTGGCGGCTGCAGGGGCATTCCAGGCATTAGTGGACCTGGAGGACTGACTTGACGCTGACTGAAGTGCCCGTTTGAATTCATCCCGCCTACCATAACAGGAGCATTGTAAAGAGCCTCCCGCGCAAGTGTCGCGAAGTCGGGGTTAGGATGAGAAGCTCCGTTGACCCCTTCAGCACCTTTTGTGGAAATGCGAGGAGGAACATTCAGTTTTCCATTTGGAGGAACATATTTGCCTTTGAATTCATTAGCCATGGGACTGTTACTTGGGATTGTAACTCATACCTGAATCGTACATAGGATCCTTGTGGATCTCAGGGACTGTAACTACGGAGTTCATATTGATCTGGATGGCCTCGTCAGCTCTTCCTCGTCGATATACATGATGGTTTCAAACACTACAGCATGAATCTAGCATAGTCGGAAGGGAAACAAGCCGGAGAAGCAACAGGAAGGCAAGTTCTTGACATGATCATGCTCAAGAAATAGCAGATATGGCAAATGGGAAGACAGCACAAATGCTTGTGACTTACTTTTCTTTTCGATGAAAGAGTGAGAGAGATAACGAGGCCACTCGAGGTTCCTTGGTAGTATCGATGAAGTTGAGGGAAAGTATAAGAGGCAGAGTATGAGTAGAATGACTGGGAAAACTAATGGAGTTCGATGAGAGACTGAAGCGAAGTGTGGTGCTAACGTGAAGAGACGAACGAGAGAGAGAGAAAAGAAGAAGAAGAGACGAAGAGACGTGGAGGAGGAGGAGGAGGAGGAGGAGGGAAAGAGACATGAAGTAGCGGAGGAAGGAAGAAGCTCACTGCCCGATAGGGCAAGCACCGGCAACCGCCTGTATGGGAAGGAACGCCCTCTCCCTTAGGACGTCCGCACAAGAACCTCTTCTCTTATTCCCCCCTACCATTTTCACTGCAGCGGCACAGTAAAAAAGGATGTTATATCATGAAGTGGCCGTTCGACAACAATAATGGGAAGATGATCGGTGTCCCAGGATCATGGGTGAGAGATGGCGGGTATTTGTTGGTAACTTGGCAGGTGAGGAAGAGCTTGCCTGATGACATACTCGGGCAGCATCTAGGTAATCTCAAGGTTTAGCGAGAGCCAGCGTTGAGTGAATTCATATATTATAAATTTGTAAGTCAACCCCTTCTATTAAGTTCCCTCTCACTAAAAACACATAGATGTCCAAAAAGGCCAAGAAGAAAGCTTTGGTTGCGCAAGCATCGATTCCGACAACTCCTACGTCCGCATGACGCCCCTTCTGATGAGCCATGAGAGCTCCATTCGACTGTTTAAATATGAACAATAAATAGCTGATGGAATAACGACCAAAGCACAATGAAGAGAAAACCAGGGAGGCAAGAAGAATACGTTTCGTGACATGTTAAAATCGTCCTTGTCGTATGAAAGAGGGAGAAGCGAAGCAATCTATAAAGTGAACAAGCCAAGACAGGGAGTGAAGAAAGAAAGTCGTTTCGTTAAGTGTTGGAATTTTAGGACCATACATCTTCCTGGTATGTTCCACTGCTCCGCATATGTTTTACGATTTCCTCGCCTTTCTCTGGGGTCAAGGAACGTTGTTCTGAGATTATTTGGCCTAAGACAGTGTTGACTTCACGAGCCATGTGTGCAGCATCGCCACAGACGTAGAAATAAGCTTTCTGTGCCAAGAGATCATTGATCAAGGCCGCGTTTTCACGTAGACGGTGTTGAACATAGACCTTTTGGGCACCCTCACGGGAGAATGCAGTGAACAGCTTAAAGGAGTCTCCCATCTGCTCTTGGTAGGTCTATTGAGAAAATTAAGAAGGTTAGCAAAGCGTGGGTCTACGAAAGAGCATAGGTATGTCGAAGCCAAATAAAGGATATACAAACCTTCCACTCATCTTCATAGAGAAAATCCTCGGTACTTTTCCGGCATCCAAAGAATAGAACAGTTGTTCCCACTTTTTCTCCTCGGGCAGCCAAAGCAGCGCGCTCTTGAACGAACCCACGGAAGGGCGCGACACCGGTACCGGGTCCAATTAGGATAATAGGCTTGGAAGGGTCCGAGGGCAATTTGAAGTTCGAATGGCGTACGTGAACGGGAACACGGATACCGTCGTACTTGTTTCTGGGGCCATCGATAGCGTACGTGACTCCATGGGGCTCGGGGCTCGGTTCTCCGTGCTGTTTCTGCTTGAGTGCCAATAGGTAGTTTGTGGTGACACCTTTGACGACGTGGGTGGCGCCAGGGATGCGAACGGACTCGACAACAGCGGTGACACTAATTTTCTCCTTTTGAACCAGGGAGGAGGAAGAAATGGAGTAGTAACGAGGCTGGATACGGTTGATCCCTTCAATCAAGCATGAGAAGGGCACAGCAGTAAAAGGCGCGGACGAAATGCTTTCCAGAGCTTGTGCGATATTAAAGCATTGGCTGGTGATCTTCTCCTGAAAGTAATCTTTGTCATTTCCAAGACGTACCATTTCAGCTTTCGCCTTCTCATCCGGTGCGAATGCGGCGAGCGTGCTGACAAACTGGCGAGACACTGGAGCACAGATTTCCATGTAGTAACGGACGGCGGCATCGTATGTGGTCGGACTGGGGAAAGGAACTTTAGCGGTAACATCAATACCCTTGATCTTGATGACGGTTTCGCGTTTGGCATCGAGACCGAAAACTTTCAAGAAGCGATCAACTTCCATGCTAGCATTAGAAGGCCATACTGCAATGTGGTCACCAGTCTGGTAATGCAAACCACTTCCGGAGACATCGATTTCCAAATGCAGACAGTTTCGGTCCTTGACGGCGAACAGTTCACGAGATTCGGCGATGGGAGCAATGTAGGGATTGTGAGCAGAATACGGGCCTTTACCAGCGTGTTCCAGGTGGCTGAGGTTTGGTTCGCCAAGATAGACGGCGGAATCTTCAGCAGTCAATTCATCCTGCTCCGTGATGGAAAAGATGGGTTCGTAGACAGCTTCACGCTCCTCCAACCCGAGCTCAGCACTGAGGGCAGTCCACATGCCCTCTTTCCAAGCCAAAAAGTCTTCCTCCATTGTTCCGGCACCATCGTCTCCTTCACCAGCATCACCGATTCTCTTGGCTCCCAACTTGGTTAGAGCAGCGTCGACGTGTCGGACCATGGAGTTATAGTGCTCGTATGTGTTGTTTCCGAGACCGAAAGCGACATATTTGAGGGAAGCAAGAGGTTTCTCTTCATCAGACGCGCCACCCGTAAACTCCGGACTCTCTCCAGTGACGAACTGATAGAATTCAACTGCATTGTCGGTGGGCTCGCCCTCGCCGTAGGTTGCGAGCACGAAGAAGGCAACCTTGTCTTCGGGGAAAGTGTCTAGGAGGTCGTAGTCGTATTCCTCGAGATCAGCTACCATGGTCTTGAGACCAAATCTCTGAGAGCCCTCCTTGGCCAGTCGGGACGCGTAGTCCTCGGCAGTCCCGGTCTGCGAGCCATAGAAAATCACACAGTTCTTGCCAGTCTCATCCAGCTTCTCGACGATGTTCCTGGTCTTGCCGGCCTTGGCTCCGTTGGCAGCACCGGGGGCGGCGGCGTACGGATCTTTCTGGACAGCCCAGTAGGTTCCTTTGGTGAAGTAAGCCACGGTTCCTACGAGCAGGCCCATCAGGACGATCAGATCGAGGGTGTCGATTTGTGCCATTATGACGGTTGACGAGAGACAAAAGCAGCCAGGGAGAGGAAGCGAACAAAAAGAGCGCAACGAGCTCTCTCCTCTATTTCTTCTCTCCCTCTGTGTGTGTATATGTTGCTGATGGTTGTTGTGGTGAGGGAGGGAGTGCGTGCGTCGGTGTGTGTGCCAGGTGGTCTGATTGGGCGGTTCGGCCAATCACGCCGGCGAGGCCTTTCCGCTCGGGTAAAGCCCGGTTGGAGACTCTCCGGAGTCCGTGGTTGACGAGAAGACAAGACCCGAAAAAAAAAAATTAACTCAATATGAGCAATCAACTGGAGAAGGACAAGATCAAACGTTGTATGTCTTCCTGCCCCTGGCACTGTCTACTGCCTGCTTTTAGTGGCAAGCCGTTGCTGGGATATACGGTCTAGCCCTAGGACTAGACATATACTAGGCAAGTCTGCTCAAAACAGCATAAATGTTGCTTGTACTCATCTCCTTGCCTCAGTATAGCTCATCCTTGCTGTCGTTGGCTCTCCCTGTCACATTGATAAGCTTTGCGTGAACAGCCGGACGGAGTAAGGGGTTGAATGAGGAACCTCTATGTAGGTACCTTGACTCCTTATTGCTATTTGAAGTATGGCTGGTGCAGAGCTGAGCTTCTTCTATATAAGGAAGCAGCTTGGATACAGTGCTGGATAACTATTTAACAGGGATGGACCCGAGAAAGGTGAAAGGGGAGACGAGGGATTAGCCTGGCAAGTAAGAAGAGGACACAGAGTGTTCAGAAGGTCAGGGGCATACTTCACGATAAAAGCAGGTGAACTATAATTCAAAAGGAAATAGAGTAGGTACTAGTTAGTTAAGTTCTAGGATAAATACGTTATATAAGTAATGGCCCATAATCATTATCAAGTTGAGTTTATAGCATTAAGATAGCGTCATTGATCTAAGATGAGCTCTAGGTACATAAAACAGTTGAGTTACATCGATAGTGGAGGATATTTATAATGAGGTTTGTAGCAGAAAGAATAGAATAAGAAGAATTTGAAATCAATGGGTACATAAGTAACTAGTTAATTTTTTGGAAAACAGAAAATTAAATAATATACATACATTATACATATAGCCTCACAGGCATTCTATTGGCCTATTATTATATACAGTTAGAGCCTAACTTCCTAAGGCTACAAGACCGTCCTCTAGATACGTTCTTTATCCTTCACATATTCATCTTTCTACACCTTTATGCCTTTTCTGAGCGGTTCGCTCATCAATATTCCTCTACTTCTAACTTATTTCTTTTATATTGGAAGATCCAGAAAAACAAGAGATTTATTTTCCAAGGCATTTTTCACCTAAGTAGGTGACATTTCAGGCCCGTGGTGGATTACAGGCTGAATCCAGAATAGCGGTCATAATCTGCCGTCACAACTTTATTCATTCATACCTAGCTAGGGACGGTGTAGTATCGCAGGCAGAAATGTTTCCACGACACAAGACAAAGCAGCAGTCAGCGGCCACGCGTATAGATCCGGAGCATGATGCTACCGACTCCAACTTAGCGTCACTTCTCCATAAAGCACTTCCCTCCGCCGCTACAGAAACTGACAAAGACCCCATTCCAGAACTCCAAGAGATCTGGCAAGAAGCATACGACCACGTTGCCAAGAGTGAAGGTGGAGATTTGAGGAGCAAAGTAGAAAAGTTCGAAGCAGCAATACGATCCAAGTACCAGCAGTCTGATGCTGGTGGTGGTGGTGGGAATGACAGCAGCAACTCCTTGGTTAGCGATCTCGCAAGCCTCGACTCCACCAGGCGACAGGACCTCATGGCAAAACTGATGGGCCAACGTGGGAACGAGTCGAAAGGAGCCAAGGCAGTCTCGGGGATAATATCTGTGTTTGATTCCACTCAAGAAGCTATTGGTACACTGCTAGACCTTTATCAGCCCGCTTCGATAGCGTGGGCAGGGATTTGCTTGGTTATAGCTCCTGTGAGTAGTAGAATTTCTGACGATTGGTTCTGTGTCACTGACAGTGTACTGTTAGCTGTCCAACTTTGCAAAGGCAGTGGACGATAATGGAGCGGGGATCGCCTACATCACAGGAAAACTGCCTGAGAATATAGAGCTTATAGAACATCTTCGGTCGAAACCGTGGAAATCACGGGAAGGAACCCAGAAGTTCAAGCTTACTATTCGAAACAACCTCGTTCAACTCTACCGGCTCATCATTGAGTACCAAGTACTGACATTCCACGCTTGTCATTCCAAATCTGCCATTATGAAGAGCAGTCTAGGACTAGCCAAGTGGAAGGAGAAGCTTGATGGCATAAAATCTGCCGAGGCGCAGCTAGATAAAGTCGTGGATCTGTATTACCGAACGCAAACTCTCGACAAGTCTGATGAGACAAATGAGAATGTGGTTGCAACATTGCATTTCCTTAAAGAGAAAGATCAGTCAAAAAAGAGAAATGCATTGATAGAGGCGTTTAATCCAGAAATATCTGACCTTGATTATGAAGCGTATCAGGAATATCTGAACCGCTTGGCGACGCCTCATCAAGGGACCAACCAAGGAATCATTGACAGCCCTGAGTTTCAAGGCTGGATGAGGGCTAGGGAAGCACGCTTATTACTTCTTTTGGGGAACCCTGGGACAGGAAAGAGTGTCTTCAGCAAAGCATTGGAACACGCGTTACAGCACATAACTGGTAAATCATCCAGTCCATCAACTATCAGTTCGTTCTTCTTCAAGGATAAAAGTGGCCAGCAAAATAGAGTGAACCTCGCCCTTTGCAAAATCTTGTATGATTTATTCAAGAATCGAGAGGATCTCATCGACGATGTTCAAGACATAGTCAACCCCCTTGACAAGAATTCCTTGCGGTTGAATACTGATATGCTATGGGAGATTTTCATAGCAGCAACGCAGAGCGCCGCGCCCGATAGTGTGATCGTCATTTTTGATGCAGTTGATGAAATAAATCAGAACCAACTAATGGATTTTTTGGAAAAACTACGACGGTTTTCAAACCAAGCAGTCAAGATTTTCGCTACTGCGCGCCCCATCCAACCTATCCTCGACATGTTTACACCGCAGACGTATCATGGAATACCGGTTGTATCTTCTCCTCCTGTGTTCATGCTAGATCTCGAATACAACCGCTCACTCTACGATGATATCGTCAAGGTAGCAAATGACCGATTGGCGGCCTTCTTCAAGGACAAAAGGATCTGGGACCAAGAGACCAGGGCTACGTTGCGTCAACAGCTTGAGTCATATCTGCAAAATAATCGCACCTATCTTTTCGTTGAACTTGTTTTCAGATATCTTAAAGGTCTTAAGCAGGAACGCGTGGCCAGACACTGGATTAGAAAGTTTAAATCATTGCCTTCTAGTGTATACGATACCTACAGCACTCTTCTGGAGACCACCCAAGAAGAAGACCGAACCTACGTGAAGACTATGCTTCAGCTGACCCTCGCGGCGCGAAGGCCGCTAGAACTGAGAGAGATGAACGCTGCCCTCGGAATTCTTGAAATCGACGCGGACGACAGCTTCGACGACCGCGATTATCTCGATAGCAATGCGAATGTCGACGACCCGAGCCCAAGCGACGACTTCAGAGCATGGATTCTGGACAAATGTCAATTCTTTCTAATTGTATACAATGATGGAATCTACTTTATCCACCAGACGGTCCGAGACTACCTTCTTTCCAGTGGAAATGATGACAAAAGACCGACATGGCTGGCCAGCGACTTTTCTGAGCTTACCTGCCACGAAGTTATGATGAAGAGTTGCATAAAATACATGTCAATTCCCCGCGAGTTGGACTTCCCGCTACGCTCTATGAGACAATTGTTTGATGCCTCGCAGTCCATGCAACATAAACATTTTGAGTGGTTCGAATCGGTCATGGAAGATGAATATGCATTTGGCGAGTACAGCTTCACAAATTGGTTCTTCCACGCGAATCTCATTCGAAAGAAAGAGGATAAAAAGTGGCCAGGTATGATTGACGCTCTCAAGAAAAAATATCCGTCCATGTCTTTTGACCTAGCTTGGTTTGTTTTCTGCTGCTCTAGCTTGCCCTCTGCAAATGGGGTGAGAGTTTTCAAAGAGACGTCCATAATCGACAGTATGATTGAGGACGTTGACCTGGCTCTGAGCTGCTTATCGCTAGGTTTGGTCAAACGGTGTCTGGACATTGACTTTTACGAGGATTTATCCTATGCTATTGACTTAGAGAAGGAAGTCATCGCCAGATCGGATCCAGACGATGAAAGGCTGGCCCAGAGACTTTTGAACTTGAGCGACGTTTACTTGCTGCAAGCCCGGAGAAACAATTCTGATACTGCGGCGAGCCTGTCAATTGAGCATGTAGACAGAGCAATAAAAATGATCCCTCGAACTCACGCTAATCGACGTCGAGCTTTGGGTATACTTGCCGTAGCCCTCAATCTCCGGTTTTGTTATGAAAAAGATGACAAAGATATAAAAAGAGCAATTGATGCAATCGAGAACGCCTTAGACCCTAACGTGTATCCTCCCACTGAGGATGAGAAGTATTATTTAAAGCAAGACCACAAAATTTGCTTAACGAGTCTATTCAGATATTCTGAATTCCGCAAGGCAGCCGGTGATAATGAAGATGACGACCGGGCTATCGAGACTGCCCGGGTGGTTGTTGACAAATTTTCACAATTGCACCATGCTTCGCCTTCTGAGAGACTGATGGTGCTAGCCAGCTTGTTTGAAGAGTATGCCAAAAGAAAGCGAACAAAACAGCATATTGATGCTGCCATTCAAGCATTCCACGGCGCCTTTGAAATCACACCGGTTGAGAACAGTGATCGGGTTGACTGCCTATACTCCATGGCCGTGAACATGCATTTCCGGTACACCTGTCTCGGGTCAAAAGAAGACCTAACTCACGCTTTTAGCTTTGTCAAGACATTGTACAGTCTCATTGCCCAGTCTGACTCTGCCTCCTACACGAAGAACTGCTGGTATCTCAAATTGGCAAAACTCAAGGACGGCATACTTCGAGATGTAGAAAAGCTGAAAGAAGACGAAGAGGGGGGTCCGGAAGTTGAAACGTCTTCCTAGATTATGTGAAATTGTATATATCAAAGTCCAAAGCAAGTAGTCCTTTTGGTTTTCTATCCACTAGATATTTTCCCCGGGGAATCTGTATTCGAATCATTGGAAGGGGGGTTCTGCGTACAGGTATGGATCCGTAAGGTACAGGGTATTTGCATCTTCCCACGTGGCCGAGCAGTTGGAGAAGATATATACACAGCCTTGCGCGCAGTTTCGTATGTCGCAAATTAAATGAGCATGGAAATACCACCGGAATTGCGTCCAGTAGTACGAGCACAGCGAGGGATCTGAGAGAGAGGTAGAGAAGAGACGAATCTTTGGGCGGTTGACTCATTGAGTAAGCAGAAGCGCACCTGCCGTCCGCGCCCGAAGCTAAGAGCAGCTTTGGCTCGACGACTACCTCACCTCATCACACAATTCACTTCACCACCAGCTTGAGATGCCATGGCCTATCGTTGCCCTGTTGCCATGCATGCTAGCCAGAGATGACCTTTTTCATCTACAATGCCGACGCCGATTCAATGCTTGTGAGAGGCTCATCGCAGTTTGAACATGCAGCAGCCCAACCGTGCGTACCACTCTGTCGCGTGTGCCCTGCACTGTTACAACACCACACTAACAAACAAACCAACCCCGTCCATTCCACTCGATCCCGACACTTGGTCTCATCTTTGCACCGAAGCTAATATCACATTTGTGTGCACAGCAATACCCCAATCCGGTCGGACAGCCGCGCCCCTTCAGACAACCATACCCCTCGGCTCCGACGAGTCTCCTACGTCGCACCATAACCCTACCCCCCCGCCAGACCGACTAGCCCCCAGAAATGCGTCTTCTCCAGGGCTCGCTATTCTGCACAGCAGGGAGTCCTCTGTCTCTGGGTCAAGAGGGAGACCCGTCGATGCTTCTGGCCGAGGCCTTACAACGCTCCAACCCCAGTCGCGAAGCCGCGGTCAGTCTCATTCGAAGAGCCCGGAATCCAATGTTGCCCGGCCAGAAGGTCTTGTTGAGCGCAAGCCTTCCTTGTCATCCTACGGACATCACCGGAAGACATCCATTGTCCATGGCATCCAGCATTCCCGCGGCCCAAGTTATACTTCAACCTCGGCGAGTCCTCTGAGCCCGGAAATCATTGCATCTGCAGGCTCAGGTAGCATGGCCGGCTTATCTATAGCACCAGAGAATCTGTTTTCCAGTCGGACTGACGACCTGGACTCGCTTTTGAAATTTGCAAATAACGGAAGCAATGGCTCTGTGCATACACAGACTAGCGGTCTCAGCACGATCCAAGATGACGATGAACTTATAAGTCTTGGCCAGACAGTGACGAAGCGCAGCAATACTACCCACAACAAGGTGCCATCAAATAGCAAACTCAGGCGAGAACACTCCCACGGCCGCGCGCATTCAAAGCATCACCAGGAGTCAAAGACCGCCGGCGAGTATGCTCTACATCACCTCTTCAATTCTGTAGGTACACCCTAGATCCATTCGTATCATCGCTAACAAAAGAAACATTAGTTCGTTGCCCATGCAGACAATAAGATTAATCAAAGCATCGTCAAGGTTGGTGAGGTTGAGGCGCCAGTGGAAGAGGTGTGCGGCGAAGGTGCAGACCCCGTTTTCGATCAGCTTATTTCTGCCTTGGGGCATATCGCTCGCCAGAAACCGAAACCATTGATTGATACCATCATGCTGTGGCGAAGAGCAAAAGGTGAAGCGGCAACGACAGCCAAGAATCCTCAGGTAAGTAGATGATGACACCGCAGCGCTTTGGCTACCCAGCCCAGAGACTAATGGATTCTGGAACCCCAGAAACCGCAAAGCTCTGAAAATTCAACACTTCTTCGTCGAAATACAGAGCCTGTCCAGGCGGGAAGCTCTGAATCAGATCTGAGTTTGGAAAGCGCACAACCCTCTTTCGCACAGAAACAGGATGGCATTCAGCTTCTTGAGCGCCGGGCTACCGTTTCGGTGTATCTCGTTTGCAGAGTACTGATCGAAATATTCAACCAAAGCAGCGTTGAAGCGATCGGGGCCGACATGACGGAGCGATTAGAAGACATAGTATTCGGTCAATTGAAGGCAGTGGATCCGGAACAGGTTGCGGCCTCTCCGTTACGTATGGCAAACTGGAGGATCTACGGTCAATTTTTAGGCAGAATGAGTGAGATCAACTTTACCGGCGTCGCAAAGCGCTTCATCAGCGAGCTTGAACGATACCAGAGAGAAGCCAGTCTCCGCGGCCAGTCTCAAGAGCTTGACGCCAAAGTAGAATTGTTAATTTTGGGAATGCGGCATTTCAGCATCAAGACCTATCCTGAAGAAGCGTGGAGCAAATCCTGCGAGTATATGAGATCCTTAGCTGGGCTTTTTGTCAACGCTCATGGACAACGGGTCAAGCAGGCATATTGCTACATTATCGAAAAAGTTCTAATTTCGATTGCATCGAATCCTGCGTGTGACGTAGGTCATCCGCGGTGGAAGGAGTTTTTGGAAGTGATAACTCCACGCCTCTCGCAAATGATTGCCAAGCCTCGACACTGGATGACCGTGTTTCCTATACAGACGATCTTGCTCTGTGTCTCTTCAAAGGATGTGTTTGCTAGCCAGTGGCAATCTCTAGCACTCAGTTTACCTCCGCGACTCAGAGATCGGCCTACTCGAGGATTGGCGCTCCAGGCACTGTGCCGGTTGCTATGGACGTATTTATTCCGCTACCCGGACCCTCCTAATGTCACGCTTAGAAGGGTTGACGAGGTCATTAAAGTCGCGCTGCCTCCGGGGAAGAAAACATATCTTACAACAGAGCCTTCCGTGGCAGACCCCTTGAAGCAACTTATTCGGATGACCGGTTTTAAGCTCCCAGACCTGTGTTTCCGCAACATCATCTTTCCCCTAATAAATTCGGACCTCTTCTTGTCTGGCAAGGAACTCAAAATCGAACAAATGGAACCCGAGAAGATGGTGGTAGGAATCCGGTCATTCCTTGCCATTATGTCTGACCTAGAGAACGGCGATCAATTATACCCACCTTTTCCAGCTGGTCCAATTTCTACGCACTTTGTCGACATCCCCAATTTTCTACTTCCACCTCGCTCACAGCTTCTAGCAGATGCCAAGCCTCGCGCAGTCTCTGCGGACACATCGACCCTCTCGCGACCTGTGAATGTCTCCAAACTTAATCAGGTAGCGAAGGATTACTACATTCAGTTTTGTGAAGTCCTTGGGAAGATCACTCTTCTCTGTGATAATACATTTGGTGGACAGGCAGCTCTTGATGAAAAGTTTGGTAGCTCAACACCCAAGACTCCCATATCGGAAGCATTCAGTTTTACTCGGCGCGACGATCATGCAACTCTTATTGACCAAAGGCAAAGTTTTTACGATCTGCTTCATGTAGCTGTACAGGCGCTTCCCAGATGCTTATCCGACCATATACCCTTCAACTCTCTCATTAACCTCCTCTGCACAGGAACTGCGCATGTTCAGCCCAACATAGCCAGATCTTCCGCGGAGTCTTTGAAATCAATAGCACGCCAGATGCATGCGCAACAGGTAACCATTGGGTTTGCCAGGTTTATCTTTAATTTTGATGCTCGGTATTCCACCATGTCGGATGAAGGCATGCTTGGACCTGGCCATATCGAGTCTACATTGACTTTATACGTTGAACTCTTGAAAATTTGGATCGAAGAGATTCAGCAGAAGACCAAGGAAATTGCAACTGATCAAGCTGAAAATAATGTCGGTTCCGGTACTCGGGCGCTACAGCTCGATCTTTCTAGCGTGCTTGCGCATGTCGAGGAAATCGAAGCACACGGTATATTTTTTCTGTGTTCTCAATCTCGCAGGGTGCGTCGCTTTGCAATTTCAGTTCTGCGATTAATCACTGAATTCGATCGCGCCCTGGGAAAAGAGAACACTAGGGTCATTCGAATTCTGGAAGCAGATTCCCACGAGATCATGGATCTCAATGATGAGCAGCTGACAGTTGCCGAAAGGAGTCGTCTACAAAAGGGTAAAAGAAGGAGTAGCCCGCAAAATACTCTCATTGAATTATGCAGCAGCGATGTTTCTTACGACTCAAGTCTTTGGGTAAAAGTGTTTCCAAACATTGTTCGTGTCAGCTTTGAGACGTGTCCAGTTGCAGTCACTCTTGCTCGAGGGATCGTGTGCGCCAGACTCATACAGATGCACAGAAATATAACCGCCCTAGCAGAAAGCCAGCGACTCCAGCAGTACGCGCCTTACGACACGGGCCACGGGCGATCCCTCGGCCGAGCCAGGTCACCCGCGGAGATCATGATTGAACAATGGAAACTTTACCTCTTAATGGCTTGCACAACACTAAATAGTGTGGGTGCTCAGTCTCAGAGCCAGCTTGCCAACGCTCAGAATGCTCGTAGAACTTCGAAAGGAATGCAGTCCGCCCAGGAAAAAATCGGCTCCGCCCGAGCTCTCTTTGCCTTTGTGATTCCATTACTGTCTGCTTCATTGGATTCGATAAGAGATGCCATTGTCTTCGCATTGGGATCTATCAACAAGAGTTTATACAGAACTCTTCTTGAATCTTTGCAATATGCGGTGACAACATGCACTGAAGAGGCCAAATTACGAATTGGTACTCACAGCCGAACTCCAAGCAGTCCCCGTCGCAGCCGAAAGACAGATCGCCTGCGCACTGAAGTCACCCACGTATATAAACTTACATCTACCTTCCTCAGGGAATCAGAAATTTTCAATGATGACTGGATTGTCAATAACCTGATAAATTACGCAAAGGAGTTACGCATCTTTCTTAGCGATGCTGAAGTGCAGAATGACTGGGAATTCCAACGTCTGCGATACCATTACTGTGGCCTTATGGAGGAGCTTTTCGAAGGCATCAATCGTACAAAAGAGCCCTCTCGCTGGATGCCCTTTGAGTCGCGTAAATCGGCCTTTACCTTGATGGAGGGTTGGTGCGGATACTCACCGAGTCAAGCACATATTGCTCGAAGAGAAGATAGTATGAGACGCTTTGTCTTGGCCCAACAACATGAACTCGGAGACCTACGAAACCCTGCAGCTATGATAGAAATCGAGAAGAGAAACCTACAATCTGCAGCGCTGAGCGCAATGTCGTCATTATGTGCTGGCCCAGTAAGTACGACAACAGAAGGCGGGTCAATCCTTCAGTTTGATGTGAGCCGAATGCTGGTTTGGATTGGCAGTATTTTTGAAACCCCCAGTGACAAATTGCACACCACTGGTCGGCGAGCATTGAGAAACCTTATTGTGCACAACAAGGAGTACCCATATTTACTCGAACGCATGGTAGATATGTGCTACGGAATCGACCGGGAAAGGCGCATTCGGGACAAGGCGCTTGAAAGCTACTTTGATGTCGTGAACCAGGTTCTAATAGAGGAGACTGATTACCCATTGGCATTCTGGAGAATAGTGGCTATCGTTTTATACATGCTAGGAAACGAAAAAAGAGACATCCGCATGAAAGCAGCGAAGCTTCTTCGTATTTTGGAGGAACGACAGCAGAAGAATTCCAGACTTCAGGACTTCGACATCAGCCTTTCTGACAAGACAACAGCTGTCCATAAGCTTGCTCAGTTCGAAATCTCCAAAAGACTCGCATCACAATATCCGGACCTTGGATTCTTCGTATTTTCTGACCTCTCCAAACATTTTGCTAAAACCATGTCGCCTGACGAGCAGCGGAATGTTGTTATGGCGATCTTGCCTTGGGTTCAAACAATGGAGTTGCAAGTCGATCCAAATCAGCAACCTACTCCGCGGTCATATATGCTCCTCATGAATTTACTCGAGATCACTATCCTCCGGTGCAAGCTGCTACCCAATGAGGTGCAAGCTCTTTGGCAAGCACTGGCCACAGGCCCCCATGGAGGAAACGTGCAAGTCATTCTTGATTTTATTATTAGCCTCTGTTTGGAACGGAAGGAACAGAATTTTGTTGAGTATGCCAAGCAGATTGTGGTATTCCTGTCGTCTACTCCTGCTGGTTCCAAAGTGATCGAATTCTTCCTATTGCACGTGTCACCAAAGTACATGATACAAGAACGCAAAGATGATGTCCCGCCACCACCAGACAACCGAGGATTGCCCTACGTAGCCAATATAGATGACGTTCTACCAATCGGCAATAAGCAGGTAAAGTGGTAATGCCACATTTGGGAAGAGTGACGGTTGCTAACGACAATAATTTTAGGCTGGTCTGTCCATGGGTCAGCTTTCTATGATTTTTCTTGTGGATTTAATAATAGGCCCTGTTACATTGGCACTACAAGACGTCATCAAGCTATTACACGTGGTTTTGATCTTGTGGGATCATTATACCTTTACGGTACAGGAGCAAGCACGGGAAATGCTTGTTCACCTCATTCATGAGCTAGTCGCCTCAAAAGTCCAGGATAAGGTCTCACCGGAAGTGCGACACGCTATTGAGGACTTTGTCGAGTCAATTCGCAAGAGTGAAGCGTCAGTGATCTGGGAATATGAGGACAATACTGACAAAGAAGAAGACGACGGTACCAAAGTCCCAACGGCAATGAATCTTGTGACGCGACAGGTGGTGCAGTTTTTCAATCTCGTTTTCGAGGATGTTAACGATCTCTGGTCCAAAGAAGCCTTGAATTGGGCCACATCATGTCCTGTGCGGCATTTGGCTTGCCGTTCTTTCCAAGTGTTCCGATGCATCTCGACATCGTTGGAGCCAAGGATGCTGGCAGACATGCTTGCTCGGCTCTCTAATACAATAGCCGATGAAGAAACCGACTACCAAACATTCTCTTTGGAAATACTCACAACCTTAAAAGTCATAATTAAGTCCCTTTCATCGCCGGATCTTTTGCAATACCCACAGCTTTTTTGGACTACGTGTGCTTGTTTGAACACTATACATGAGGCTGAATTCATGGAAAGTATCGGTATGCTTGAGAAGCTTTTGGATAAGATTGATATGGGTGACCCCAGTGTCGTGGCTACTTTGAATGACGCGCAGCCTCCTCAGTGGGAGGGGTGTTTCACTGGTATCCAAGAGCTGGTGTATAAGGGCTTGAAGTCTTCAGAATCTTTTCACGACACACTGAGTTTGCTGCACCGAATGACACCCCTGCCGGACAATGATCTTATTGGAGGTAGGGGTCGATTACTTTTTGCGACTCTAGCCAACATACCCAGCTTTCTTCACCAATTCGATGCAAATACAAAGGACCCAATAATTCTGGATCGGGCTAATTTACTGGGTCAAGTGGCCGAAAGACACGGCTTTGAGCGACTGGCTGCCTGTTTAGTTGGATTTGCAAACGTGCAGTGGAAAAAGGAGCAAGATTTCTTGCAGCATATGATGTCAGAAGTCTCTTCGTATTGTTTTCCAGAGCAAGAAGTACAGAGTCTGGTATTCGTGATGGGCCTGTTGACAAACGCGACGCAATGGTTCCGAGTCAAGACTTTGAACATGTTGTGCGTGTTGATCCCAGAAATGGATATGCGGCGACCCGAGATCACCAGCTATGGGCCAGATTTGATATCACCTCTTCTGCGATTGCTTCAGACGGAGCTCTGTCCACAGGCGCTCGACGTCATGGATCATATCATGACGGTCTCAGGAAATCCTATGGAAAAGCATCATTTGCGAATGAGTATGGCGTCATCATCGTCTTCACGAGCTATTCGGAAGCAATACGAACGCATCCAGAGCCTCTATGGCATTCCAGAACCTACTGGATGGTCAATCCCAATACCAGCGGCACAGTCGGCTAGCACACGTCACAATGTCCACGCGGTATTTTACACATGCGCAGAGGCCGATCGCATGGAGGCACACCGAGTCTCGACGCCAGAAGTAGAATTCAGCACTGAAGAATACAATGAATCCTACTTCCCCTCAATGCGAGCAGATACTATGAAGTCGTTTGACACGCAAACAGATGGAAACCTGGGTGAGATCGTTCAGCGGTTGGATAGCTTGGATGACTTCTTCGATGAGAACGACTTTGGCTTCCAGAATTCCTCTTTTAACACAATGTCAGAGATGCGTGGCTATCCGGGTAGCTTCGCCGACACCTCGGCTAGTCTTTATGACCAACAAACGGCGCCTATTCTTCGCAAGTCTCTTGCAAGGACCCCTTCGTCATCTTCGTTCCACAATGGCCTCGCTGAAACATCACGGCCACCGACACGACTCGAGGGTGTGCTTCCTGTGACATCGCCTCCGCTTGCTCTAGGCACTGGTGGAAATGCGTTGCGGCCAGCGATGCATAGTCGCTCCGTGACCTCACCCTCCAACCACCTGACCAATCATCATACACCTAGTCTTTCTACTGCTAGCATGACACCTCGTCCTTCAATGGAGTCGACCTTACTGTCGGATAGTGAGGTTGAAATTGAGGAGAGCTTCTCAGATCTTGACGAACGCGTGGCGCTACAGCCACCATCCCGCAGTACATCATCATCTCTACGGAAGGGATCAGAGGGCACGTCTTCTTTTGAATCCATGATTCGCAGTGGAATGCGGCGTCTTACAGGTGGCACCGCCTCTAGTCGTGAAAAGGAACGGCAGCGTGACCTATTACGGGCTCACCAACGAGCGGCCGTTCAGAGAGCCAACTCTCCGCGGGTTCCCAAGGTCCCTGCGGAATATCTTACCGGCCCAGTAAGCAGCCCGACTTCTCCAGGCCAGGGGGAGAAATAGGGAAAAAAAAAAAAAAAAAAAAACCCGCAAATATTTCCCCATTTGGAAGCTAGCT